>NC_057349.1:19564000-19873500 GCF_016509475.1 Prionailurus bengalensis | reverse complement strand
GTGACTGAAGAGGAGAAAGGAGGGAAAAGTATTTCACAGACCCTTAAGAGTCACGGGTATGGGACCTATAAAAGTCACCTACTCAAGACCAATAGCTGTAACCGAACTAGCTGTGCCAGTCCTTTGGGATTGTTCAGTTACTTTTTAAAATCACTGACCTTGAAGTTTATTGACTTCCGGTGCATTGGAGTCACTCTCTAGCAGATGCATTTACATCGGTGATAGAGGGGGATTCTGAGGAACCACTCAGCCACACAGAAGGATGTTTCTTTGTGAGGTGTTTATGTTCAGCTCTTTCGTGTAAAGCTCCAAGTTTGAAAACAGAAGAGATTATTTCACTGTAGTTTTTTTTTTTCCCTTAGCCGTAAAAGGAAAGGAAGTTAGTCCTGTTAAGGTGTAGATACAGCTAAAGATTCACATAAAAATGGATTTCAATAGTATGTACACTAAATGTGAAAAATACCCAATCTGTGTTCATCTGTTTCACCTGTGTGTGAAACCTAGAGGCCTTCCCAGCTACTGCAAATATTATTCAGCTTTTACAATTCCTCATTAATAAAGGGTCGGGAATACTGAAGAGCAACAATCCCTTAGCGAAACAGAAACCACATAACTACTCATTTCTCACTCACGAGACCAATTTAATTTGTAAAACAGTCTCTTTCTCCTCACTTGTGTCTCTCTCAGGCCTGCTGAATTCCTGTCTCTGCTTCTTTTTCCTTGAATCTCTTCTCTTTGTCCTCATTAATTAAACAATGGCTACTAGACAGCTACAGGATGCACAAAGTCCAAGTCTAGCTTCACGATCCACATTAAGAAGAGGTAAACAATGGTGAATTTTCGTGGCGAATCTTGTAAAGGAAAGCGCTAAGTTGATGTGGCGTATGTATAGTGTGACAGACAGTACATTACATTGTAGAAATTCTTTCTCATTTCTCTCTCTACATATATATTTATCAATATGTGCATTTTATAATATATTGATAAGCCTATGCCACCTTATAGCATTCAGTGGATGAGAAAGCCATGAGTTCTCCCGCTTAATGGTAACTCAAATAAGCACCCTTCTTAGGTAATCCATTTTCCTTCACGCTATTTAAAATAAAACAAGGTACATTTTTAAATTATGCACACGAAGGCAATATTCAGCGGGCTGCTTAACATTCAGAAGGGGTTTCTGTGATCCACCCTGTCACTGCCGTTCCTGCCCTCTCAGTACAAGAAAACACTGTTATTTACCCTGGGACACAGGTGACTGAACTTATAAAAATCACTACAAGACAAGATGTATTGAGGCCTGGCATGGAATGACAAATTCTGGTGAGGTTCACCAAGAAGAGACATATTGATTCTTAAATGATTAATAAGGAGAATATAATTGTATTTCATTAAGATGGATGGGATTTCATTTAGTCTGTCTTCTCCCTTTTCCACTTCAGATGCGAGAGGAAATCAGGCCATCATCAATGGCACCTCGCGTTAGCCTGCCATGGCAACAAGCTCATTGATTGAGTAAAAGAACTTTCAGATGCACTAGCTGGTCTTTAATGGGCTGCTGAAGGCAGAGATAACACCGCCAAAGGAGCCAGCCGAGTTTCCGTGGATATATAAAGAAAGACCGGAAATTCACAGTGAGATTTCTCAGTGGTTCCTAACGCAGTTAAACCCTTTTCACCAATCTAAGATTGGTGTACAAAATGTTACCTGCTTCGCTCATCTGGTTATAGCTATTGAGTTGTGGGAGGGAGGAGGATTTGTCCTGCAGAATAATAGAGTCTGGGGATTAGCAGAGCGCTAAGCACTAAGACTTTATTAAATTATATTTGTATAATAATAATAGCTAAGGTATTTAGTAGGTGTTGGATTTTCTTTGTCTGCGCAGCACCTACATTATTTTTCAAAACAGCCCCCAGTGCAGGGAACTGTTAATAGAACCATTTTAATGATGAGAATGTTGAGGTTTAGAGTGAATTCCACGTACATAGGGGCAGATTCAACCCTGAACTCATTATACTTTGATCCTGTTTAAGAAACAAAAAATTTGAAGTTTATTTATTTTTATTTTGAGAGAGATCCAAAGCAAATGGGAGAGAGGCAGAGACGGAGGTGGGGGGGATGCTGAGCTCGAACCCAGGAACCGTTAAATCATGAAGTCAAGAGTCAGTCTCTTCCCCCACTGAGCCACCCAGGCGCCCCTGATCCTGTTCTTAAAGTGACTCCCGGTTTTCTTGCAAGGCCTTTTTGTATGTGGAGAAACCAATCTGAGGACAGCAGTGGAATGATTACACGTGTCTGCTCTGGAGTCAGACTCTCTTGAGACTAAGATCAGCTGTGCCACTTAATAGCTACGTAACCTAACGAGTCACTTGCCCTCCTATGCCTCTATCGCCTCCTCTTTATAAAGGGGTGGGGTTTATATGTTGTGTATATTTATATATTTATGCATTGTGAGGCTTTATATGTATTGTGTATATTTATATATTTGTCTATTGTGAGGCTTCGAGAAGCTCATGTATGTGAAACGCTGTGCATGTGCTGTCTCAGCGCACAACGCCCTGTAAGCATGCAAGACATGTGAACACACGCCTGGGTTAGACAGACGCCCAACAGCACAAGCTCCCCGCGACAGCCACATTTCAAGTCTAGCTTTCCCTGTTCTGAAGCAGGTTCTGAGGCCAAGCCCAGCTTCAACTCGCAGGGCAAATACATTCTGTCCATTGCAGACGTGATGGCGAGAATATTTGCTGAATAATCCAAACTGTCTCATTGCTCAACTTTACAGGAATTGTTTCTGTATTCTGTGAAAGGGGTAACCATTACAGCATGTGTGACAGATACATGGAGGGAAAGCGTGTAAACGGCTCAGCTCTGAGCCCTGGATGTGGTAAGTACTCCACACGTGTTAGCTATTACTGTTATTACTGATATCATTATTGACGCAGCCCAATAAGCGTATCAATAGTAAAAGAGAAAGATCTACCTAATCCAAAACTGTTTCATGACAGAATTACTGCAGAGAGCCTCTATGGTTTCAAAACACTCTCAAAAGAATTAGCATATAATGAAATGTACTCAGTGACAACACTGAATGGAATTTATGACGATAATCTGGTGATCCGCACGATATTTGGAATTCCTCAATTATCATTGTACTTCGCATACTCAAAAGTATAACTTGATGGAGATATTCAATACACGAAATGCTGATGAGACCAGCTTGTAGTGGAAATGGGCAGGTTTTCAGATTCTCTTAAACTGTGGGGTAAGAATAAATACAGAAGTTTTGGAGGGAACCATTAAACAGCACAAAAGTCATACTATTATTATTTTGAAGATATTATACGGTCATTTAAAATGAGACAGAGAAAACAAGAATGCAGGATGCGGCTTTTCACTAAGAGGGAAACTGAGGCAGGGAGGATGGATGATTCCAGTTAGTGCTGTAGCCAAAGAACTCTTTCCACTTCTGCACTGTGGTTCAGTGCTTTGGATGTCACCGTATCCAGAGGCAGAGACTGGTGGGCTACAGGAGTGCATGTGATTCTGCTTTTTGCCTTATTTACAAATAACTTCGGAGACACCAGTCTCTCTTAATGAGCCTCTGGGACGGTAGAGGAGTAAGAAGCAGAGTGGTTGGGCATTTTAAAGCCAGAGCCCTGAGGACCAGAGGAAGGTGCATGCGGGTGGGAGTCAGGGGTCCTTAGCATTCACGGTGGCTGGGCATCCCTGCAGGAGTCTTAAGGAACTCCTGAGTAACTCACTGGACCAGCAGCTGTGAGCCTGACCTCCTGGGAGGCAACGAGTGACACCGACTGTTTATCAGAGAATGAAGAATGTGTCTGCGTTCAGGTGCCGGACAAAACAAAGACAAAAGAAGGAGTTCACAATTAGCTCTAAGTTCTTATGTTTGGAAAAGGCATTCACTTAGCAAGATGTAACTTGATACATATTGAGATGTATTGCTTGAGATGTAACTGCTCACGAAGGGAAGTTTGCACCAACATGAAATGCAAACTGGGGTCTGGAATCCCCTGAGGAAGGAGAGCTCACACCATCCCCCGGGGTGTAAAACCCATTTGGGCAGCAGAATGGGGCTTGTCTCAGACTTCAGGGTGAATTTGTATTAGGCAACGGAGAGTGCACTTTTTAATAAAAATAAAATAAAGCTTAAATGGCACAGGAGTCTCCTTAGATTTAAAATGGTCCCCAGAAAGTAACTTTTTGATGCTCTAATTGGAAATGAATCAGAACATATAGATTAAATTTCCTTGAAAAAAACATTGTCTTTTGTATATTTTTATTACATTTTCATTTTCAATATCCTGAAGTAGGCTCCAGAAAAAAATTAAAAAGTAAGGAAGGGTAACGGAAACATGTATTCAGCTCTGAGCATGATGTTGTTTCATAATGTTTTCAGTAAATAAGAGAAACTGAAAAAAAAAAAGCTGGTATGAGTGTTTGTTATGCAACACATCCTGCAGACTTTGTCCTTGAAAACAGGATGGATTTAGAATCTAAGAGCAAAACAAAAAAAGACAAAAACTGGTTAAAAAATACAATTACATAGGCAATGTTTTTTTAAAACATATAAATTACCCTCTTCAGTGAAGGATAATTTTGAGAGACTCCTTTATAGAAGGACACTTTTGAATAGTGTTTGTATGATACACTGAGATATAATTTCAATTTGAAACCAGGTTTTTTTTTTTTAAATCTTTTTTCAACGTTTATTTATTTTTGGGACAGAGAGAGACAGAGCATGAATGGGGGAGGGGCAGAGAGAGAGAGGGAGACACAGAATCAGAAACAGGCTCCAGGCTCTGAGCCATCAGCCCAGAGCCTGACGTGGGGCTCGAACTCACGGACCGCGAGATCGTGACCTGGCTGAGGTCGGACGCTTAACCGACTGCGCCACCCAGGCGCCCCTGAAACCAGGTTTTGAAGGGTAAAGTGATGCTTCCTAGATGAATTTTCCTAACAAAATAGTAACCATGGAAAGACATTAAAAAAGAGCCTTATGAAAAGGACAAAGGATTTGCTGGTATCATCAATAATAACAAAATGTTAACTCAATTAAGGAGCACTATACATTATCTCAAGTTATCCTATAATAACCAACTGTGTTATCTATGGTTATCTCTGTTTTACAGAAATGGAAAGCTAAGTTTATGGATGCAAAGTGATTTGCCTGGGTTTGCATACTACTTCCCAACTCAGCCTATGACCATCCCATCGCACAACCTGTCTTACTTGATTTAGTCCCTTTATTTGAGCAGAATAAAAACTCTTGTAGTTTCTTCAGAAAAAGGGCATGGAAGGTAAATTGTTGAGCTTTCTATTGATGAAAAAAAATTTTTATTTGCTCTACATGTGAAGGATAGTTTGTCTGGGTATAGAATTTTAGGCTTAAAATTGTTCTTCAGAATTTTGAAAGTGCTGGGCTTTGTTTTCTACCTTCTATGCTGCCATTGAGAGAATTACAAGACCATTCTGATTTCTGATCCTTTTTATGTGACCTTTTATCTTTTCCTCTCTGGTAGTTTTGGCATTTTCTTTTATTCCATTGTTATCACTATTTCATGGCAATAGACTAAATTGTTTATTTTTTTATTTTTTTATAAATTGTTTTTTTTCAACGTTTATTTATTTTTGGAACAGAGAGAGACAGAGCATGAACGGCGGAGGGGCAGAGAGAGAGGGAGACACAGAATCGGAAACAGGCTCCAGGCTCTGAGCCATCAGCCCAGAGCCTGACGCGGGGCTCGAACTCACGGACGGCGAGATCCTGACCTGGCTGAAGTCGGACGCTTAACCGACTGCGCCACCCAGGCACCCCTATTTTTTTATTTTTATTTTTTAAATTATTATTATTATTATTAATTCATTAATTAATTAATTTATTTATTTTTTATACCAAGGGTTTTGTCAGGTTTATTTAGCCTGAAAGTTTGTGTCATTTACTTCTGGAAAACATTATTTAACTATTTTCTTGGTGATTTTCTCCTTCCATTTTTTTTTTTTTTTCTGTTTACATGCTTGGAAACTTTATTTTGGGGGTTATTGGATTTCCTGAGCTGGTTCTTAATATATTTTATTTTCCTTTTATTCTCCTATTTTTCCATCTCTTTGTCTTTTTTTTTCCTACTTTGTAGAAATTCTTTATCTTACAACCCTTTTACTGAATTTTTATTTGACTAATTTTGTATAGACATGTAAATTTTCTGAGAGCTCTTGTGTTTTTTGTTTTTTGTTTTTTTTTTCCTCATTACCTCTTCTTAATACCATCCCGTTCTTGTTTCCTAGATGCCGTTTCTTTTTGAAATTTTTGGGCTTATTAACAGTAGCCTTTTGCGGGGAGAGGGAGAGATTTCTTCTGCTTGCACCACCTCAATATTCTCTAAATTGTTGTTGCCTTGTTTGTATTAGTCACCCACTTTTACATCAATGGCTCTCCTCTGATATGTTAACCTTTATGATTTTTTTATATCTTTGAAACTGAGGATCAAATTGGAAGCTATGATCACACAGGCAGAGCTTGTCAACTGTGAGAACCACTCTCTTTAAATCTTCGATTCCCTAGGGAAGATTCTAGTCTGGATCATACAGGCCTGGCTACTCTTCTTTCAGGGTGGGACCTACAGATTTGGTGTGCATGTGTTCACTTATGACCCCATGCTTTCAGCTATCAAGTAGCAAATTCATCACCACCGTGTCTTACCCAAACAGAGAACCTACTTCATCCACTCCAGAGAATAAATATCCAGTGTTCGGCTAGGCTGAAAAAAGGGAGAAAAGTCTGAGACAATGTGTGAGGAGAATGATATTTGAGACTGGACTGCTTCTTTTTTTATTTTTTTTTATATATTTTTTAATGTTTATTTACTTTTGAGACAGAGACAGACCATGAACAGGGGAGGGGCAGAGAGAGAGGGAGACACAGAATCCGAAGCAGGCTCCAGACTCTGAGCTGTCAGCACAGAGCCCAACACGGGGCTTGAACTCACAGACCGTGAGATCATGACCTGAGCTGAAGTCAGATGCTTAACCAACTGAGCCACCCAGGTGCTGCGAGACTGGACTGCTTCTTAAGCAGTGTTCGGTCATTCTCTTTATTTTAAAACAATCTCTACCCCCATAAATTTATAGAGGTACTCGGTTCCCCAAATCCCCAAAACATTTGGGTATTCTGCCCTATAAATTTCATTCATTCTCAGCTTTCCTTGTTGCTGGCTCAGGGTTCACCTAAGTCAAATTATTCAGCTCCCACTTTCTAGCTTTTATGTATGTATGTATCCACCTATTTATTTTTGCTCTTAGTTCTCTCCTATTCTTTGAAAAAACAAATGTAATTTTACTGTAATTTTTCTGGAGTTTCATAAGATAGCTAAATTAAATGTATATGTTCATACTTATTTAAGTGTAATCTTGCAAACGTTTCTATTTCTTCTGACGATTAAAAGAATTCTTGAAGGGGCACCTGGGTGGCTTGGTCAGTTAAGCCTCCAACTTCCCCTCAGGTCATGATCTTACGGTCTGTGAGTTCGAGCCCCGCATTGGGCTCTGTGCTGACTGCTCAGAGCCTGGAGCCTGTTTCTGATTCTGTGTCTCCCTCTCTCTCTGCCCCTCCCCTGTTCATGCTCTGTCTCTCTCTGTCTCAAAAATAAATAAATGTTTAAAAAAATTTTTTAAAAAGAATTCTTGAAAATAAAGAGAATGTCCTTTTTCTGTATCAATGTATCTGTCATAACTTTAAACATAGACATGTACATAGTAGATGCCCAATAAATGCTGAATATGGTGCATTACATTCTGCAAATACTGAGGTGGAACCTTAGTCTTAATAGTTTAAACTGAGATTTGGCAAGTGATAAAGGAAAATAAAATAAATTAGTTAAAAGAAAAAAAGAAATAAAATTTCAAGATATTACATCTCTCTCTCTCTGATGTATAATATTTGTATGAACAAAACACCTGAAGTATTCCAAAAAGAAAAATCTGGTTAGCATAATATATTCTTGAAAATTCTATATCACCAAACAAATTGCTTCCTTTCAAACTAATCAACTATTTTTATGAAGTTAGTAATTCTCAGGTTTTGGTGACAATTCAAATGAAAATAATAGATGAATAGCCTTTCAGATTCAGTATTACATGGTAAGATTTTTTACAGTTTTGTAGAACTCCCACACAGATTAACACCTTGCATAGAAATCATCAGTTTACACACCAATTGCCCGCTAATCATTGGGTTTCTCCAATCAGTGATTATATCTTATTCATATTTGTAATCTTATCACCCATTTGCTGAGGTACCACGTTGGTGCATATGCGTAACTAGTCTTCTGATCAATACTGTCCTATAGAAACTGGGTGGTGTTTACAAAGAACTTAAGATATCCTTACCCTGTTAGAGGAATTGAAAAGAGAGGCACACCAGTATAGCACAGGTAAAGTGGATGAATATCGTTAAAAATCCCCAATTCAAGAATACTTTGGAGTAAGTCATAATCATCTTTCTATATTGAGACTGTTCCCAGTTGGGTGGGATTAGGAAGGTCCACTGTGATTAGCTTTCAAGGTCCACTTTATTATTGCTGTTGATATGTAAGTAGAACAAACAACAAAGAAATTATTGATGTTCATTTAAAAATTTTTTAATGTTTTATTTTTGAGAGAGACAGAGACAGAGTGTGAGCAGGGGAGGGGCAGAGAGGGAGGGAGACACAGAATGCGAAGCAGGCTCCAGGCTCTAAGCTGTCAGCACAGGGCCCAGTGAGGGGCTTGAACCCACAAACTGTGAGATCATGACCTAAGCCGAGTTGGAAGCTTAACCAACTGAGCCACCCAGGTGGCCCTTGATGTTGTTCATTTTTAATGTTCTTGCGTTTTTAGCAATCTTTCTAATATATGTGGAAGAACAGTTGTACTATCTTTGCATTGCAAATATTTTAAATATGCAAAACCATACTTTGAGATAACAAATAATTTTCATCTCCCCTGGAAATACCTTTATTGCTAAATCTGTAAATGGAAAAGGACAGGTAAAATTGTATGGTGTGGCTTTGAAGGAAGAGGTTGTACACAGTTTCCCTTTTTTGTTTTCTTTTAATACAGCTTTAAGATGGAACTTACTTTACATATGTTCATAAAATGCTTTAATGATCAGTGAAATAATGACGCTTTATCAGTGAAATATGATCCAGTTTTCACTGAGAGCAATTAAAATCTTTAAAAATATATCTATTCTTAAAATGTACGAGGCTTTCCCCCTTATGTTGCTTAATAGTGTCAAGAAAGTACAACATATGGGCTTCAAACAGGGTAACTCTTTGATCTTAGAGCTCAGAGACTGGCAAGAGTTAGAGACCAAATCCTCTCCTTTGTTGTTTATCCCTTGCTGAAGATTTTCTTCCAAGTTCAAGTGCTGGAGTCACTAGATCATTTTTTCCCTCAGGACTCTCACCACCCGCCCTCCTTGTCTTATATCACAACTCTGGAATTACAAAGGTTTTTAATTAAGTGCAACTCAGTTTATCAAGTGTTAGAAAACTGAGATCTTTATGCTAGCACTCCAAAAACTGTGCAAAATTATAAACTAGGAACGTCTTCAGGGTCAGCTTCTCCCTTGTCTGTTTCTGTTTCCCTAGAATTCAGCATAGCACGTGATACAGTAAGAACTTGATAACTATTTGTTAAATCATTAAATGCGTATCTGATTCCAAGAGATTGCGAATCTAAGTAGGAAGGACAGCGAGAAGTCCTGTAGGAAGTTAGTGAGCCAGAGCTCAGAAGGTATGGAATGTGCTGAGAACTCTGCAGAAGACTAAAGGCTCATGGCAGCCACATAATTTAGTAATCCCCAATTCCTTTGGACATCAAAGGCGCTTAAAGAAAAAAAAAATATTAGCTAAGATATCCATCAAAGGCCCAAAGTCTACTCCAAGAAACAAACCCCAGCCCCCCAAAACTAGTATTATTTATTTATTTATTTATTTACCAAAAATTAGTATTTCAACATAATTGCTTAGAGGATGTATTCAAAGGCATCCCACTCAGAAAGTTGCGGATTGACATGGTAAAAACCAGAAAACAAAGCAAATTAATTGATATAGTCAGCATCAAGTCAGGTACTGATCAAGCCCAACTTGACTATGAACTGCTCGAGGGCAGGGATGCTTTCCATGTTTTTCATTATTTTGTTCCAGCACATGACACAGTGTGGCTCCTTCTGCTGGCTCCTCAATGATCTGAACTTATGTGAATGAATGAAATCTTATTGTGTGCACAATGCTACTAGCTGCCTAGTGGGTTCAGGCTGCTATACGAGAATCCCACAAATTAGGTAGCTTATAAGCAAAAGACATTTATTTCTTATAATTCTGGAGGCCGGGAAGGCCAAGATGAAGGCTCCAGCAGAGTCAGTGTCTGATAAGGGTCCCCTTTCTGGTGCATAAACCCCCTTCTTTTCACAAGGTCCTCACATTGTGGAAGGAGCAAGGGAGCTTTCTGGGGTCACGTTTAAAGGGCACAAACCCCATTCACGAAGGCTCTGCCCTTATGACCAAATCACCTCCCCCAAACCCACCTCCTAATACCATCACATCAGGGATTAGGTTTCAAATCAGACTTTGGAGGGGTACAGGAACATTCAGTCTCTAGCCTTAGGTGTTTTTATAGGTACAAAATATTTTTTACGATTAATGGTTCTTCTCTGAGAGTCCAAAATGAGCTGAGGACCCACAGGAAAACCACAAAGTTGGAGAGGGAAATATGCAGCCTTTAGGAGTTTTAGAAACTCAATGCAAAGTGGCCCAATCAGAGTAAACAGTGGCTAAGGCTTAACCTTTTCTCTCTTGCAAATAATAATAAGAGATTTTCAGAGCAAAGAGATAGGTGAGTAATACGGCATCGACCTTTTGTGGGTGCGGTATTGTTGCGTCCTTGGACAAACGCTTGTGTTGTTTTGTTCCAAATTCCCAATGCCTGGACCTTTTCATTTGGGTGATACCCTTAGATGCATTCATCCTCACGGGCAGCAGAGAGCATGCGTACATTGCATAATAAAGGGTCAAATACTGTTCAAACTAGCAAATGCATCATCCTTAGCTCTAGGAGCAAAGGTGAAGAGTATTTCACATCCCACAAAGGCCCTGCAGTGCTAGGCACAGTGTGTGTTTCCATGACAAGGATGAGAGACTGAAGCTGTTGATTAGAGTCTTGGTCATGAACTGGACTTCTCACGCCTTTACTTTAGTAATTTATGATTTGATGGCCATGCTTTAATTACCTATGAAATTGTGTGGATACTCTGCGCTCTGTCCATGCCTCAGAGGTGCACAATGAGAAGTAATTATGTGCAAACAAAGTTGCCGAATGGGCAGTGGAAATGGGAGTTTCAATTATTTTTTAACAACCTGTTTACCGATTCTCTGGTGTTTAGTATTTTTCGGGCTTATGAGGTTCCTCATTGATGGCTTCAGGCAAGAAACCAACAGAAAATTGATGGAGAGGATCAAGGATGCCCCGGTTCATGGGCAATATTCTCTCACTCGGGACTATGATTACAACCTCTGAGTTGTAGAGTTTTTAAACTCAGGTGCAGTGCTTTCTGCTTGTCTGAGCGAGGAAAATACCCCATTTGGTTTAAAAAAATGCGATTCTCATTTGAGTGAGAGTTCTTGGCTTGACATGGCCATGAGTCTCGCTCAAAAGGCATAGAAAAAAAAACAACTGTTAAATCACAGTGTAACCCACTCAGGCGGTCATTAGTCATGCAAATGATTTGTCTATCAGCTTAGACAGGAGGAGATTTTATGCTTAAAGAACGCAAATTATTTTGAACACTTTAATCGAGATGGAAGAACCATTTAAAAAAAGAATAACAGTTATTTCATGTAGAATAACGGTGTGCACATATATTGTTATCCCTAAAAATAATACATAAGATATTTGAAGTGTGTATTTGGTTCCCTGCTAAGAAATAGCTTCCTACATTTGTATTTGCTGTCTTGGTAAATTTGCCGGGTTATTTAGAGGTATTATTATTTCTGTTTTACAGATAGCAAAATGGAGGGATTGAGTAAGCTTTTGGCAATTGTACTATATATCAGAAGTCATGGCACACATAGGGCATATAGTCCAAGCTACTTGATTCCCAGATGAAGGTTCACGCGAATAAGTAAGACACACAAAGCTAATGTTGTATTTTGGCAGGCATCAATAAGAGTATTTTTCTCTTTGTCGGTAGTGAAATGTGTCAGTAGTCAAATTTGAGTTCTAAGGAAGCAGATTCCTGGGTTTTCAGATAATACAGACTCTTGCTTTTCCTCCAGTTTTTCTTTCCCCGTCGTCTGTAACTTTAGGATATTTTATTGTATCTAGCACTTCCATTGGATAGTAGAAGGCATCCAGGCTTCATCGTGTGTTAGCAAAGCCTCATTATGCAGATTTTTGATTTCTGGCAGGGGAAGTGTCCTGCACTACTCGTGAGCTAGGAGTCCGAAATTAACCACATAACCCTGGTTTCAAACCTTTGTTCCAGTGCTGGCTCTTCTCCTTTTCCACTGCCAGTCAAGAAGAAAACCATGGCACAGATCCCTAGTACTCTTTTGCTTAAGAGTAAATGCATCTCTTAATCCTGCTCTGGAGCCCCTCTCTGCATACACACGCTCTCTCCCTTAGTCAATAATCCCTTTTATTGGTTACAGTGCCACTACACTATTTCAAGCTTTTCCACAGCCAAGCACAGCTGCTCATGTAGGCTATTGATTCCATATGTTCGCTCAAAATTGTATAATAGTCTGTTCTAATAGTTGCCTTTGGCTTTTCCTCTCTCCACTCCAAAAAGTGCCCTCTGCCCCTGGCCTGGCATGCCGGTAACTAGAAATGGATCCTAATTATATCAACCATTCTTCACCAAAAAAGTCCCAATAGCTGTCACATGTTGGAATAGCTTGCTGTGGTTTTGGTTTACACGGCTTCGTGCTGCTCTACGGAAAACACTTTGAGAAACCGATGCTATATTTGTTGGTGGAAAGAAAATATTGCCGTATGGAAGGTTTAGTGACCTCTCACTACAAGGAAATTTTCTAATTAAATTAGCGTGTGATAATTCAAGCCTATCTTCTCTCTAGTTATTCCCATATCCCTCCATGCTTGTCTCTATTTCAACCCTGTTACTTTACCTATAACTGCGAACTGCATACTTATTTATTTATTTATTTATTTGGGAAAGAACCAGATCATATGTGGGGGAGGGGCAGAAGGAGAGAGAATGAGAATCTTTCTCTTTTCTTTTTTTTTTTTTTAATTTTTTTAATGTTCATTTATTTTTGAGAGAGAGACAGAGTCCGAGTAGGGGAGAAGCAGAGAGAGAGACACACACACACACAGAATCCAAAGCAGGCTCCAGGCTCTGAGTTGTGAGCACAGAGCCCGATGTGGGACTCGAACTAACGAACTTCGAGATCATGACCTGAGCCAAAGTCAGTCGTTCAATGAACTGAGCCACCCAGGTGCCCCCCCTTTTTTTTGGTGTATTTCAGCTTATCATTTTATTTTTCAGTTTTTAAAGTATAATTTATTGCTAAGTTAGCTAACATACAGTGTATACAATGTGCTCTTGGCTTTGGGAATAGATTCCCATGATTCTCTGCTTACATACAACACCCAGTGCTCATCCCAACAAGTGCCCTCCTTAACGAGATTCTTAAGCAGGTTCCACATGTGGGGCTCTATCTCCGGACTGTGAGATCATGACCCGAGCCAAAATCAAGAGTCGGACCCTTAACCCACTGAGCCAGCCAGCTGCCCCTGAAATGCATATGTATGTTGTACATTAAGAATAGCATTTACCCCCGGCACGACAATTTGAACAGCACCTAGTAAGTGTCACCTCTGGAAGATTTATGGAAACTGACAGTTGATGCACACAGCCGAACAGCTCCAACAGTCCAGCAGGCACACTTTGTCTCAGTGTCTCTGGGCATCTGAGTGACCCAGAAGCTCATAACCTGATCACAAAGAGCCTAAATGGCAGCTCCTTCCAGGGCTCCAATAACGTCTCGTGTTACAGTGAACAACCGAACCGCTCCTCTCTTGCTCTTTGAGCCAAGGTGGCTGAAAGAACAAGACATGGGATGTAAGTAGGTTCAGGAAGATCTGCTCATCAGACAGAGCAAACGGAGTTCTGATCTCTCACGACAGCCTTTCAAAACGTACCTCAATGCACAAAGCACATTCAACACTCCTAGGCAGATCTTAGAGCCAAAATCAACCATAAAGAAGTAGAGCATAAACTGAATGCAGTTTTGCAACTTGGAAACCTGGAAGACTTGCAAGAGTTTATTTAGCAAGGTGTAAGCAACATAAACCCTGCCCCACGGAACTTTGAACTCTCTTCTGCCTCTGCTTCCAGCATCTGAATCCAAGTCCTGTGGATTGTGCCTGTGCTATACCCACTCCTTCTCTTACATAGGTCTGTTTCATCCCATATCTACATGACTGACAAATTCCCTGCACATTCTCTGTTTCCTGTTTCCTGTTCCTGTAGTCCAATCTTAGTGGTGAGTGGTCAGATTAATCTTCCCAAGCTCTCCCACTGACCGTGCCACTACTCTTCCAAAAAACCTCACACCTTGTCATCACTGGCCAAAGAAATTAGTCTGGTAGAGTATGTGTATTTTTAAACTTTTTTTTTTAACGTTTATTTATTTTTGAGACAGAGAGAGACAGAGCATGAATGGGGGGGGGGGGGATCAGAGAGAGAGGGAGACACAGAATCCGAAACGGGCTCCAGGCTCTGAGCTGTCGGCAGAGAGCCTGACGCGGGGCTCAAACTCACAGACCGTGACATCATGACCTGAGCTGAAGTCAGATGCTTAACCAACTGAGCCACCCAGGGGCCCCTAGAGTGTGTGTTTGTGTGTGTGGATGTGTGTAATGGAAGTTGGTGGCAGGTTAAACAAATTGCTCCAAAGAGACTGTGTCAAGTGTAAAATGTCTCTAAGACATATATATATATATATATATATATATATATATATATATATACACATTTCTGAATCAGGCTAAATTGGTTAACATTTAAATCTCCAAATCTTTGGGTAAAATCAATGTGCCCAGAAACAATGCCTGGTTTTATCCCATTGCGGCTCAAACTGGTTACTCCCACTCTCTCCTCTCCTTCCCTGCACCAAGGCACAGACTTAGACTTGGAAGCAAATATGCCTCACATGATGGCCAAAGCTCTATACAAGCTGACCCAGGGGTCTTCAGTCTAGCCACCCATTGCACTTTGTATCCTCAACCAGCCTATACACCCCTCCCGACTCTTGAGCAATCATTTTATTTCTTCTACTTTGAAGGTTTAGTAAGTGGATGGTTTACTAAGTGGATGGTAGATCCACTCACAAATAAAAACTATCCCAATTACTAAATAAAGTGCTTTTTGTCCTTTGACATTTATTTTCTTAAGAGTATTGTCCAAACCTAAAATGTTGACCAAACGCTCTTAAGCAGACCCGAGTTCATGAATTCTCGAGGCATCTACAGATTCTCAGCCAGATGAACTCACCCAAATTCTCAGAGATTAACGTGGCTTCAATAATGAAAGCGCACCCTACTCAACATTTTAAGTCCCATAAACAAGTCATTTCCTTGCTCCTCCCTCAGCGCTGCTATGGTTCCTTTTGATACTTCTTTTTTTTTTTTTTTTTCTTTTTTTTCTTTCTTTCTTTTTATTTATTTATTTATTTTTTTTTTAATTTTTTTTTCAACGTTTATTTATTTTTGGGACAGAGAGAGACAGAGCATGAACGGGGGAGGGGCAGAGAGAGAGGGAGACACAGAATCGGAAACAGGCTCCAGGCTCTGAGCCATCAGCCCAGAGCCTGACGCGGGGCTCAAACTCACAGACCGCGAGATCGTGACCTGGCTGAAGTCGGACGCTTAACCGACTGCGCCACCCAGGCGCCCCTGAAACTTCTAACATTCTTTTATTTTCCTATGGCTCCCTCACTGAGGGGTAAAGTGTCAACCAGCTCAATGCTTCGCATGTGATAGGTGCTTACTAAAGACATTATGGAATATATTGACTGGATGGTAACTATAGTGATAGTCATAGGGATGCATTCTGAAGGTTCTAGAATGTTTCACAATTGGAGGGTGCCCAAGATCCACCTAATTTCGGAGCTGTGAAATTAGAAATTCTATCCACAAGGAAACTTTACAGTTCAATGCAAAAGAAGGCTACTGTTGACGGGACCCACATAGGTCAGGTAGCTAGCGGGATGCATGACAAACGGTCAGGATTCTGAACGCAGAAAGGCACCAAAGGGCTCTTGTAAAATTTGGGGGGAAATGAACTGTTGGGATACACTCTCCTAAATATACGTTCTGTAAGCAAAATGCTAATCTTGACCTCCGTAATCCAGCACCCTCGCTTCCAAAATCTAATTTGCTTTGGGTTTATATAGGTTTTTTCCACCAGGAAGGCAATTAAGAATCCTGCCTTTTCAATTTCAGAGAGATGCGAATTAAGCATTTTATGAGACCATGTGGGTACAGTTTGAATCGACGCAAGAAGGAAATTGAACATTAAGCATTAACACCTTGCTCTTACCCCACCACGCCTTCCGAGGGCTCGCAGACGGAGAACACTTGTGATGGAGTGCCAACGTTTTGTGCCGCTTTGCATAGCCAGCTTACATTTAGGGCTCCTATTAACTTGAAAGAGAGTTCCAGGTGCATTCAAGTTCTGCTGAAGAAATGGAAAGTTGGAAGCTTTATTATTAGCTTAGGCCGTTTTCAACTCACGTGAGTAAGAGATGGAGAAAAGTTATTAGAATTTATTTTTTCTTCTTCTTTTTTTTTTTTTATAACTGCTGCTTTTAGGTCTGATGTAAAACTGCATACAAATGTAGGTGCTTAGACAAAGTGCAGCGGCTCTTTCTTTTCGTGTGACAAAACAGCATGGGTCTCCCACTTCTTTGTCAACACGGGCTTTAACGTGACTTTAAGTAAATGTTCTTGTAGAGGTAAACTTTCAGCTTTTGGGCCCACAGATAACAGAAGTGCTTTGGCAAGAAGGTGTAGAAAAATATTCCAACAAGTAAAACTGGAGAATTTGGTGGAATGCTACAAAAATAGCTCACAGAAGCCAAGGATAGGAGGTGAGAACAGACACAGGAAAGTCACAGGAGCCACACAACCGTTGACCGTTCCTTTTTCTCCCTCCACTGGGAGCTGTTTTCTCGGATATATTTATATGCAGTATTAATAAGGTTGCCATGGTACATTTGCTAGGTCTCTTAGTTCAAGGGAATAGAAAGACCAATACTTTCTATTCCTTCGTCTCCAATCCAACCTCCTGCCCTTTCCCATCTTATGCTCTGGGAGATATAATGTGCTTGGTCTAGTTCAAGTCAAATATCCAACCCTTGTCCAACACGGAGGAAGCAAGGCTGTGTGGTACAAATACGGTTGTGGGAGCTTTTATCTTTCTTCGTGTCTCTTTTCTTGTAAAGGTTGTGAATGCCTATCCCAGAAGGCAGACAAGAAATTTGCGCTTTGCCTAAAGAAGAATGTTGCAGATATGAACTAAATCTCACTGGGGTCCACTGAGGCACAAGAAAGAGCGCCTCTTTCCTCCCAAAGGCCTTTCTTTTCTCCTTTTTTATATATTTCCCAGTAGCCCTGTGTGCCAATGCCTTTGTATATCCACATTGTTATTCTCAATTCTTTTCTCGACTCCCTTTTGTCTCCCCCTTTTCTTTGTCAAGAGAAATCGTGGTAGACTAGAGCAGTGATTCTCCAACTTGAGCTGTATCAGAATCCTCTAGACGGGTGGTTAAAATGCAGAGTGTTGGGCCCCACCCCCAGAGTTTCCGATTCAATAGGTTTGGGGTAAGGATCTGAGAATTTGCATTTCCAACAAGTTCCTGAGTGGTGCTCATGCTGCTAGTCTGGGGAACTTTTGGACTGGAGAGTAGAAAAGAGTTCCTGCAATTCAATCTCCTCACTAAACCATCAGGATTGTCCTTCTTTCAGCCCTATTTTTCAGGTTCATCATCAAGTACAGGTTAAGAAACCACTGCATTCAAGTCAATAAATATAAGACATGTTTCCAGTCCGGTGATCTAGCTGGACAAGCAGGATATAGCTGTCCTTAGATGATGGTGTAGCTGGGCTATTCTCGTCGTTGTCTTGGGCATCATATTGTGTTAAATCAGTTCTTTGTTTTCATCTGTAAACAAGAATGATAGCCATCATATCTACTTTGCAGAGCTATTGGGAGGATTCAAATAGGCAATACATATGTAAATTTAAAAGTGCTAGAAAATATTAGATGCCATTTTTAATGTGCATGGAGCACCTTAATGTGTTGCTGCCATGAATCCTCCCACTCATGGACAGCCTTTTGTTTGTCTTTCTGCGGCGATCCTTCCTTAGGGGAATTTCCGACAATTCTATTAGCATTTCTCACAGCTTCTGCAGCCCTGGATTCTTACTATTTTCACCTCTCTTTCCACTTCTCTAGTCCTCTGAAATCTTGTTCTTCCATGAGTTGCCAATTTTTCTTTTGGACCACCATCCAGCTTTCTTCTTTGAGTTGTCGCTATGTCACAGCCAGAACATCTTTTTCTGACACAAGTGAGGCTACATTACACAACCCCCCCCGCCCCAATCCCTGTTCAGACTCCTTCAAGAACTTCCTTTTGCTCTTAGGTCTTCACAAGATCTTGAGTAATTTGAATCTTCCCTTATTTCTCCAAACCCATGCTATACCACCCTTCTTCTTGTTCTTTGTGACCCACATGAGTTGCCCTTCTGTTGCTGGAATATAGCAAACCCGTTCTTAACTCAGCTCTTCCTTTTGCTTGGAAAATTCTTTTTCCAACTTTGCCAATAGATGATTCATTAATCCTGAATCCTTTGCGACTCAGTTCACTGTTGCATCTTTAGATGCTTCCTTCTATCATATCTCCCCATTCATTTGCTTTATAGCCTTATATAATTTGTTTTTATTTCTCTGTTTACTTATTTGCTGTCTAGCTCTTCTGCTAAATTGTAAGCAGCCATGAAAGCAGCTACTTATTTAGAGATTTCTTTCAGTGCCCATGGCAGCCGCTCAGTACAGAATGAATGAAAGGATAAATATTCCTTTCAAGGAGTGACAAGATAGTCATCTAGATGATCTTGCTTCTGTTTCTTCTTCTTCTTCTTCTTCTTCTTCTTCTTCTTCTTCTTCTTCGAGAAACCAGACCAATATGGTCAAATTTGTCATTTTTTAAAGTATTGATTGCTTTCTGTATAAAGAGCCTCTTGAGCTGTCTTTCTCTTTCAATAGAATATAAAATCTAAAATCCCACAGCTTTTTAGTATAGGGGTGAGGGTTAGGAACTGACTTTGAGGTTTTTAACTCTTTGACCTTGGGCAAGCCATATAACCTCTGTAAGCCTAGATTCTTTTTCCACAATGGGTAAAGATTCATAGATTATTGTGAGTCTTGAATAAGAGTGATTTATAGAAAGTCCTTAGCACACTGCTGCCAGGTATAGGGTAAGGGCTAAATGGATATTAACCACATACCTAGCATATGTATCTATTCCCCTATTCAGGTCTTCTCACCATTCTGGTGTCCAGGTACAGTTTCCCCAGATGCACATCCCTTCTGCTACACTGGGTCTGGTTCTTCCCTGTCCAGAGCAGCAGTGGATTCCCTCCTCTGTGCTTTTCTAAATTCTACCATCTTGAAACACTTCAACACTTTGGATACTGTCTCTACGCTAAAGCCTTCTCTGAGCCCACAGGGTTCACCCACTAACTAAAGGGGTACAACAGTTTTGATCAGTGAGAAGAGAAGAAAGAATTTTAATAGCCACCGAATTTTTGCTTTGTGCCAGGTTCAACGCAAGAAGGTATTGCCATTTATGCTGACTTATGTTGCCTCATTAAATCTTCACAATAATCTTAAGGGTACTATTTTCCCTGGTTTCCAGGTGAGAACATTGTGGCCCAGGAGATGAAGGAGTGTGCTAATAAATGGCTCCTGTTTTAATGATAAATATAAGGAAATTCATCACCCAAGTATAAAGCTATTGTAACTAAAAATAAAAGAAAGAAAAAGAAAGGAAGAAAGGAAGAAAGAAAAAGAAAGAAAGAAAGAAAGAAAGAAAGAAAGAAAGAAAGAAAGAAAGAAAGCCCTAGCCTACCAGAGATCCAAAATACTACCACCAAATGCTTAAGAACAAAGAGCAATCTGGGGTCAGGTTACGTCATTAGGCTGGTTACACACACACACACACACACACACACACACACACACACACACAGATGAGCATATTGTCATCTTGACCTTGGATGAAGTACTGAGTATAGATGAAGTACCATAGATGAAGTATTGAGCTAAACACAAATAAGGACAAGAGCCCAAGGGGTCTCAACATTATATTTCTAAGCCAAAGTTAGGCCAACAACATGTCAGAGGTAGGAAGAAGTATTGGAGCTCAGGCTCCCACACTAGTACAGGGTAGAGGGAAAGAGCAATAGACTGTCATGAGTGATGATTTCGAAAACTTCAAAAGAAAACACAGCCTTGAGTTGTGGATCTCATCCCTATCTGCACATTAGAAATCACGTAAAAATGCCCTCTTCTGAACCCAATTTCAGACAGGGAGACTCACTGACTGAATCTGGGTTGGGATCCAAGATGTATTAGTTTTAAAGTTTCCCAAGCGATTCTAATGTAAAGCTGGTGAAAGAAACCCTGTGGGTTATAGGGGACACTATTCCAATGGTTCTCAAAGATTGGTCCTGGAACCAATAGCATCATTATCATCTGGGGAAATGCAAATTCCCACCCCCATTTCAGGTCTACCAAATCTAGAATCTCTAAGGGGTTGAAGTTTGGGAACTCCTGTTTTAGCCAGTGGCCATAGTGTTTAATTAAGTTGTTACTGTACTATAATGTGTTTTTTAATAAAATACATTGGAGCATTTAATAAAAGTTGGAGTATTTTCTTTCTCCTCACTTCAAAATTTCATGAAATTCTTCATTTTTAAAAAGTTTCAGGGGTGTCTGGGTGGCTCAGTTGGTTAATCAGCCGACTTCAGCTCAGGTCATGATCTCACAGTTTATGGGTTCAAGCCCCACATCGGGCTCTGTGCTGACAGCTTGGAGCCTAGAGCCTGCTTCGGATTCTGTCCCTCTCTCTCTGCCCCTCCCCTGCTTGCACTCTGTCTCGCCTCTCAAAAATAAACAAACATTAAAATAAAAAAAAAAGTTTTAGATCACATGATCCAAGAGATAAGAGATATGAAAAAGTTTTAGATGACACAGTCCAAAGGATTAGAGATATTTTAGGGGTACAACTTTACCATTAACATTTTAGAATGGAATGACTAGCTTTTGGGTAAGAGGAGTATTAAATATCAAGAGAAATTAACGGTATCTGCAACTGAAAGCTAATTATTTTATCTGTAGAATGCCTCCCTAAAAAAGTTTGATTTCTTGAGATCTGCAATGGATACATGTGGCTTTATCTCTCTCCATTTAACAAGGAGATTATAAGGTAACCACGGTTGCTTGACACATGATCATCATACTGTCACTTAAGCCCTGTATCCTGTGGGTCCTCAATACATATTAATTTAATTAAACAACTTGCATTGTTTGGGAGTCTCTAGAAAACCTCCAGAAGCCTTCAATTACTCTACAACGATCAAGTCATATGTTATAGAAGAATATACTTCCTGGAGAGAATTTTGTAAGCTCTGCTCATGATCGGATCACTTTAATGTATCACTTAAGGTGCTGATTTTGATCACCTCAAGGTCTTTTTATTTTCCAGTTCTTAAAAAAGTTTTTGATAAATGTAAACAATTAATATTAAATGTGAATCTCTGTTTGAATAGAATTGAGCACATATATGTGATCATTTTAGTTTAACATCTTTTTTTTAATATTTTTAAATTTTATTTTGAGTGAGAGAGAGAGAGAATGAGAATGAGCAAGGGAGGAGCAGAGAGAGAATCCCAAGCAGGTTCCTTGCTGTCAGTGCAGAGCCCCATGTGGGGCTCCGCCCCACAACATTGGGATCATGACCTGAGCCAAAACCAAGATTCAGTTGCTCAACTGACTGAGCCACCCCGGTGCCCCAAACATCTCTTGACGGTAGTGTTTTCACACATAACAATGAATTATTTCCTCCAAATCATTGTTTGATGTTTTTATCTGTTAGTTCCTTGAGACAAACACTTCTGAAGTGATTAAATGATGTCAGACAATTTCTATTCTTAAAATAGTCTGTATTGTCTTAGGTTCTTTAGCAAATACACATATACACGGTCCTTATTAATGACTTCCAATTTAAAAAAGACATATCTCTATTCTGCTCTCTCTTCATCCCCTACAATCCTTGGTTTACTTTTACCTTAGTGTATGCCTACTATTTTTCTCTTTAATTTGACTTTTTCTATTTTTCTAAAAGTTTATTTCATTTATTTTGAGAAAGAGAGTGTGTATGAGTGAAGGGCGGGAGAGCTAGAGAGAGAGGGAGAGAAAATCCCAAATAGGTTCCACGTTGTCAGCATGGAGCCCGACACGGCTGTGAGATCATGACCTGAGCCAAAACCAAGAGTCAGATACTCAACCGATTGAGCCACCCAGGTGCCCCAGTTTGACTTTCTCTTGAGTAAAGAGTGGCAATTCTTTTGAATTCTTCATGTGATATATTAAGATCTTCCTTTACTTGTTAGGATTGAAAGGACAATCTTGAAGATGAAAACATACTAAGTAATACAATGTTCTTATGTAACCCACATAAATGTTGATTTTTTTTTAATTAAAGAGGCAAGATGAAAGGAAATATCTTATGGAATACTAATGTGGTTTAGGATAAATTTAGTATCTTATCCAGTAACATAAGAAGTAATAAAATACAAACATAAAATTGGGCCTGGATGTTGATCCAGATGTTGGGAGAGATGCTTTGGTGGCAAGTCTCAAGCATGACTGAACAGATTGCAAACGTTGTAGTGCATTCAGGGACAGAGAAATGGTTGCGTCGACTCTTCCTCTGAGATGTTTATTACATTATAGAATGAGACAGGTTGGTCTTTTGGATCAAAGTGCGATGATGTACATCAAAATCAGAGACTGTACTGGACACATGTTGGTGACACAACATATTTTGAATTTTTTCTTTAATTCCTCTTGAGGCCACACCAGACTTCTCATTCCTATGTGAAGTTCTTCAAATAGCCAATCTCTAAGAAGCGTATAGAAGCCACATCCTAGCAAAAGATGTCAAGAGACAATGCCAGTTCTCCACTTTATTGTACCACCAACAAGGGAGAGTGGTCAGGCAGTTTCATCTTACCCAAGAAATAATTCACTCAACCCCTACATTGCTATGGATTAAAAAATACAGCCACAAAACTATCCCATTCTAGAATGGACTCCCCTTTGTGATGTGTCTTTGCTGTTTCTTTCATGCAATGCTGAAGTTTCTTAGCTCATCTCTTGAATCTTGACAGATACAATACGACACAACTTCCAAGTCTAGACTTTAGACTTAACCTTAGGAAGCCTTGTACCTTTCACCTCTTTTGTCTCTTGAAATGGTACTATCAGTCTACCATGTAAGAAGGCCAGTCTAGCCTATTGGAGGGCAAGAAGCCAAGTGAATGGTAAGCAATGTGCCATAATCAAAGACCAACACCAATTGCCAAGCATGTGAATGAAGTACTTTGGACTTTCCAGCCCACACTCAAGCTAGTATCTATAGCCATATGGATAAGCCCAGGCAAGACTAGCAGGGGAACTTCCCAGAAAACCCACGGAATGGTGAGAAAAAAAAACCAAACAAAAAAACCCCCAAATTCTTGTTGTAACCCTCTATATTTGGGGGTAGTTTATGGTACTGCTTTGTAACAATTTCTGTTGTACGTATCCTCACACTTACTTAAAGTTGGCATTCTGAAAGCAGTCTACCCTGGTACAAAACCCCATGTCTTTTGGACTGTAGTTGGCAATTATAATTGCTTCTATAGCACCGCTTCCGGCAAGAAAAAATGGCTAAGAGTCAAGGCTTTCTGGGTGGTGTGTGTGTGTGTGTGTGTGCGCGCGCACATGCACATGCACACACGCATGCACACGTGTGCGTAAGTATGCATGGGAGGGCGGGGATTATGCCCTAAATTAGAGAATATGAGAGGTCTGGTGGATTTAGAAAGCCCAGATGGCTTTTGATTCAACAATGGTTGGGATCTCCCCTTCAACTTCATTGTTGCTTCAAGGTCGAAAGCAGTGAATCATTTCCATACCAAGTTAAGCAGACTCAGAGAAGCATCCAACATTCCAATCTATTTTCATACTCGCCAAGGGTCTAAGCCCCATTATGATAGGCAGTAACAGCAGGATAGTTGAAGACTTATAAAGCACGTACTGTAGCTGCATTCAGTGTCTGTAAAAGGTGAAGTCCATTTACACTCCTCATTTAGCTGAATGAGAATGAGTCATTTGCTTAATGGATAATTTTAACTTGATTTCCAATAAGTGAATTAAGTAATTGAAGAACTTCAACACCCGGCGGAATATTTGTTGTAGCATTTGGAAAAGAAACCAGAGCCAGGTCCTTCAGCAACTAAAGATGGAAAATTCCTATTAGTCAACCTATCAATAAGGCTTCATTATTAAGCAACGTTCTAATGGCTTGGCTACATTGCTGACACATTGCAGGCATTTGCAATGTTACACCAAGGTTGCGGGCTCTCCTGATAGGCCTCATGCTGTTAGTCCGTTTTGTTAAATAGAAGTTGATTTTATATTTAGCTGTGCATGGAGTGTACAGATGAAACAAATCACTTCTAAAAGCTCAACAAGATGAATAGTTGCTGTTGAAAACTAGCAAGGAGCTGGATGCAAGATTAATATGCAGTCCCAAGTTCCACTTCCTACAATTTTTATTGATCGTATGAAAAAGTACTAAAATTCATGATTTCTTAGGTGAGTTAGATTGAAACTCTTGCATAGCTATAGTAGGTGTAATTTCTCGGAAATGTACCATTTGTCTACAAATAGAGCTTTTCATTTGGGATCATGTGCAATGAATTCTACGATGAAAGCAAAACCTTTCTGATGGCACCCTTTACCACAATCGTACCCAGTTCCCAGGATGACTTCTTTCTGCTCTTTGGTCTTTGCCAAATTGCTTCCCTGGGAGTATTTTCTAAATGTCCCCTCCTGCTGTGGTCCAAATACCGGGATGTATTTGGAGAGGTTTTTTTCCCCCATTCCCACAAACCACAAAAGATTGAATGTTGTGATATCTTAGCATTTAGATCTTTCCACTAACATCTGAATGACATTCCAGCTAATTTAACACAGTGTTCCATCTTCTTTCGGTAGGCTTGAGAAAGAGAAGAGGCTATTAAAGTCTGTCCTTAATTTTTTTACTTCTATAGCTGGTGTCTACATTTTGGTAGAGTGAAAGCAAGGATTGGGTCAGTTTGGGCTCAGAGCACATTTTCCAGTTCTGTAACTAGTCAGTAATTTTAGAAAATATGTGGATACATTTCCAACAGGTACATTTAGGTGTTTATTTTTCTATTGAAGCCTATTATTTTAGTAAATTCTTTTTTCAAGTTTATTTATTTACTTAGAGCACAAGTGGGGGAGGGATAGAGAGAGAGGGCGAGAGAATCCGAGTCAGGCTCCGCACTGCCAGCACGGAGCCTGATGCAGGGCTCAAACTCATGAACGGTGAGATCATGACCTCAACCAAAACCGAGATTTGGGTGCTTAACCGACTGAACCACCCAGGCACCCCAGTTTTAGGAAATTCTTGAATTCAGTTATGGTACCTCAAAGCTCCATAGATCCGTAACTAGCTCAAGTCTATTAACATATGTTGAGCTCCTTGATTCTGCAGATGAATCAAGCTTTGCAAGAAATCTGAGATTTGATTCTCCCAGAAATGTCTATTGTCAAATAGTACGAAACTTGAAGCTCAAACTGTCTCTTTGGCTCAAAATCCAGGTGAGATATATCCTTTTCCTCAAGTTTCAACTTTGAGTGTGTAACAAGACCCGACTCCCAAAAGTACTGAGATATAAGTGACTGAGATATAAGCAGCCATTATATTTCTTATGTTTTAGGGTCACTTATGTCTTACTTTGTATATGATACTATTTTATTTTATTTTAAATAGATTTCATTTATTTGTTTGTTTGTTTAATATAATTTGTTTTCAAGTTGGCTAACATACAATGTATTCAGTGGGCTCATGGTTTTGAGAATACATTCCTGTGATTCATCGCTTACATACAACAGCTAGTGCTCATCCCAAGTGCCCTCCTCAATGCCCATCACCCCCCACCTCCACCATCAACCCTTAGTTTGTTTTTTGTATTTAAGAGTCCCTTGTGGTTTGCCTTCCTCCCTCTCTGTTTGTAACTATTTTTTCCCCTTCCCCTCCCCCATGGTCTTCTGTTAAGTTTCTCAAGATCCACATATGAGTGAAAATATATGGTATCTGTCTTTCTCTGCCTGACTTATTTCACTCAGCATAACACCCTCCAGTTCCATCCATGTAGCTGCAAACGGCAGGATTTCATTCTTTCTCATTGCCAAGTAGTATTCCATTGTATATATAAACCACATCTTCTTTATCCATTCGTCAGTTGATGGACATGTAGGCTCTTTCCATAATTTGGCTGTTGTCGAAAGTGCTGCCATAAACATTAGGGTACATGTGTCCCTATGAATCAACACTCCTATTGTATATGATAGTATTTTAAAACCCTCTAGTTATACAGCACATTTAGGTTTCCTCAAAGACCTAGATACCAGTGCAAATTTCAAAGCAAGTGATACTGAGTTTTGATACTGAGATAATACACTTCAAAATAAAATAAAAGGAAATGAAAGTTATTTTTTTAATTGGTGAATGGTGCTTCCTCATCTCTTCTCCTCATGCTCTTGGAGGGTATATGCTGCTTCCTTGGATGTCAGTCGGAGAAGGTATAGATAGGAGAAAACCATTATCACCTCACAAGAGAAGTAGTAGCTACAGAGGTAAGCTCCTTCCAGAAGTCTGGAACAGCTACATGTGAAATTCTGAGCGGGACTGATCTGTACCGGAGGCTAGGCTAGGGTGATTGAATGAAACTCTGAATCTCCTCCAAAGACAGATATCTTCCTTACTCTAACTACGAGCAGTGTGCATTTGGAACAGAGATTTTTTTTGGCAACATTCTTCATTCCAACCTCTGTTCTCTTTCCTTAAAGAATGTGCCTTATGGGGTCACCGTTTAGGTGACCGACTTTGACTCAGGTCATGATCTCACAGTTCATGAGTTCGAGCCCCGCATTGGGCTCTGTGCTGACAGCTCAGAGCCTGGAGCCTACTTCAGATTCTGTCCCCCCCACCCCCCCGTCTCTCTACCCCTTCCCTGCTCACGCTCTGTGTCTCTCTGCCTCTCAGTAATAAATAAACGTTAAAACAATTAAAAAAAAAAAGAATGGGCCTTACGTTTCAGCACTCTCATTTCCAAAAGTATTAAAGCTGATTTTCTGACTGACACACAGTGAAAGTCTAAATAATTTACTTTATTTTGTTGGGTTAATGGTCCCATAATTCCCTACTACTGAATATCATTATTTAAACGATAATAATGAACTAGAATTTCTGGTGGTGATTTTTGCTACTAAATGTGTGAACATATTCTTTTTTTTTAATTTTGTAATGTTTATTTTTGAGAGAGAGACAGTGAAAGAGACAGAGTGTGAGAGGGGAAGAGGCAGAAAGACAGACACACAGAACTCGACACAGCCTTCAGGCTCTGAACTGTCAGCGCCGAGCCCGATGAGGGGCTCGAACCCACAAATGGCAAGATCATGACCTGAGCCAAAGTAGGAAGTTTAACTGACCAAGCCACTCAGACGTCCCAATGCGTGAACATATTCTAACACCTTCTCTTAAATGGGACCTTACATGACGACGTCACTGTAGTTCAACTGCATGTTGCTGAGGAACACTGCCTCCTGTCTCCCCTTTATGTTGAATTATGCATTAAGATTAAACTGCATTTTGGGAGGATTTCCATTTGTCCACCTAGAGATTTGAAAATCACTGGGCAGAGTACAGATCATTTAAAAGGTTGCTTATTTCCTATATAGTCTCCTGTGTGTATTGCTGTGTGGAGTTTTAAATGAGTCGTTTAAATGGGCCACAGTTTCTATGGCTAAAAGACGAATCATGTTAGTTTCGGCACACATTGTAGAAATAAACGCACACGCATAATAGGTGCGCTTTTACTGCAGATACGAAACACAAATAGAAAGGCACAAGGAAAATCTTCCCTAAGAGATTACTAATTTTCCCCCAATACATTTATGCACTAATATCACATTGAATGCTCTCCACTGGCAATAGCGTGCTAATGTTGTTATCAAAAGCATGTTACTTTGTTAATCCATTAAACTAAGATTACTGCTTTTAGTTGCTTATACATTTATATGCTTATCTTAACGTTACAGCACAATAGAGAACACATTTGAGCAGTATGTTGGTTATCTAGAGTATGTTTGATTAATCCTAGACCTATCATGACATTGAAAGTATAGGCAAATATAAAAATTCAATGGAAAATATTTTGAGATGTAAATTCTGTGCTATATCCTATTAAAGAGGAATCTGGCAAAATAAAAATGCTTTATATCCCTCTCTTTCCCAGTTTTGCTTCTTTCTGCAACATTTGGTATTATGGGAACCATCACAGAAATTGAACAATAAATATGACCACCTATAAATCCAATAATGTTACCTTATAATTATCTTCAGGGTGAATGTTGGGCAAATCTGTGCTACTCTGTCTCAGTCTGGGGTGGAGGACTGTGGCACTAAGAATGTTAGTTCAAATCCCATTTTGAACTGCCTGGTGACTAAAGGCACACAGTCACACACAGACAGACACAGACACACACACAGGAAGAGGCCAGTGGAGACAGATCACGCTTGAGCCCTTCTGCTACATAAAATTTAGCAGCCATTACACAAATAATTGCTTTATTTTAGAAGCTTGTTCTAATTGAGCATTAGTCACACACTCTCCCTTGACCTCTGCTTCCTGTGTTAAAAACCACCATCCTAAAAAGCTTACTTTCTGCATTCCATAATTATAAAAAGTCCCCAGAAGAATGCAATGTTTTATCGTTGCTTTTTAAAACGGAAAAAAACATATGCATATGTCTATGTGTGTATATATGTGTGTGTGTGTGTGTGTATATATATGTATATATATATGTATATAGGCATACTTTATGTGTGTGAAGATACACGATTGTATTTCACAAAATTTTTGCAGTCATATTCCAAAAAGCACAAGGGAGATGAGAGAATATGGGTGATGCTGGGGAAGAGAAGCTGGAGAAAGGAAAACAATAGGTACAAATTTCTACCAGTTTCCTCAGGCATCCATAGCAGCTGCTTAATGATACATGTATCATTATATCCTGGAGTAGTTGGAGGGCAGAAACAGACTTGATTACACTACAGACAATTGTTTCACAATAATTCTGGGCCATTTTTCATTAGCTGTCTCCCCTCACAGCAAAACACAGGGTAATTTTTTTAAGGAACAAAACAAAACAAAACAAAACACCCTTATACCACAAGAAGGTTGTCCGGCAGTTAAAGATTTTTAATAATTCATCATGCGAAACATTTTAGGCTAAATGCTAAATTTCTCAACTATGACAACAAAGATGAGTGGGAAAAAAAAGAACCACACAGCTTAACTTGATTTTATAAAAACAATAGGGTAAAAAAACAAAAAAGGAATTGCATGTTCACTTTTCATGATTACACTATACATTTTTTATTTTTTTTTTACCTTGCTTTGTCTGACAGGCTTTGTCACTAGCAGGTGGGATAAAAAGGGTTTGTTTTGAGGAAATTGATTAAGATGCTGATTTCCTTTTAAATGATACATGGAAATCGTTACCAGTTAAGGATTTTTACACATCAGCTTACTGGATCCAGTCAAAGCCCCCTTTTAAGTCTTCTTTCTAAGGAAGGTGGAGAATTGTAGTCAAGATACATGTCTTTCAAATTAGGACTTTATTTTTCCTTCAGATGATAATGATAACTAACAGCTGTTAGGGGTTGTGTCTCAAGCAACTCTTCAGAGTACTTGCTATGGATTACTTTATCCAATCACCACAACTGTCCTATGAGGACGGAAGCCCCAGGATTCCCATATAATGGACTCAACCCATCTTAGGCATGATCCTCTTGCGCAGTCTGGAGACGCTCTTAGAGCCTTTCTGAGAACCATACTTTAAATGTATAAAATAAAATACATAGGCTTACCAAATAAATCAACTATATTAAAATAGTGAACAAAATACCCTAAAATCATCCTATAGTTTTATGTATACTTCTTCATTAGTGGGTTCATTAAGAATTTCTATAGGGGAAGTCTGATAACAACTATAATTTCAAGACAGTGATGAGAATAAGCAATATTCTAAGGTAACCTCAATAACTCTGATGGAATAGACTTCCTGTGATCTCTCCTGGTGACGAAGTCACGGTACTGCGAATATCATTGTGATGTGTTGCCGACCTTCCTAATGGATGGGAAACCTAACTTTTGGTTAAGGATTAGTGACAATAAAGATATACTTTTTCTTTTCTATGCAAGGTCATGTTCTCCACGTTATGAACTGTTGACAGTTTCATGCCATATCTGACTGTGTAACAAAGTCAAAGGGGAAGTAAATACAACATCAGATTGGTTTGAAAAACAGGAGAAACAAGTGTCGAGTAAACAAGTTCAGAGAATTTGGAGTCCATTGTAATAAAAATGGAGCAACCAATCTAAGCACCTTCTACTATGGGAACTTCCAGGTTTTAGTATAAAACGTGGTTTTGTTCCCATGCATTCTTCCATCCTTCATAATTCGGCATTTTTTATGCAACACTAGAAGAATAGGAAAGGTACAGATGCCAAAGTTCAAAAGACTAATGTTGACTGAGAAAGTTTTCATCTGGAATTTGGCTGCCTTTTGTGTAAGAGGCTGTAACTTGCATTGCTCTTTTCAAGCTGAGTCCCGGATGGATGCCTTTAGATTCAACATGTCCCTTCTTATCACTGGGGCTTCCAACATGTGGTCTCTCTACCCTTCACTTTGGTCTCATCTACTCCTTAAAGCTTTCTTTGACATCCCTTCATCCTCTGCTTTCCCCACATTATTCTCACTGTTTGGAGCATGTGTTTTGTACCCGATGATGCGGTCTTATGCCTTTTGCCCAGTGACCTAAGGTCTTTTTTGACGTTATCAATCAATCATGTTACACATGGTCCCATCTTACAATGAATGGTTCAACTTCATGGTGGTGAGAAAGCTATACCCATTTCATAGAAACCGTACTTTGAACTTTGAACTTTGAATTCCGATATTTTCCTGGGCTAGTGATATGCAGTCTGATCCTGTTTCTATGCTTAGGCACACCACTGCTCCCGGTCAGCCACGGGGTCCAGAGGTTGAACAACCAATACACCTCCAACCACATGTACCCATACAACCATTCGGTTTTTCACTTTCAATATTGTATTCAATAAATTACATAAGATAGTCAACCCTTTATTATAACATAGGCTTTGTGTTATATGATTTTGTCTGACTGTTGGCTAATTATGTGTGCTAAGCATGTTTAAGGTGGGCTATGCTAAGCTATGATGTTTGGTAGGTTAGGTGCCTTAAATGTAGTTTTGAGTTAGGATTGCTTTATCAGAACATAGCCCATTGTAAGCCAAAGAAGATCTGTATGCATTTTTATGCATATTTAGCCTATCAGGCATATAGAGATCTTCTGCTAAACTTTGCCCTGCCCTCTGCCACCTGGATACACAGAACTGATACAGTGTATTTGTGTTCATGTGTGATGCAATGCATGTGTGTTATGTGCAATGATTTTTTGATTTGCAGATGACTCCAGAAGACTAATGTCATTCTGTTTCCCAAACACTCTATTGAAGGTGTAAATTTTGTTTCTTTACTCTTACTTTTGACAATATACTTTTATGCTTTTCTGCTCTTCTATCTTTTGAACTTTGTAGAACACTTCATTTTCTCTGTCCAAAAATCCACATCTGGAGGATGTATATCCTGATACTTCTGTTGATGAATCCTGTTAAAGACTTGGACTGAGGTAGCAGCAGGAACATGCTCTCTACAATTCAGCATCCTGCCAGTTTTCACCAGCATTTGTGCCACGCTACAGTCAGGGTGCTGGATTTTCACACCACCCTAAAGAACACAATGATCCTCTTGAACAGGAAGGTCTTGCTCTCTCTAGGAACAAGATCAGTCCCTGGTGTGCCTGTGTCTGGATAGCCAAATGAGAAGACTTGAAGTGTTAAAAGCTGTTTTGACTATTTCGGGTTGAAATGGAGCATGGTGTAGAGCTGGCATTCAATATCTATCTGTTGAATGAATAAATGAATAGGTACAAAGCTCTGTTTTGACACATTTTCTCCGGTTTTTGCTGCCAATTTTTCCCAGAAAAAAGTAAACTATTGTAGATAACAGAACCCAAATTAAAGCCATGGCAGGGGATGGGTGTGGTGATGTTTCTTAGTTGTGGTGATGGTGGAATTTCCTTTGGTGTTGGAAACACCCACTTCTTGCTGTTAAAAGTAGTCTACAAGAGGCAACAGGCATGAAAACAGACTGTTATGGCACACGCTAATGTCCGTTAATGTGGAAGGCACAGAGAGGAGGTGTGTTTAATACTGATATTATATCTATCTCTCTCTCTCTCTCTCTATCATCTATCTGTAGATATATAATCATAAAATGAAATAACATTTTTAAATGTAAAAAAAAAAAAGGACCAACCAAGGGTTAGCTGAGAAGTGGAAACTTCTCTATGGCTGTGAAAAAAAAATGCCTAGTGGAATGTGGGAGAACAGGGAGAATTTGAAAGAGGTGCATGTGTAGAAGTAACCTGAGGCCAGACTTTGAAGTACCTTATTGGCCAGAAAGTGGACTTCTTCTACCAAAAAACAAAACAAAACAAACAACAACAACAACAAAAACAAAAAACCAAAACCAAAAACAAAAAACCTAATAGAGATCTTTAAGCAGGAGAATGAAATAATTAAATCTGTTTTATGGAATGACTTTAAGTAACTGTATTTAAGCATTTAGAAAAATGTATCTCAGGCATATTTTCCCCAATTTTTCAAGCCAAATCTGTTCTACTTTTCTTTGGCCAACACCATCCTTTTCAGTTTCTTCCACTCACGATGCCAGCAGCAAACTGAATACCACAACCTAGATAGTGCCGTTATCTCGCCAGAGAAAGACAATTTTATGTCCCCCCTGCCTTTGAGCCTACTGGTTTTTTACTCTATGAATTATGGCCCACGATTGGGTCAGCAGATGGCAGCTGAATAAGGCACCTCCATCTATTTTGTGTAGCCGGGTATTGTCTGAGAAGTCTTCAAGGTTTGGCTAATAGTTTGAGGGAAGCTTCCTTGTGAATGGAATATGGAGAAACACAGAAGACCTGAGACAATTTCAATGTATCCCAAGTCCTTGGGAACTCATTCTTCACACAAAAAATAAGTGGTAAATCTTCATTCCAAGGAATTGAGAAAGAAAAGTGTTCCAGAAAAGCAGTGCTTAAAGCCTTTCATATGAAGATCCAATTTGTAAAGAAAAAGAAAGCTAAGGCAGAGGATTTGGAATGTAAGAGATGACAGGATAAGAGAAATAAACATCTTTCCTAACTTTATTCATTAATTGATGACATTTTTGCCCACATGCTTCAGATGCTGAGTCTGATTTCTTTCAAAGCAAAATTTTAAAATACTGCAACAATTTAAACCAAGAAATTGTTCAGAATACTTAGCTAGATATACTAGAGATAGTCAAATACAAAGACTAACAATAACTTATCTTCAATTTACCTCAAAATATTTGCAAATAACAGATATTGCTTCCAGCTGGACAAAAAAAAAAAAAACACAACAGATGAGCAGGAGGGGGAGGAAACTCAGGAGGTCAGTCTATCTTCTTTAATAGTAATACAGTCCAGATTTAGAATGGCTCTGATGACCATTCTCTCCCCTTTGATAGTTTTCCCTTCTTATACCTGCAAGAACAGAGCCTTTGCCCTAAGAAGACAGGTCAGATGGCAAGAAGACCAAAGGAGCTTGATCTTCCAGAATTCTACCCCTGTGGAGTAAATCCTAGAGGCTCTCCTATAGGAAATGGGAATCCTAAGAATAGGCAGAGAATGAACAGAGAACTAACTTCTCAGAGTACTTACTAGCAAGGCTGAGTAACAGCCAGAGTCCTTGAGCTAAGAACAGAGTGTGGAAAGTTCGAGAATACTTTGAAGTGAACACCATGCTTATTAGCCCACAAGACCATTTCAAAGCCATAGCAGGATGCTACTTTTCACTCTGGATATGACATACCTCATAACACCACCCAATATCTACTTGAATCTGGGTTTATGGAACAGGAGAAGGGGATATCAGGATGTCCACTCAGTGTAGCCAAAGTTCTTGATAAAACTCCTGCAGTAAAAGCAGGGACTATTCATGTGGTGTTTGGGAAAATTCTGAGTTCCCTAGAAGACGTGAAATGGATCTGAATGTTCATGAATGTTCATGAGATTGAGGGTGTAAATCACTTTAGGGAGGTGTCACTTTTCACTTGATCAAGTCCTGACTCAGACACCAAGAAGAATTGTTTTAATGGGCAGTCTGACAAGTTACCACATCCTTCTCAACTTTCAAGTGTGAATGTTAACTCTTTAAAGTCAAGGGGGAAAATAAACATGATTAAAATATTCAACAACAGGAAATGAAACCATGTGACACATGTTGAGCTGAGATTACTCGTGACTCTCAAGAAATCAGATCCCTCTTCTCTCATTTCATGACTGTGTTTACCCCTCTTTAGCCAGTCTGCTTCAGTGTCTTCTCAGACATAGCCTCATTTAGCATCAAAGGTGCTCACTGATCCTTCTGAGCACCTCACAGAAGAAGGGAGGCACAGGATAGTTGCCTCATGTTCTGTCCTTCTGTCCTATGACTGAAGATGGGCCCCCAGAGCCTGTCAATGAGGAGATTCAGGTAATTCTCTCTCCCCAAGAGTTGTGTCTTTTGTAGCTCAACTGACTTGACACACACACACTCACATACACACATGCATGCACACACACCTCATTCACATGCCTACAGGATGCCCAGATGTAACTAATACAATTATAGGACACCCAGTCAAACTCAAATTGTAGATAAACAACAAAAATTTTTTTTTGGTTTAAATATACCTTTTAGGCATGGACAGATTTCAGGGATTTTTGTTTATACACATGGTGTGTCTGTCTAACCAACCAGGGAACCACCCTGTGGACACTGTCTCAGCTTTGTCTCAGAAAGATGGTGGACTTGGAAAAAAGAGATTTTAATATCAGAAGATGTGTAGGGTAGTGATTAATATTAGAAAGAGAGGCCTTGTGTCCAGTTCTGACAGCCTTAGAATCTTTGGCAGGTGATTTAACCTTTCTAAGACACAGCGCCCTCATCTGTAAAACGGGGATAATTCCATCACCAAAAGCTAACATTTCTTGAGCACGGACTAAGTAGTAGGCGCTACTCTAAAATCTTTACATGTGTTGACTTGTTTAATCCTCACACCAGTCCTATGAGGTGGATATGATTATTAGTATTATCCTCATTTTATGTCTGGGGATCTAGGGCACTGAGAGGCCAGACAGAATTACTCAGCAGTGGAGTTTTGAATTCAGGAAGAATTCAGGACGAATGCTGGAAGAAAGGTTAACTCTACAGCGTCAAGAAATAAGGTGTGTATGGCACCAAGCCCAGTGACAGGTGTGTACTTAGCCCTTAATCTGTGCGATCACCAACCTTATCAGAGGCAGCTCTGCCTGGCCCCTGGGGAAAGCAAGCTGTCAACATACGAAAGCATAGCCCAAGAGGAGAATTAGAGTTCCCTCCCAGCAGGAGCAAGTGACTAATATCCAAGAGGCAGTCTCTAAAATCCAACACAATTCCTCATGAGCTACAACAGAACAAAACCAAAAAGTTGGAGGCTTTGCTGAACTCCTGCTGACCTGAGAAGACCTTACGTAATCCTAGCTGTCTCTAGGCTGGGTCCCATCCACTGCCGTGAGACTTCAGGGTATGTGGCCTCAGCCAGACTACAAGGGCCTGTCCTTCAGTGTGCTCAGTTCACCTTTTTGTTGTTATTTGTTCATTCATTTCTACTAAAGTATTTATTGAGTTTGCTCCATATTAGACCCATTGGGTGTTGGGCTAGGTTCTACAGGTACCGATGTAAACACAAGACCATGCAGTTTGTGCAGATACAGGTCTATAAAGATAAGATCTCAATGCAAGGTGATGCAGGCATCAACAGCAGAGGTGGCTCAGAGTTCAGAGAGAGAAGCTTACTTAAGGCAGAGGAGAAGGTAGAGAAGGGCTGTGAGGAGACCAGAAAAGACCACTTAGAGCAACAATGATGGATTTGGACTGAAGGAGGATTCTCATTGCCAGCGTCTGCTGAGTTCCTACTATGTGTCGGGGACTCCTGTAAGAGGCTCCCATATTTAACTCACTTCATCAGAAGCGCACCACTATTATTCCTATTTTACAGATGAAGAAAAAAAAACATAGTAAACCAAGTTCAAGTAACTTTCCCCCAATTACGCAAGTATTATGCAGCTGAGCTCTGATTTGAACCCAGGTATCTGTCTTCAGAGTCCATGCCTTTTACCACTGTGCCGTTCTAGTCCAACAAGGGATTTCTCGGTTAGGAGTGAGGGCAGGTATTACAGCCAAGGAATAGCAAATGCACAGGAGCATGCGCAGTGAAGTGTGGGGAGAGATGGGGGAGGCAGGATATGAACCTAGAAAGGAATTCTGTGCAATGCTTCCTCTGTTATTATGGTCATTGGATTTTACCATGAACAATTCTGGAAGGGCTTGAAGCAATGGAGCAAGGATCATATTTGTATTTTAAAAAGGTAACTCTGAAATAGGGAGGACACAATGGTTGACAGTTTTGCTTTTGGTTGAGACATCAATTAGAAGATTCTCTCAGTGATCCAGCTCAGATAAGATTCATGTCTGTCTGTGAGGTGATATCTCATTGTACTTTTGGTTTGTATTTCCCTGATGAGTGATGTTGAGCATCTTTTCATGTGTCTGTTGGCCATCTGATGTTTTCTTTGGAAACTTTCTGTTCTTGTCTTCTGCCCATTGTTTCATTGGATTATTCATCCTTTGGGTGTTGCATTTCATAAATTCTTTTTATATTTTGGATACTAACTCTTTATCAGATATGTCATTTGCAAATATCTTCTTCCATTCCATAGGTTGCCTTCTAGTTTTGTTGATTGTTTCCTCTGCTGTGCAGAAGCTTTTTATTTTGATGAGGTCCCAATAGTTAATTTTTGCTTTTGTTTCCCTTGCCTCAGGAGATATCTCTAGAAAGAAGTTGCTATGGTTGACGCCAGAGAGGTTAATGTCTGTGTTCTACTCTGGGATTTTTATGTATGTTAACTAACTAGAATTTCAATAAAAACTTTAAGAAAAAAGACTCATGTCTGCTTGTGTAGTATTCTAGCAGTATACCTAGTATACAGGGGTCTTTCAGGGAATTAAATGGTATTTGAAAAGGATATTAAAATAGATGGGAATATATATATGTGCATTTGTTGGCACTTTACCCAAGAATTCTACCTGCAGGTGTAATAAGGCAATTAATTGTAAGGCAAGATGATCTAATCATTGAAGATGGGTGTTATGGTTTCATCCCAGTAAACTATAAACCCTATAATCCCTTCTAAATGTAACTACAAATCTTCTTTGCTTTTCAATAAATATTTAATAACAGAGGATTGCAGAGGAAGGCTATACTTCAAAATTCTTAATTGCTCTAAAGAAAGCATCTGTAGACCTAGGTATTAACACACCTAATTTGCTGCTAAGATGCATTTATCAACCAAGATGATCAACCAAGATGTAAGCAATGACTCTTCTAATCTTTGGGTGGATAGAGGACAGAAAATTGACAGCTGCATTGTCTCTCACTCAGCAATTTTGTCTCACCTGTTTTAGATCCAATTTGTCTTTTGTTGATAGGCTATATAATCCAGTTCAATCCTGTGTTCATTAGTTGAGTGTAAAATTTTCCATTTTTTCCTGTATCTTATTTTTTTTAAGTATTCACTCTCCTCTATTCCACATGCAGTCAGAGATTTTAAAGGTAAAGTGCCTATTGATGCCTTGTCCTCAGCTATTTTAATCTCCAACTCAACTAATTTATTCAACAAAAATGTATTGAGCATCTATTTGGGGCCAGGCACTATTCTAGTCCCTAAGATAAGCGGTGATCCAAACAGATGAAGCCACTGCTGCCTCAGAGTTGGACCAAGATGGAGAAGACAGACAGTAAACAAATCAAATACATAAAAATATTGGAGTCAGATCACAGAGACAGATTGTGTTAAAGGTTTTGGCTTGTAATTCAATGTCAAATGGACTAAAAATGGATGAAATAATCATTCAAACTGAGGTTATTGTTCCTTGATATTTCTCTAGATTTTACTCAATTAGTTAAAAAGGTGTAAATCATCTGGAATTGCCAACAGGGGCTTGGGGCACAGACACTGGACAGAAAGTCAAGGGACTCTCATCCTTAACTTGACTTCCTCACCAACAATTCTAATTTATTTGAAAATAACTATTGTTGTCTTATTAGAAAATAAATTTTATTTTTATTTTTATAACTTGCCCAGAACCCCATCTAGATAAGAACTACCACAGGAAAACTTAAATTTCTGTAATATCGAAAACAGTAACTAATATGTTCACAGAAACAATCAATTTTTTCCGGAGAAACTATCATGATTCAAAGTAATCTGTTCCAAGGAAAGGAGCTGGAATTGGTTACTGACATGCAATCATTCATTTCTTATTTTACCAACAGTAATTAAATTGCCCGGAACTGTTGTCATTTAACAGCCTATTAATTGACTAATGTGCATTACTTGCATTCAGAGTATAGGTAAAATCCAGGGATTAAGCAAGAAGGAAAAGAGATTTGCAAACTCCGCCTGTCATCCCAAAAGGGGTAAATTTACCTCATACTGCAAGGTAATTTATAAATGCACAGGTCGCTTGTGTTTCAGAAGAGGGGAACATGTGAGCCTGGAATTAGGGGGCAGCGGGAGCCTACAGCCTCCCTTAGAGCCACAGAAGTTGGTGTCGTGAAACTCTTCTCATGAGCAGAAGGACCCGCTACCCTTTACCATCACCCACATGTCTCCTCTGCTACACCTTCCTTTCTCATGAACGAATTTATTCACTTTTGCCAATTCAGCCTTCGGTTGCCTTTTAAGACATGTTATTTTACATCCCTAGTAGGAGTCATTCCCATTTTCCAACACTCAGGTAGCACCTTGCTACACACCCATGCTTTATTTTCTTTTCCAGTTTTAGAATTTTAAACAGAATTGGTTTATGAGAAACTTGTAGCATATTCTGAGGGCACAGGCTGTGAGTTTGTCATGGTCCGAGGCTTCCTGAGATCTCTGCATCTTTGAATTTCCAGGATATCAAATAAGCCTGGAACATGGAAGATGTCAAATGATGTTCCATGAATTGCATTGAAATAGGAAATAATTTACTATTAATAAGGTCAAAAGGAAGTGACAAAATTGACATTCACTAGCATTATTAAAAGTTGCAGTTCTGGGATCTCATCATTTTAAATTGCTAGCAACCCAAAGGCAAGTAACTCTTTCATTCATAAAATTTTCTTCAAAGCCTCTTGTCCGCAAACAACATTTCTATCGAATTACTCTCAGAGCCACTAAGAGTTCCTGTCTCCTTTCTGAAGCCAGAAAACTTCCTCTCCTTGGACTTATAGTAGAAAGTCTCTGTTAAGATCACACCACCCCTGCCAGGAAACCTTTCTGTCTAGACTCATTACAGTCCCAGTAAGCATTTACACTTCCTCCTGTTTCTGAATAGTGCATTCTGCTGACCTTGCCTGAGTAATGTCTCCCAGGCAAATGCTCTTCCTGCTCAATGCCTCAGTTTACTGCCTGTAAAATGGAGATAACAGTGCCTCCTAATTTCCTGACACAAAGTAAGTTGGAGATTTACTTTGGCAGGGAACTTAAAGTCTGGATGGGGCATAATAAAGTAAGATGTAATAGTTCACTTGGGATCCTCGATAACCCATTCGCCTCTTCTTCTTCTTCTTCTTCTTCTTCTTCTTCTTCTTCTTCTTTAGAGGTGAGAAGGAGCAAAGAGAGAGAGAGAGAATATCTTAAGCAGGCTCCACGCTGAGCCCCCAACATAGGGCTCAATCCCATGACCCTGGGATCATGACCTGAGCCGAAATCAAGAGTTGAACGTTCTACTGACTGAGCCACCCAGGCAACCCACTTTGCCTCTTGTTCATTGTGGATAACATTAGCTAGTCTCACATTTCTTCAGTAGGATTGATCTATAGAATAGTCTATGGTCTTTTATTTCTGACCACTTGTTCTTTGTATAAATAATACAGACATAGAGTAATTGTATAATTACACACTTATAAAGTATAAATAAAACACAAGGTATAAGATGAAGTTGTGTGCCTTCAAACATAAATTCAGAATTGACTTGTTTGCTCTTAGTTAATTGTCAGCCTCCAAGACAAAGAGACCTTCTTTGTAAGTGGGCAACATGGATGGTTGGGGAAGTATAAATTAAGGTATGACAAGATTATAAGGGTAACTGTGCCCACTTAAGTTGACTAAGTGACCTTTCGTAAGTCTAAACCTCACTGTTTTCATCCATGAAATGGCAGATTGAAACAGGTGGCCGCTAATGTATTCTATGATACATTAAACAGAACTGACTATGTTAATAGAATTAACAAGAATTAGGCTGGTGCATTTGTCAGAAATCAAGACCAGCTGTAATCAACCTTTCCTAAAGAGCGTAAAAAATATTTTTCCCATCTTTGTGGATTCTATGCAAAACATTTTAATACTTCTTGCTTCCTCCAAGCCAAACTAGCTATGGGATTAACTTTACCATTCTCTCTGTCAATGTATTTAACCTGCTAACTTTTCTTTTTAAGGTCAACTTCCTGTAACAATGTAAAATTCCTAGTATCTGTTTGTGAAAGGCTGGTAGAAGAGAAAGTGATGGCTAAATAGTCCATCCTGGATCCCTTCAAAACATATTTTATCAGAAATCATAATTATGATGCCCGAATATATATAGATTTCCTGTGGCATGTCACTAGAGCCCTCACAGAGTGACCTCTTTCCATTGAACAATACTTTTCTTTTTTTTTTAAAGTTTATTTATATATTTTGAGACAGAGAGTAAGGAATAATGCAAGTGGGGGACAGCAGAGAAAGAGAATCCCACTGACAGTGCAGAGCCCAATGTGGTGGTCTATCTCAGGAACCAAGAGATCATGACCCGAGCCAAGATCGATAGTCAGACGTTTAACCAACTGAGCCACCAAGGAGCCCCATTGAACAATACTTTTGAAGGACAGATCTTCAGCCAACATGGATGCACCTATATATATTCTGCTCTTTGTTTCTGAAAAATCATTTTATTCAGTGCTTACTACCATATATACATAATGTTGTATTAAAGCACTTCACATATGTTATCTCTGCTCAAAGTCTGGGGAAGGGGCTCAGGGTCCTTCCTCCACATTACTGCAAAGATACCATGAGAGGTTCCAGTCAATATATTTCTTAGACACATGTGATTCTTACAGACATGTGCTTCTAAGCCTTGTAATTACAGACAATTTATAATTATGGGGTGAAAAGCCTCATTTCATAACAAGAGATGTCATCAGGAGAGACCCAGGGAGTTTTAGAAAGACTGAGGAACACTTCCTAATGTGCTGGGTATTAAGCAGAATAGATTCACTCCTTTGCCAAAGGCCAAACAGCATCTAAGACAGGAGAGTATTGCCTGGCACAGCAAAAGCCCATTAAAAGCAATAAATAAACACATTCAGCTGACATCTGGATAGTGTTCTCAAATTTGAATTCAAAGAACTACACAGTGCATTTCAATAACAAATTGCTGATCTGAGAATTTTCTAGGAGAATCTATTGTGTATCATAAGTTGATGGTTCATCTCATGCCTCTGTAGAAATCTGTAGACTGAGAAGCCAGACTGTCTGGCTTATAAATTGCAACATTATTTTTCTTAAATCCCCAACATTCATGATTTCATTTCAGCAAAACAGTAATTTAAACAATGACTAAAAATGTGTAAGAAAAAATACATGGAAAGCTGTGGAACAATTTATTAATAATGGTAGGACATTTTCTGCAGTACTTTTAATGCATCACTTAGGACCGTATTGATTCAGCATCAAAGTTCTTGGAAACAAGCCTCTTACCAATATCTAAGATCCTGATGTTGTAATTGAGCTAGAAAATGTAAGATTTCTACTGTTCCTGCTGAGAATTCTTCCCAATAAATGTGTGTTTTCCACTGAGGCTAAAACCACTGCTACTTGTGTTTTTAATTTTTCCTCCTGTTTCTCTTTTCATATTATTCAGTTTTCTTTTCTCTCTCTCTCTCTCTCTCTCTCCTTTACCAGAAAAACAGACATATGAGGCACTATTTATTCCTCTAAGACAACTTGCACTTTAGGGGGCCATTTGAATGATAAACTTTGTTATAACTTATAGCCAGAAAATCACCAGTGTGCAGTATGAAATAACTGGAAAATATATTAGTGTTTAACTCTATAAAGTGGTTGAGTGAAACTTTTAGCAGAGATGAGCTTTCATTATTTCTCCCATTGTTTTACATGTTTTCTTATAAAAAAGTTTAAGAAATGTCTCCATTTGCAGCCTCATTGAGAAGAGAGAGCATGCCCCTCTGAACTTAATGAGTTGCATATGAAGGCATTAGTACCACAGCCATGTTTTCTGGGAGGACAAAGAACACTCAACTAAGGTTAAAGTTCTTATTCTAGCACTCAACAGATGTATGACTTTGGGGAAAGTGTTTTATGTCTTTGAGCATCTAAACGTGAAGAGATTGGGCGAGGTCATCTCTAAGGACTTCTCACTGCTGTAACATACCTTGGCTGAGAGTTTTCAGAAGTTAGAGGAAAGCAAAACAGAGCTACTCGAAGAAAGTTGACTGAAACATTCCTCATTAGGGGACTTGAGCCTTTTCCAGAATTAGAATGGAATCATTCTAATAAAAGGAGTGCTGAAGCCCTGAGTTTCATTGCGGTGGGAAGAAATTTGGCTCACCCATGGCTCTGCAGACAGTATCTCCACACCTGGGTATTGGGGCTGTGGATTCCGGATGTAGTAGATGCTGTGTTGTGCTAGTCAGACATCCCCTTCAGGAATGAGATGCTCATTCATCAATGAGCTGGATGGAACCAATGGACCTGGTTTCTGATATCTCAGACACATCCCTCTCCTGGTACTTCTGTCAGCTGAAGAGAACTACTTTAACCAAGGTTATCCCCCCCTTCCTGGGAATAGTCTGCCTCTAATGATCATTCCATGTAGGGGGCGGGGGTTACAAAGGTTTAGTTCCTTTTTCTCAATTTGAGACAACCGTGAAGGATCATCCCAACTCAGAGTGCCTCATAAGATGGTGGGGTCCTCTGAGGCTTCTGTGGCAAATGCGTCGCCCTTTACTTCAGTTTACTTTCTCTTTCTGCCAATTTTTACTTCCCTTCTGGATCATGGGCATGAGAGAATTCCACAGTAATCTTCCTACCCAGAAGATAGGAAATAAAAGCTTCAGTGTTAAAGGTCCATTGAGAGATGGGCTGAGGTCAGATTAGTGGGGTAATGGGCGGAGAAGAATAAGAGAAACAAAAACTGGAAAACTATTGGACCCTACCCAAATGGAGTTAGTACAGATAATATATTAGAATAAGGTACTTCCTTTGTCGAATAGAAATAACCCCTTTAGCCACTTTGGGGGGAAGTCTCTGTTAGAAGACAATAAGTATTTTAGTAGAAGAACAATAAACGCCAGTGATTGTCATGATATTTTGTGCTGATAGTGCCATCATGAAGCCAGTGGAGGGTGGGGGGCCAGGGTTTCTTCCAGAGAAAGGAGTCCACAGAAGGACATGGTGTTTTTGAATTTTTTTTTTCAACGTTTATTTATTTTTGGGACAGAGAGAGACAGAGCATGAACGGGGGAGGGGCAGAGAGAGAGGGAGACACAGAATCGGAAACAGGCTCCAGGCTCTGAGCCATCAGCCCAGAGCCCGACGCGGGGCTCGAACTCATGGACCGTGAGATCGTGACCTGGCTGAAGTCGGACGCTTAACCGACTGCGCCACCCAGGCGCCCCAACATGGTGTTTTTGAAGAACGAGATCCAATCCACCAGGGGTAGAAGCAAGAGCACTCCAAAGTCTTAACAAGCATCACTTTCTGCCAAGAAAAATGTCAGGACTCCATGCCAATTCTGACAGAAGTCTTGAGAGAGGGAGAGAGAGAGACAGAGACAAAGACAGAGAGGGACAGAGAGAGAGAAGGATGAGGAGGAGGTGGAGGAGGAGAAAGAGGAGGAGGAGGAGAAGGACAAGAAGGAAGAGAGAGAGGTGGGCAGAAATTTGTCTTCCTATGAACAGTGGGATGTAAGATTGTGCTTCTTAAGCCAGAATCTCAGGAAACATAAATGGACATTTTTTTGACCACTATGCTTTCTGAGGAAGTCACTTGAAGAGCTTGTTGAGAGAACAGATATTCAAGTAGCAAGCAACTTGGGAAGGGGAGAGGTAGGGTGTCGACACATTCAGGGCTTATTCGATTTGAATGCCAGATATTTCTTTAAAAACACTGTAATGAGCCAAAATCTCTTTCCCTTTTTCTCCCCACAACATTTTATATCTGTGCAGCTGCATTTAAAAAAAATTAATGTTTATTGGTTTTTGAGAGAGAAAGAGAGAGACAGAGCACAAGCAGGGAAAGGACAGAGAGAGGGAGACACAGAATCCAAAGCAGGCTCCAGGCTCTGAGATGTCAGCACAGAGCCCAACACGGATCTTAAACTCACGAACTGTGACATCATGACCTGAGCTGAAGTGGGACGTTTAACCGACTGAGCCACCCAGGAGCCCCTGTGCACCTGCATTTTAATCATATGGTTTTTCGTATTCATATTTACTACATTTCATCTTGTTATATTTGGACCTTGCTTCCAGCCAGTTGTGAATCTCTTCCATTCTGATGTGATCATTCACTATTTTCTATAACCCGTATTCTACTCCCACTATTTCCCCTACTCTGTGTTTTGCTGCCCATTATGTTGTTAGGCATACACTACAAATACCACTAATAAGAATGTAATTGGTTATGCCATTTATGTTTCTTCAAAAAATATACAGTAAAAAACAAAGCAAAACCGGAAACACAAGATTTCCATCTTTTCTCCCTCTAATCATAGCATTAGATATTTTTCTTTCTAATACCTACTGGTGCAGATGTAAGAATACTGGACCCCTTATTAGCATGCCTATGTATTAGTGAAGGGCTTTAGCTAAAGAATGTAGACACCAACTCTCATTAACTTAAGCAGAAAAAAATTTCAGGTAATCTACAGAACTAACAGATGAGTGAAGAATTGGGTTCAGAAAATGGACAGGGATGTGGACAGCTGAGTTACATTCTTGCAGTTAAAATATATTCCCTTGTTCTTCCCCCAAAACTGATATCACAAATTTTCATCAATATTCACTTATCGCACCCAGTTGTTACCTTCCAGGTGATGGCCATCCCTTCCCTTATTCTCTCACGATCCTGGTTAAATATTATTAAACCTATGGAATAAGTTGTAAAATTATCAACATCCAACATATTCTATATACAACTGTGAGGAGATAGATAGAAACAAAAAGGGAAATTAAGATACAGAAAAGCACACATTCGCAGGAAAGAGAAGTTATGGATAAAAGTTCTAGAAATTGTGGATAACAGGCAATGAGCTATAGCTGGTGTTTGATACATTCCTTTTTCACATTAATTATGTTCTCTTTGCCTCTGCCTAGTTCCTCATTTGGTCAGATTTCTTTCCTAGTATGGAAACCCAAATCTTGGTGATCCTCTCTTTTTGGGATTATCATGATCCATTATCTTTGGCCATAGAGCAAGGTAGGATGATGAAATACCCTGAAGGCTCCACTGGATTCTATTTATATGTCCCGTGTACTGTACACATCAATCCTAATTCCCCTTGGTAGTCAATGTCAATAACAGAAGACAACAATATAGCTAGCATTACACTTTAGCTTGTGCACTCATGAGTTGAAGACTCTGAAATGTCTAAGTAGCAGTTACAGATTCTAACTTAAACGCATTATCTTCTATCAGTGAAAGAAGTTCTTTCTTGGTTACTAAAGTCTCTAAATTTGGAAGAGCTCAGAGCTGAGAAAGCCAAATGGAAAATCCCTTAAATAGATCATTCCCCGAGAGTGAATATCCACACTTGAATCCTTTGGATTTTGCCCACCTATATTCTTACCCATTGAAAAAATTGTACTGTGTCTTGTTTAAACTGAGTCTTAGATCATTTCACCATTCTAAAGCCATCTGCATCTGGTTGATGGTATGTTTTAAGACCTTGAATTCCATAGGCATCATCCAATTGCTTAGGTTCTTCAGCTGTAAAGCAAGTTCCTGCATGGAAGTCTATGTTTTATGATTGTGCACAACATGCTCCGTAGGTTCATGGGTGATGTTGTTTACAGGGCAACGATGGGAGAGAATACAAATTAAAGTCCACAAACCTATATTTTTGTAAGGACAAATTATTATCCTGATCATAAGCGAATGGAGTTAAATAAAATCAACATGTTGCTAGTGCCCTGGAGGTGTGATATCAAAGATGGACCTTTGGCTCTGCTATGGCTTGCTGAAAATTGCTCATTGGGAGGTAGGGTAACCATGTTGGTGAAGTTTAAAATCCATATTATTGAGCCTGTGTCTAGCCTCTAGCAATGCCACTATGTTCCTTTGTTCATAAGATAAACACTGGAGTGGTTGGAAATGGGAGTTGACAAGATCCCACAAGGGAGGTCCACATGTTTATGTCCACATGTTCCTTTAGGGGATATTTTAGCACTCACAGGAAATATACATATTTTCCAAATTTGGGGTCCGTTCTATGAGGCCCACTCACATACCTTTACTGTTAGATCCTTGCCAGTTCTCTAATCCTGTTATAGAACATCTGGTAAACATCAATTATTGCCAATGAATCAATGCAGAATCTTATCCCCAAGTAATCTCTCTTCTGCAGGTAAAGCGGCTGAGATGCAATCACTGAGGTTAAACTCAATGTATTTCCCTTCTACACAGTCATCTCAGGTCACTTCTGAATGTGGCTAAAACTCTATAGAAGACATTTTGTCTAGAGTCAACATCACTGCCTATCTGCTGAACCCAAAATATTTTTATGTCCCTAGGAAATTCCCCAAGAGGCCATCAGTCATTTAGGAGAGTGAAGAATTGTGATAGGAGTAGATATTCTGGGAGTGTGACCAACATGTATATGAGACTTCCTTGTATCTTCCTGACCTGTTCACTTCCAATATCATATATGTGTGTGTGTGTGTGTGTGTGTGTGTGTGTGTTTTGTGATTGTGTATATCTATTTATATACCTTGATTTAATGACAGACTGTTTCTGGGAAGAAGTGAATTTGTGAACACATGAAGCATATAACTTCCAGGTCTTACTAGTCAACTCAGATTGTCTGGTTACTTGATATCCCAAGATCAGTTGTTCACTTTCCAACAGGGCCCAGTTAGTTGCAGGTTAAAAGCTATTTATAAAGAGAAAATAACTATTTGCTGAAACAAACATAAATTTACTGTAGAATTCTAGGTTCTATAGTGCCTACTCATCTATTTTTGTTGTATGGATCCTATGATCAATTAACTGCTACCAAATACCTTTGTGAATTCCCACATTTTGAATTCCTATACCATTTTGATTCCCACACTGATCCTGGTCCTTGGATGATTAGTATCACCTTGCACTTAGTGGTTAAAGGCTGTCCACTTGGTATATGACACGATGGACACCTTCCACTCTATTAAAATTAAGGAATGCACATATGAATTGTCGAGTTACAAGAAACAGCAAAGTGGCCATTAAAGTGTTTAAAAATGCTGGCTTTTTCTGAGGGTTGATGGGGGGTGGGAGGGAGGGGAGGGTAGGTGAAGAGGGCATCTTTTAGGATGAGCACTGGGTGTTGTATGGAAACCAATTTGACAATAAATTTAATATATTAAAAAATAAAATAAAATAAAGTAAAAAAAATGCTGGCTTTTTCTCCCTGATTTATTTCTCCTTATTTGCGAGTGGTTGCAAGAAGCTAACATGAAATTCTAATTCCACATTCCTATCCTCTAAAGTGATTGAACTCTCTTTCCTTTTTCTTTTCTAATTTTATTTAGGAGTAATTGACAAATATCATTGTATATATTTAAAGTGTACAATGTGATGATTTGGTATACATGTGCATTTTGAAATGATTAGCAAGATAGTTAACACATTCATCACCTAACTTAGTGTGTGTGTGTGTGTGTGTGTGTGTGTGAATGCTTAAGATCTACTCTGAACAAATTTTAAGTATACAATACTGTATTATTAATACAAGATATTTTAAATGCCTTTTTTACTGAAGTACAGTTGACATACAATATTATATTAGTTGTAGGTGTACAACATAGAGATTCTACAATTATATACATTATGAAATGTTTGTCACCATGCAAAACTATAATAATACAATTGACTATATTCCCTATGCTGTATTTTACATCTCAATGACTTATTTATTTTAAAACTGGAAGTTTGTACCTCTTAATCCCTCTCACTTATTTTGTCCAATTCTACTACCCCCTCTGGCAACCATCAATTTTTTCCCTATATTTATTAGTCTGTTTTTGTTTTATTTTATTTATTCATTTGTTTCTTTGGATTCCACATATAAGTGAAATCATGTGGTATCTGTCTTTCTCTGTCTGACATACTTAATGCCCTCTAGATCCATCCACATTGTCATAAATGGCAAAATTTCCTTCTTTTTTATGGCTGAGTAGTATGTATTCCATTATACATATATATACATATATATATATTCAGTGATCACTATATATGTGTGTTATGTATGTATGTATGTGTGTATACATATGTATATGTGTGTGTGTGTGTGTGTGTGTATATATATATATATACATAGTATGTCATCTATATGGAATATTATTCAGCAAGTAAAAGAAGAAAATCTTGCCATTTGCACCAACATGATGGGACCTAGAGGACTTTACACTAAGTAAAATAAACCACTGGAAAGACAAATAGTGTATGGTGTCACTTACATGTGAACTCTCTTCCCTATATTAAACCGATACATCTTTGGCAATTTGCCTTTGCTTAAAGTTGGCTATCATAATATTGCTTAGTGTGGACCTTACATACTCACCACTGTCATAGATAGATGTTATGTTGTTTTTACAATTGTATTTGTTTCTTCTTGTTCTAGCATACTCAAAATATACTCCAACATTCATTAGACAGATTTTCAATAATCTAGACACACAAATCCAAGAATAATTGGGTGTATATCAGATATATCCTGCTCATTTTTGCCGTTAATTAGCTCCTTTGTGCATGCCAGGCTTTGTTTTGACTACAGATACAGACATATTAAAGGAACTGGGCCATTAGCATTGGGTCCCTTCTTGAATGGAGAATCACCATATAAGACAAGGAGATGCCTCTTCAGGCAAATACTTTTCATGGGAATTGTGGTTTCAAGATGCTTTTCAAATTCTAGGCATTCTCTTCATCACTAATCAATGCCCTTATTTTTACTAAGAAATGGTAAGGTTGGAAATTTAATTGCCATTTTAATTGAGCAGCCAACAGAGTAGAACTTTGAGTTTGCTTCCAATAACCTCAAGCATTTAGTATTTGCCTTGTATTACTGTTCTGGAATATCGGTAAGACTGTGACTGCCTTTTGCCTCAACTAGGACAAGGCAACCAATGTTTTACTCCTCACGTATTTCTGAGGTTCTGTTTTCTACAACTCATGCTCTGGTTTCCTGAATGGAAGCAATACAACATGACTACACTAAGTCTAAGAACTAACTTGTTAGAACATTATTTCGCAGCTCACAGAAATAATTGGAAGGCCCATAAAGTTAGCAGAAAACAAGAAAGACATAGTGATAGAAACGAAAGTGTTATACTGAAGAGGCACCCTTGTTGAGACAACCCTTGGCACTTTCTCTACCAGTATTTCTGGACATTCCAGCTACCACCCCTCAAAACTATGTCACTACTTTCACTGCTATCTGCTGATACTACTCATGGATTCTGACTCTCACTTCATCTTAATATCATTTATTCTGGTTTCAAAGTTCTTTCTGGAAGTATCCAGTTATTCTACTCTAGGTCACATGCCTGCACCTTAACTCTCAGGGTGAGGAAATAGAGCATTTGGCCCCATTTTTAATGTATATGGGAAAGTATGACTTCCTTCCACAAAGACTTTCACAATGAAGATTCTTCCAAGATAGGAATGAGTTTATGTGCTGGGAAGACCAAAATGACAAATGTCTACTTCATGCACAAATGCTGTTATAAAGGTAAGGGATATTAGTTACCTTACTTCCCAATTAGCCACAACAATGACCACATTTTAGTAGTTAACCACTGAGTAGCTGGAGGCAATTTATTATAACTTCACTACAAGTACGTATGGCATTTAGGCAGTTAGGCACAACCAGGGCCTAAATCTGCTCTGTGTTTTATCCCCATCTACCTATATTAATTGGGCAAGTTTGTTTGTTTGTTTGTTTGTTTGTTTTTAACTTTCCTGGACAGTACAGAGAGGGCTGGTGGCTTACACCGCTAACATTCTGAATTTCTATCTCAACTAACCTTCTTCTGACTGTGATTTGGGCTGGTTTAGCAGGGGCTGTGGAAGGCAGTCCTCCTGGCCCTGTACATGGACCCTCATGGGGTGAATATAAGTTCTATTTGTAGGAGCTGTTGACATCCACATTTTAGAACCCAAAAATCAAGGTCTGTACCTCAAACATATGGTTTTAGTTTGGCCTTCCATCATTCTTCCAAGATGCAGAACTGCAATGGAAACCTATGTGTGATGAGAGAACAAGAATGATTTATTTAGTTGCAAGCCCATCAAGATCGGAGGGTAAGGGAGAAGCTTTGAAAGCAAATTCCTAGAGTAGGAAAGAGTAGGTACCATAAAAATTCAATTTTACCAAGGGCTAAATGAGTGTTGTGGTTTTGTTTTTTTCCTTATTCTGAATTAAGTTTGTTCTGAAATAGAAATCCTTTTCTTTTTCCTTTTACTTCACTTCCATTCTCAGCTCTTGTCTAGGGACCCTATTTAGGATTAAAATAAATGGACCATTTCAGCATAAATGTAGCAGTGCAGGAAGGAGTGTGGAAAGTGCTTACTGCATAAAACACATCCCTTTCTGATTCATTACATCCCTTTTCTGCTGTGTATAAGTGGACACCTTTCACTAACTCACTACAGGGTAGCTGTGCACATGCATTTTGAAAGGGGGAGGAATCCTCTCCCAAAATACATAGGCCTAAACCATAAATCAAATAGACTTATCAAAATCAATCAATTAACAAAAGGAGCCTTTGAAAACTTATCTCAGTCAAGCTTGAAACCTGATTTTCCTGTTAAGTAGGTCCCATAAACAGATACATTTTCATAGAACATAAGCATTCTTTATATCCCAAAGTTACTCTGATTAGAAAATAGTTTATGCAGGAAAAACCAATCACTGATAATAATTAGCTCCCCAAAGAGTGACATTTTGTAAAAAGCAAACTAGAAATCGAAGTATGAGATAGGGCTGAATTAAGGGATTAACTCAAATATGTAATTAACATAACATATTTGTTGCCTGAATTTTCAAGCCTGTAGAGTTTTAAATCTTTGGGTGCAGTTAGAAAGAAAGATATCACGAGAAGCATTGATGAATTATTAATATTAGATTATTTTATTGAAAAATTTTAAAGACACAGTAATGATAGTCTTGTCTGTTCTTTATTGAAGATGGAAGAATATGTAAATGTGAAAGTGTGGGACCAAGACAATACTAATAGAAGTGTGCATAATGCCTTATATTTTTCAAACATATATTATCACATGCTCTATTCCATGATCTTTCTGGGAAACAGTGAGCAAACAGTGAGTAACAGTGAGTTACAACAACCAAATTTGCATTTCTCCAGGAAGGGAGGAAACCAGGAGTGAACATATTCAGCTCTCAACTAGTCAATAGGCTATATTGAGAAATAGATTCATTTAGAGTTAGCAGTCCTACCTGTAACTCACCAGGGACAAAGAGAAGCTAAGCAAATATGCAGGAATCATTGAAGACTCTCAGTATTATGATAGTGCACATGAGCAGTCTAGGTTTCAGGAACCTGGCACTGATATTTACTTTGGAAATTAGGACAGAGATAGCACGGATGTCCATTTTAATGAGTTTGCTCTGCTGCTTGTCCCAAACTTAGGACAAATGTTCTCAATTTATGTGATCGTTAATATCTTTTAAAATGTTCTATTTATTTTGAGAGAGAGCATGAGCTGGGGAGAGGCAGAGAGAGAGAGAGAGAGAGAGAGAGAGAGAGAGAGAAGGGAGAGAGAGAGAATCCCAAGCAGGCTCTTCAGTGTCAGTGCAGAGCCTGACACGGGACTCGATCTCACGATCTGTGAGATCATGACCTGAGCCAAAGTTGGACACTCAACTGGCTGAGCCACTCAGGCACCCCAAAATATTTTAAACTTAATATTTTTACAAGTAACACTTTCTTTATTAGCATAAATTCCACAAAATCTCCACCCTCTAAAACTATACTGGCTTGGGCATCTTTATTTCTGTGTGGTTATGTATTTCTTAGTGATGGTAACATTCTTAGTTCTGCTTTACTTCAAAAATCAATGAATATTTGGGGCTTCTGGGTGGCTAAGTCGGTTAAGTGTCCGACTCTTGATTTCGGCTCAGGTCATGATCTCACGGTTTATGAGTTGGAGCCCTGCATCTGGCTTGGTATTCTCTGTCTCCCTCTTTCTCTCTGCCCCTCCCCAGCTCTCTCTCTGTCTCTAAATAAATAAGTAAACTTTAAAAATCAATGAATACTTGGGCTAAAAAGAGCCTGGAGTAATCAACTAATTCATCCTTCTGTACCCAGACATCCTAGACCTTAGACCATCCTAAAATGATGACTTACTCTTGCCTAATTCATGATTCCAGACTTAGAGCATCCTATAATAATAGATTACTCTTCCCTGATACGAGTACTATATGCTGGACAAATAATGTACATTCCTGTCATTTATTACTTTTATCACCATTTCACATGTGCTTTTCTTTCACTGAACTTCTTACAATTGATATTAATTACTTACGTATAATTATTTTAAAATGTCTTTTTGTATATTTATTTGTATATCCAAATATCACATAGTTCATCAACTAAGGAAACATGCTAGCTCTGTCTGTATAACTCAGTCTTCTACCCTTGTAATGTGGGTTGAATTATGTCTTCTCCCTGCACCACCCCCCACCCAAATATGTTGAAGTCCTAAACCCTGGTATCTGTGAATGTTACCTTTCTTGGAAATAGAATTCATTTTTTGTACATGTAATGAAGTAAGATTTTTTTGTACATGTACCTTTCTTGGAAATAGAATTCGTTTTTTGTACATGTAATCATGATTAGGATGGGCCCTAATCCAATATAACGGGTTTCTCTGTAAGAGGAAGATGCCACATGAAGGCACACAATGATAATACTGTGTAACAACAGACACAGATATTGGAGCAAAGCAGCTACAAACCTAAAAATGCCAAAGGATTCATGGCCACCGCCAGGAGATATGATAAAGGCAGGGAAGGATTCCACCCAGAGACTTAAAGGGAGCATGGTCCTGCTGACATCCTGATTTTGGACTTCTGGCCTCCAGGACTGTGATAGAATGGATTTCTGTTGTCTTAAGACACTGCTTTTGTAATTTATATTAGCAACCTTAGGAAACTAATACACGATGCAAGTCACAGTTCATAATAGACACTCAATTAAAACTTGTTAAATGAATTCATGAGTGAGTGAGTGACATCATTATACAATGTACTGTAGAAAAGTCTATAAGTGCATGTACACTTGAATGAGTTCATGTACAAGATACTGTTGAGCTACTTTGATGGGGTAAAGCATTGCTAAGCACAAGCCAGCTTTCTATTTGGTGGGTTATAATAAATCTATTGTAAATTCCAGGGCAATTTCCCCTACCAATGAACAATTGGCCTCTTTAAAGTACAGTCTCTACATTTAAATAAGACTAGTAGATTGTAACCTTTGGCTAAGCAAAATGTAATTATAAAATAATATAATCATTGAAATGTTACATAATATTCTCAATGTAATAAAAATAGAAATAAACATGAAATAGAAATATGTACTATCTTCCATTTGAGAATATGAAAATATTGGAGACACATAGTTAGCATCTGAGTGACAAATGCTTTGTTGTTATTATTTTACATTTTCCTGTGATGATTTATAAATGTTTCATTGTATAAACCACTAAGGAATTCTTTAGAATATTTATTTCCATTTTACAGGTAATTCAACCAAGGCATTTTAATATCTAAATTAGGAACTAAAAATGTCAACACTAGGTCACATTTGTCTTCTGACTTTAAACCCCATACCGTATAGAGAGACTGGCTTGACAAAAAGAATCATTGTATCTCCTTAAACCAAAATTTTAATGATTCGATAAGCTTAATGCATTTTAGTACAAAAAATCTCTCCCAGAAGGAGAGAAAATGAGACCAAATGACAGAAATGGATTTAAACAAGTACAGAAATACAGACATGATTTATGTTGCATATTTGATGTATACGCACATGAAGATAAGAGTCCGAGATGGAATGTATACACATATATTTGCTTGAGAAAACAAGTTTCTGGAAAGCATGACCTATGCTGAAATTTTAACTCCTAAAAGACACTGTCAGATGGGTTGATCTTAATGAGTGCCACTTAGCAACGATAATCTGTCTCTTAATGTTCAGATCTTCTGATCTCTGTTTGCTCTCTTCGAGCAACAATTGATTTACTGGCTATAGGTAAAAACCTACACACTTGGAAGTACTATGTGTCTATTTTTTTCCATGATTGCAATAAGCATAAGAAGTCTATTTGTTATAAATAAACTCTAGAAATTTCCCAGTAGGGCAATTGAAACTCTACAGCTTGTTTCCTTGCATGACAGCCTTCGAAAATAAGTTCCCCTAAAAGGTAGTGTTACTTTGGCAGTAGGTACAATGGATGCCAATGGGCTGGCGTGTACATATCCTCAGGAATGAAGACATGGGTAAGCTTTGGTTTGAGGTCATTTGTACGGGCTTTAAGAAAAGCTCCCACTTATTAACGTGACAATATTTACGGGTACGTTTTTTACTTGGAAATTTACTCTCTGTGAAATTTATATGTTACCTATTAAGTAATCACAGCTATTTGATGACTGATAAAAAATGGGCACCCGTTATACCTTTTGCAGTGTTTAAAAACCTTCCTTGTCTATTGTAGGCAGCAGATGATAACCTCTGATTAGTACCGTCTCTCTAAGGATGGCTCCCCCAGTCTGGAACCCCAGGGCAGGGAGAGATCTTATGGTTGCCTGTGTCCATTGCCTTTAGAGCACTTTGTGTCTCCTGCTCCAGGCATCTCTCTCTTCTGCAAAATATCCTGACATTGCCAGCTCATGGCGACCTCCCTCTTCTCACTGACATTTAAATTTTATAACAAGTCAGCAGTTTGTGCATGATTGTAGCCAAGTGCTAGTTTTTTGATCTCATGGGTAGCTTCACCTCCCTATGCCTCTGACTAATCCCCCATAAAGTGGGAATATTAATGGTTGCCCCAATTCTAAATTCTTTCATTTGTGTATTCAGCTGTGTTGTGATGATCAAATACTATCATATAGACTAAATTGCTTTTAAGAAATATGAAATAGGTAGGAAATACGAAACAGTATGTTAGTTCCAAAAATGTGAACCCTCTATTAGATCTGGCAGTATAACTATCTACTTGTGTCTCTCTCGAAGTGCATCAGTACAGTTGTCTTGCTCTGTACACATATTTGTATATCTGATGACCTTGTTCCGTTTGTTGAGCCTGACAAATCTCACCTTTCCCACCAGACTAGAAGCCCCTGAGGGCAGGGGTTTATATTTGTCTTATGTCCCTCTGCACATGTAGCAGATTTCTGGTCAGACTCTATAAGTCTCCGTTCGTGACTGACTTATGACACTATTCATTTCTATGCCATCAAGGACTTTTCTAGAAAACCACTGTGGTTTTGTGGTAGCTTTGAGCAACTTGTTCTGGCTGTTACTGGTCCACCAACATGTGCAAAATGGTGGAGCACTGTGATCCCAGAACCCAAAGAATCTGAAAACATGGTGAATTCCAATTGGCTTAAAAGTTATCAGTTGTATTGTCCCCTTTTTTGTTAGATGTGTGGCCAACCCAATCATCTTTCTTTTAAGTGTGCTTGAAGACAGTACAGATGTAAGGCAAGCTTTCCCTCCCATGTTTCATCTGCTGCCTTCCACAAAGAAGGCAATAGCAATAGATTTATCACTGAAGGATATGAATGGCTTGCCCCTTTGCTTGCCTGTGTGCAAGCACGGAGCAAACAGGGTCCTTCAATTGCAGTGAAGCCCACTCTGCTACAGCACTCAGCTTGGAGCAGAGGGAGTTAAAAAGCTTTGGTTTTCCCTCAGTAACCGTTTAGAAGTACACAATGCAAGTCAACCATCGTTTAATTTATTTTGCTTTGTTAGATGGCGGCGTTAATTAATTTTGCTTTGTCGCCTCGCTTTCCTCTTGATAACATCATTCTTTTTAATAGCAATGGAACCTTGCAAATGTCAAGCAGCCTGCCCCAATCACAACAGGCTGCAACATAAAAACACATTAGTTTGGAGGCACCACAAGTAAGTACTTTAGGAAAAAAATGTAATAGCTGTAATTATGTTTGTGCCTGCCAGTGAGCTGCCCTCCTCCTTTCTGTCTTTCTCTTTCCCTGTGTCCTTAATGGATTTTTGTTGTACAAAAAAAATCACCATCTCTTGTCAAATACTCAATGGCCTCTGCCTTTTGGGCGGTCAGCTATTTGTATCTGAGTTGACCCAGCTGCCACATTGTGATGCTCTCTGATGCTCTCTGTGCTCAGATGTTACTTGTTGGATCTATTTGATTGACCTACTTCTTGAACCATTTTGTACGGTCTCCATAATTTAAAGATTACTCGTTTCTCTGTATTAGATTAAAGCCTGCTTATATCTCCAAAGCACATCCCACAGCCCTAGGTCGATAACTCGGTTAACACGCCATTCCCTATCTATCTAAGGGCCTCTACTAGACCTGGTGCTCCTATCAAGGCTGAGTCCTAAGTTTGTCACCAAGAAGGGAAGATCTTAATACCTTAATCTCCAAAGATTTCAACCCATTCCCCAGCTTCATGCAATCTGTTTGGCTTTGTAGCCTTGGGGTGTGTAAAGGTGAAAAAAAACTTAAATCAGTAAAAGGAGTTATGGTTCCCTGAGATATCAGTGTGGTGCTTTCAGAGTGATAGTTCCTATGGGTTTCGCAATGAGAGTTGGTGCACTGAAACAGTAGCTTTGATGACAAAGAATGGGAAAGAAGACTTGCTTTGCATTTTCAAGCCTGAAATTAGGTAAGCGAGGATGCAGGGGTAAAAAGATGTGTGTGTGTGTGCAGAATCTATGATCTTGTATAAGGGTCTTGGCTTTGGGAACCTGGGTGGCTCAGTTGGTTGGGCATCCAACTTTAGCTTGGGTCATGATCTCACGGTTCGTGCATTCAAGCCCCCCGTCATGCTTTGTGCTGACAGCTCAGAGCCTGGACCCTGCTTTGGGTTCTGTGTCTCCCTCTCTCTGCCCCTCCACCACTCACGCTCTGTCTCTCTCTCTCAAAAATAAATGAACGTTAAAAAAGGGGTCTTGGCTTTAAGAGTTCTTCTCTGGATCTCACAGACAGATATACAGAATCATCAAATATAAAATAAGAGGGTTATCTGGAAGGACCTCAAGTCTAGGATACTTATTTAACTCTGAGTAAGCAGAGACAGAGAAGGGAGAATCCTTCTGCATGCTGCCAGCTGCTATGGGAAGGTACAGCATGTAGAGAATCCTTCTAGCATGCTGAAGAGAGTATGAATCACTTTAGAGTGATATAGACTCTGGGATCGGTTAGTGGATAGTTGAGTGTGCTTGGAGAAGGCTCTTAAATTCTCTGATGCTCAGCTTCTTTATTTGCAAACGGAGACTTTATGGGACCCTTCTGAGGGTGAGAAATAAGAAATCCTAAAGTAAATTAATTTAGCTGTCATAACTCCAGATGATTGTTTATTCATTCATTTATTGTATATGTGTGTGCATGTGTATTTGTATATACATATATGTGTGTATGTATGTACCTGTCTGTCTGATTATGTACCAGGCTAGACACTGGGACTATACTAATGGTGACCAACACAAACTTAGCCACTGCCTTTCTGGATCTTCTAATCTAGTGGGAATGACGTGCTACGTTTCACGAAAGGACTTAAGGCATTTAGTGTCTATGTCCCTCTGGCATTTGACAGAAATGGCCAGGGAGAGAGGATATGCCTAGGGGTAGGAACGGCATAAGCTAAGACTTACCAATTAGAAAGTCAAGGAATGTTGGAGCAGTGAAATAGAGAGCATACTGGATATAGAGGGAGTTTGTGTCCAAGGGACTAGAGAGGGACACTGTTTGAGGATCTCAATTTTCATGCGAGGGGATTATTGTGCTATTCTATTGGTAATGGGAAGCCAGGAAGCCATTCAAAGATCTTGAGTCGTGGACGAAGCAGTTTAGGAAGAATGACCTGGAATCAGCAGACATACATAGTGGAGGGGAAACTGTTTAAGACAGTAAAATGCAGAGCAGTTATGCTATGAAGGAAGTGAAGAAGAGGCAGGGAGTCCCTCTAAAAGATGAGACTGTTTGGGGAATATACGAATAACCGCCAGGAGCAGGTGAGAGGCTACCTGGTATAACAGATGGGATTTCACGCTTCAGAATCAGAACAAGTGGGCTCAGATCCCTTCTCTATCCTTTACTTGCTCTGTGAACCTGGGGGAGGTAACTCACCTGGTCGATCCTTGTTGCCATAGGGACCTCTAAGGGCTTGGGGGAATTCCTGAGGGGACCTCTCTCAGCATGTGCACTGCTCCGCACAGAAGCAGCAAACTGGTGCTGGCTGTCATTATTTTCAGGGTCCTTACCTTGCTGAAAGTCTCACCTGCATTTTTTCATTTCATCCTTTTACTGTTTTCCTGACTTTTGAAAAAGAAAGCTTAAGCCTAGGAGGGCTAACCTTTTCGCCCCAAGTCCTACAGTTGGTGAGTACTGATATCCAGATTTAATCCGGACCCAGAGAATCCAGATTCGCACAATTTTCTGAGATCCAAACACCACCTCCCTGTTTCAGAGAAGAAACAACCAAAGTGTGGTTTAAGGCTCTCACTCAAAAGATAAAGAGAAAAAATTATGCATCGAGAAGAAACAAGTAAAATCCGGGTTTCATGCACTTGAGAAGGAATAACAAATGAAAGGGGGTGCCAGTAGGTAACTAACGTATGGGTGTTAGCATTTCTTACAGGATCTAATCATTATATCCTCTGTGCCAGAACAAGCCTTGGAAAGGAGTGCTTTCATTCCGCCAGCCCTGAACTGGAGAATCTTCAGTGACTTTCCACCGCCTTAGGACAAAAACCTCGTCACCTTAATGTGCCTTTTGAAGTCTTCGTCCTGGCCCTGGCCTATATTTATAACTATATCTTCTGATCAATTCCTTGGAACATGATGTGTACTGGACCATTTATTCTCCCCAATGAAGTCCTCCTAGAAGTCCTCCAGAAGTGTCATTCTGCTTTGCCATGGTCTCTCGGCTTCTCTGAGTATGCAGAAGACCTGGGAGGTGATTAAGGTGGAGGCCTCTGGAAGCTGACTTCCGAGGTAAGGTGTTCGTCCTGGCTCCACACTGTCTGGCTTGGGATTGGAGCCAAGGGATTCAACCACCCTCTATGTCAGTTTTCTCATCTATAGAATGGGGATGTAAGCCATGCAATGCTAGAGTGTTTTCAGGATTAGAAGACACATTTCATGGACAGGACTGAGTAGCATTCCTGAGATGGTGTAGAAGGTCGATAGACATTTGCTTCTGTTATTATCTCGGGCCTTCTTTCAATGTCTAGGACAAAAATCCCTTCACTTAAAAGGCCATCTTTGACCATTAATAACCTCCACCTCCAACCTCCTCAAATTTTCACAAAAGTTACTTCGCATTTACATGTTTCATGTTGTTAACTCGCGAATGCCCTGTGTGTGTATGTGTGAGCATGGGTGCATACGCACGTGTGTTTTCTTAATTAAACTGCAAGCTACTTGGGGGGCGAAATGCTAGTAAACAATTTCCTCTAACTCTCAGTGTATTTAATCTAGTTCTTTCCAAATAGTAGGGCTCAATGAGTATTGACTGATTGGGGCATTACAAAGCGTTCTGAGAGATGGTTCCGGCAATATTACCAATGCTTTTATCAGCTGTAAGCAAAAGTAATAAATAACTAACCCAGAGAATCTGAGGGAAGATATTCACTAGTCAATCAAGACAGCATTTTCAATTTGGCCCATGTTTACATGAGTCTGCCATTTGCATAGCAGCCAAGGATCACGCAAAGAACATGCTGGGCGGGGCCGAGACAGATACTGCGTCTGCTTGACAATTGCAGTGTCCTGAGTAAACTTTGGAGGCCATCCTGCTCCATAGCCTCCTTTTCTACTCACCTTTTTAATATCCTCAAGAAATCTATTCTTAATAATCAATTGGAATTAAAGAAGTGCACAGACATTTCAAATTAAATATCTTAATTAAATGCACATCTGAGAACCTTAATTTAATGTATTACCTAAAGCTACATGCTCTCAAGACATCTTAATTTACACTGAGTATAATCGCACCTTACTCTTAATTCAGGCAGTAAATGGTACAGGTAGCTCTTTATACTCCTTAATGGAGAGTAAAATCTCTATTATAAAACAATACTGCCCATGCAAACAGCCTCTATTTATTTTTAAGCATAAACTGTTTATCTAGACAGGCCATTAAGCCTTTTTCTTATTATTATTTTTTTCAACATTTGAGGTACTCAAGCCAAGCATGTATAAACAGAACAGAGGAAGAGTATGCATTTCAATTTTGGATTCTGTGATAGCTAATAATGCCTTAGTTTAGTTGAGGTTAAAGTAAACTTAAAACTCCAGTAAAAATTAAAAACAAAACACAACAGTTGTGTTTCCTCTGAGAATTAATGCTTGCCAGAAACGTGGATAATAGAATGATATATTATAGCAAAACATGCACTAAATTCTATATATTCTGCTTTTTCTGTAAAGTTGTCTTTGAGTTAGCATGCTAATTTTTGAAAATAAAAAACAAAGCTTTCTTCACAAGTGATTTTTTGACTACAGGGTTTGCTTCCTATTGTCGAAAATAAGACTTCTGCCCTTCAAATAAATGCACTAAATAGTTTCTCCTATAAGTGTTCACTTTCTTTCTCCCTCCTTTCTTTCCTTCCTTCCTTCTTTCCTTCTTTCCTTCCTTCCTTCTTTCTCTCCTTCCCTCCCTTATTTCTTTCCACCTAGAAAATTATTAATTTTAGAAACAATTCAGTATATTATATTGATATAATTTCTACTGCTTGGAAATAGGATATTTTACTTCACCTTTTTATTGCAAGTAGTCACATGAAACAGAATTAGGAATCAAGAAAGTTAAAGGTTATGACCAAGTAGAACACAAGAAGCTGGAGAATTTGGAAGAACCACAGTGAAAACTAACCATGCTCCCTTCTTTGGGCCAATAAGACATTCTTTAATGTCTTGATTTAGAACAGTAGAAAATGAGTAGTAAGTGATGGAAAAACCCTTGAGCATCGTCATAGAAAAATGTGGTGAAACAACAGCAGAAAAACCATTTAAATTTTAAAAATTTAATTTAAAAAATTTAGATGCATGAGTTGTAGCATAATGAATGTCATCTCTGACATCATTGCAGAAATATTTTATACTTGGTATAAAATGATAAGGCATGCATAAGATTTGAGAACTTGAAGATATAAGATGGAAACGATGGAGAATAACAGTGTTTAAATCAAAGCATAGAAACTATGTTCACCTATTTTAAATCTTACCTCTTTTTCTTCCCATGTCAAAGCCATGCAATTCATTTAGATAGACTGGTTTACCTGATTTATATGCAGCTGTTGTGTTTATGGGTGACAGGGAATTTTTTTCCCAGGGTTTCAATGAGCCTTTAAAAAGGATTATATTCTACTGGCAAGCTAAGAATGATGTTTAAACATGCCTTTCTCAGCATTTACCTCTGAGTGATTGAATCTGAGTATCTCCTAGGAGTGAAATATTTGATTATGAAACTTTTGGATTGCACTCGAAAGGCCACTACGTAAACATTTCTCCCAGCCCATGTGAACAGCTACATTGCCCCCCAAAAGTGCATGGTGACCTTGAGGAACATAGGTCTTAATTGTAGCCAGAATACTCCATCGTGCGAAAACCAGGAAATGCTAACAATGAAGAGGGAGGCATTAAGGACCTCTTGCTGACTAGCCTGGGCTAGTTTCTGAGGCCTGTCTTTGAAGTCCTTCATTCGGTTTTATTTTCTGGAATATTTGCCACCCTTGCACCCCTCCGCTCTACCTCTCTGAGGAAGAGAACAGCCCAGTGCTATCTGAACCGGAAAGCTAATACTTCCTGAAAGTGACTGATGAGTTCTATCTCTTAATAGGCCAAAAATAATCAATGGGGCATGAGATGTGCTGGGCAGGAGCTGGCTGACCTTGCCGATGCAGACAGGACCCTACAGCAGCCAACAGCATGAGGGATGCAGCCAAACCCACCAAGTTCCCTTCAGTGACCAGCTAAGTAGTATTAGTCCACATTTCTCACAGAAAAATCATTACCTATCATTTAACGACAACTCCCATTGTGATTGGGGTCGTTATTTGTCAAGCACAAAGCATCACGCAAAATCACTGCCCTTTGTCATACGTGATGAATATTTCCTGCATAAAAGAAGATGTAGTTGTCTCTGGAAATTCTAAGACATTTTCCATTTAAGAGGGTATGCCAGACTAATTTGTGGGATGATGAGGTCATTGGTCTCAGGCTTCAGCTCACTTTTTATTTCTCTTCTTTAATCTCATTCTCTTCATTTTCTTTATTACTGAGAGGGAAGCAAACTCACAAAAACCTGTTATCTATTATCCTTGTTCCAAATTTTGCTGGTTCTCAGTCCCTAGGGTTCAAAGTCAATATGTTTGGTAATGACTTTTTACAAAGAAAAAGGGAAAGGAACAGAGATTGGATTTCAAGTGTTATGATAAATGCATATCTGAATTTTCAGCTGAGTGTGGCTTCAAGAACTCTGCTTCAGTTATGTAGGAAGGCATATCTTCTGAGAAACCGAAAACTTACTGAATACTAACCCAAATGCCATATTCTCTGTGTGTGTGTTTCTCGGTCTGTCTCTCTCTTTCATCAGTACCTCCTCCCTCTCTCTCTTCACACACACACACACACACACACACACACACACACTCATCCCTCATTCTGGTAAAAACACAGGGAACTACTTACTCATGTTGTGAACAGAAAATAGTTGAGTTTGTTATCAGTTGGAGAAGCCAGCGTTTATGTCACTCAGGTCTTTCTCCCCCCTCGAATTACCTTACTAATTGGCTTCAAACTCGCTTCATTGCTTGCATTATGTTAGTTTTGCAGGGTGAAAATATATGGTGAGTTCTGGATTTTTAAAAAAAATATGTTAGGGGCCCCTGGTTGGTACACTCGGTTAAGCGTCCAACTCTTGAACTCGGCTCAGGTCATGATCTCACAGTTTGTGAGTTCGAGCCCTGCATCAGGCTCTGTGTGGATGGTACAGAGCCCACTTGGGATTTTGTCTCTCTTCTCTGGCCCTCCCCTTGCTTGTGAGCACTCTGTCTCTCTCTCTCTCAAAATAAATAAATAAACTGAAAAAAATAGAATTGATTAAAAAGATACATATATATGCTAAAATATGTTGGAAACCCCACTGGCAAAATGAATTCCAAACCCAATGTGTTTCAGACACACACAATCGAAGATGAACATTAATTTATTTTGTGTAAATGCTATGTGATGATATAGGTGTTAAACCAACAGTATTTTTATTAATTTTTTTTAATTTTTATTTATTTTTGAGAAAAAGAGACAGAGCATGGGGGGGTGGGCAGAGAGACGGAGAGACAAAATCCAAAACAGATTCCAGGCTCTGAACTGTCAGCCCAGAACCTAATGCGGGGCTCAAACCCACAGACCACAAGACCGTGACCTGAGCTGAAGTCAGATGTTCAACCCGACTGAGCCACCCAGGAGCCCCCTAGTATTTCTTAAAGAAGAGAAATAGAACAAAAGCTTTATAGAAGTGTCAGTTTCACCAGTTCCTATTTGTAAATAATGCAGCTTTCTGGCTGACCATGGAAAATTCAGGAAATATTGTTGCATTTTTGAAATTAAAATGTAAGTCGACCTCTTTTTCTCTCAAGAGTTTTCCCTAGATATTTTATTCTTTATTTTCTCAAGGACTGTATGAGGAAAAAGTGTGTGTGTGTGTGTGTGTGTGTGTGTGTGTGTGTGTGTATACATGTGGGTGTGTGTCCCCACACACATAATTATGTGCAACTGTGGGATTTCCTAATTGGAAACTAAGTTTTCTGAAAGTTGGAACTGGCTGGGGTCTTGGCATCTTTAGTGTCTGACCAAACCCAAAAAGTTTAGGTCCAAGTGGAAAATTATCATAATGGTTACGTTACATTTTTTACCCCCAATCCAAAAAGCAGAGTGCTTTCTAGGAATGCACAGACAAAGGGACAACTGGAGTGGCCGGCCTCGCTCTTAGGGGACATAATCTTTAGCAATCTGGTGGCCTGCTGCCTTCCATGCTTTGGGGGATTCTTCCAGCACCCCGTAGCAGTTGAGATCACTGAGACTGTGAATCGGGGAACGAGAAAAGCAGGTGAGAGATGGCTGGTTTTTCACCCAAGCGGGAATAGTATTTTTCCCCCGATAAACTAGACATTCCATGCTAGGGCAGAAGTCCTCTCCCCCAAAGCTGACATCTGATGAACCTTTGCCTGTAAACTCGAATGTGCTTCTCACGCAGGTGTCCAGCTAGCAGGCTGTGAGCGTGCACATCATCCGCTCATCAGTTTGTCCCATGGATCTGATTATTTCTGCCTCATTGGGAATATCTGGGGATGGTCTAGGCACAGCTGGATGTGTGCAGCTGACACAGCTGAGAAAGTAGTGCAGATCAGAGGGAAGAAAATCATCTTACACTTCTAGACACCCTTGAAAAGGGAAAGCAAAGCACCACTGCAGCCAGCTTTTCGCCAGATGTCTCTGCTCCAGTCTGAAGGCAAACTAGAGCAGAGCGATGACACTAAGGGCCCTTAAGCTCCTGCTGTAGATTTGTTATTAATTAAAAATTCAGCAAGGGAAATCTCAAGTTCTTTAAAGGAATGCTTTATCTATTTCCCCATATGAGGATGAACTCTTATAAAGTCTATTTCATGATACTCATATCGATGGTTTGGGAGAATGAATTAATTGTTGGGGGAACAAAGCAGGTGAGTGAACACAGAAAAAAAAGCCTTACCAAAAGAACAATTAAATGAGATAGGTCATATGATCAGGGTTGAATATACTCCTGATGATTCTCCAGGTTCCTTTCTTTCTGCATGAGAGGACTCAGAGAAAGCACTACTTTCCCAAGGACTATTATTTAAGTCTACAAGTGTATTGAAAAGCTTAAGGTCTGGAAATCAAAATCTGAATGATTCTTAGGGAATTAAGAGTTCCTTCAGATAGCCCTCATCATAAGTGAAATCACATTATGGTTCTAGTACTCAAAATTCCAGTAATACTCCCTTTTTTCCTCCCTTTAATTCAGCTCAGTGGTTTAAGGCACATTTTTCAATGCTAGAAATTTTGGTGGTATAATGAAGGAAAGTCGCAACATAAAAATAAAATCAATCAGTTATATTGATAAAACAGTCACTACCATGGTAAAATGATATTTCCCATGACCCATAAAGCATCAGGAGTTACGGCATTTTTTTCTTTTGTCCAAGTTTGATACCCTTTACAATTTTGGTCAACTCTTTTTTTTTTTTTTTTTTAATTTTAATTCATTTTTGAAAGGCAGAGAGACACAGAGCGTGAATGGGGGAGGGGCAGAGAGGAGAGAGGAAGACACAGAATCCGAAGCAGGCTCCAGGCTCCGAACTGTCAGCACAGAGCCCGACGGGAGGCTCAAACTCACGGGCTGCGATATCATGACCTGAGCCGAAGTTGGCCGATTAACGGACTGAGCCACCCAGGCGCCCCTGGTCAACTCTTTCACTGACCTAATCAGGATGTCTTCAACTTCGGAATATTGAGTTGCAGTTTTTCAGTAATGAACAAGCTTTCTTTGGTGCTAGCTTGATTTTAGAACCCTGGCCTGCTCGTAGCAGACACCCAAGGTAACCCACGCTTTCTCGTATCATGCTTACGAAGTTGTGTCAAAATAGAATTTTACACATGAAAGATTTTAGGAAGTATATGTGAAATAGTGACGTGTCTCCACTTACGCTTGCCCGTAGGGACACTCAATAATTAGTGCACACCACAATTTCTATGGAGACTAATTCCCTGCATGTGGCCAACCCTTGGACATACCTGCTAGAGGGAGAAGGCACAGGTAAAAGAAGGTCCAGGTGTGAAATTATGACCGATGTCCTCATGGTGAGAAAGAGAGAGTGAGATCCTCGAATCTTCAAGATGGCTCATAGTATGGGGCAGCCAATTGTTACAGGATGTGAAGGAGGGGAATGTTTTGGCACATTCTAGCCTTGAGAAATGGAGGAAAGCAGACGGCACAGATAAAAACAAGGCATGTTTGGGGGCGCCTGGGTGGCTCAGTCGGTTGAGCATCCAACTCTTGATTTCAGCTCAGGTGATGATTTCACAATTTGTGGGATCAAACCCTACATCCGGCTCTGCACTGAAAGCATACAGCCTGCTTAGGATTGTCTCTCTCTCTCTCCTTCTCTCTGTGCTCTTTCCCCGCTTGCTCTCTCTCTTTCTCTCTCAAATATAAATAAATAAACATTTTCACTTAAAAAAAAAAAGGGCACATTTAGGAAACGTGAGGAATCGTGTTTTGAAGCATTGGTAGTTTGGACCTGAAAGACAAAAGGTAAGAAATGAAATCTCTTCCTCAGTTGCTCTGAGAGTAATCCTGAACCCGAAGCCACTGCTAAGAGCTGAACGTTCCGTACACTCAGTTTTCACAACGTCGTCAAAATATCACGTAACACGGTTACATCTTCACCGGCCTGGAATTCAGCTGCTGTGTATTGAAACTATGTCTTCTCCCTCTGTATCCCAGCCACACTGTTGCCTTCTCCTTAGGCAAATAGGGTCAGAAATGTTTTTGGGGAGTGCTTTTAGACATGGTCTGCACGTGGATAGGTAATTATGTTGTTGTTGTCTCATTTTCCACAATAATTGTACCATACTATTTTAGAGCTGGATTTCTTTATTTATTCTCTCTCTTTCTCTCCCTTCCTTCTTCCCTCCATGTTTTTATGAGGATGTGTAACGTATTTTATCAGGTACTGCTAATCTTTTCTAAGACAAGATATTAAATTACCTAACCCCTAATGGTAGATTCTTAGAAATTCTAGCATCAGCATGGGAAAAAAAATACATTTAATCCTCATCCACCTCATGCCGTTTAATCACTCCATCCTGAATGATTACCCACACGACAGGAGTTGAGAATATGGACTCCAGAGTAGGCGGGCCATGGTGGGGTCACCTCGGACTTGCGTTGCCCAGACCTCCTTCTGACATAACTTTCTGTGAGGGGTGAACTTAGCTGACAGCCTGCAGTCACAGTGCATTTGGGGTGCACAGCACATTCAAGCTCAGCCATGCTTTCCCTGGGCAGCTGTCAGCCAGTGACCAAGCACGGCTGCATGCTAGCACTTGGGCACTTCTACTGCACACAGGACCCCTCCATGATGGGACCCCTCCCATCTTTGTTGGGAGCTCCCAGGGGGCTGACCGAGATCTTCTCTGAGGTAAATGGCAGTATGAGTCTTCCTATTCAGTCCTTCTTCTTACCCATTTTCCTTTCACATATATCAGAACATTTTCTAAAGACTGTCCCCACCTGCTCCTTCTCTCTCTCTCTCCCTTTACAGGTGCCACTTGCAAGAAATCCTTTGCATTTTCACTCTATATTGACACTCGCTTTCCAAAGGACCCAGACTGACACACGTGGTTTACATATGGCTCTTACATGTTCTAGTTATATGAACGTGAGAGATTAACTTAATTTCTCTCTATTCTTGTTACTGATTTTTAATTATTGAAGCTGTGCATGCATGAAAAATCAACTCATCAATCAAAGATTCTTGCACATTTTACCAGATAAACTCCTCAATTAATTTCTCTAAAACAGAGCAGTAGGAGATAAAATTCTGAGTTCTTACATTTTGGAAAAAGTCTTTAATTTTGATTTTGCATCTGATTATTAGTCCCCTTGGCTACAGAGTTATGAGTACAAATTCATTCTGTTTTCCTAGAAATTTGATGGTATTACTTTCTAGTAACAAGTGTCATTGCTAACAAAAGCTAATGACAGTTTTAAACCTAATAGAGGTAAACTATATTTATTTACTTTTTAGAAGTTTAAAATTTTTTTTTAAAGTTTATTTATTTGTTGAGAGAGAGAGAGAGAGAGAGAGAGCCCCAAGCATGCCTGGTGCTGTTAGTACAGAACCTGACTTGAGGTTCAATCTCACAAAGCATGAGATCATGACCTGAGCCTAGAGCAAGAATCAGATGCTTAACTGACTGAGCCATCCAGGTTCCCTAGAAGTTTTAAGAATTTTTTATATACTTTTGGTGCTTGAAAATGTCACTGGCATGTTCCCAGGCCCAGGTCTGTCTTTATTTATCATGCTGAGTACTCAGAGAACTTGTTTACTTTTAAGACTGATTCATAGCTGTCTTCAGCTCTGGGGAATTTTCTTCTATTATTTCTTTAATTATTTCCACCACTTCAATTTCTTTCTACTCCCTTTCTGGTAGCTCTATTATAAGAATGTTGAATTTATTGGGGCACCTGGGTGTCTCGGTTGAGTGTCCAGCTCTTGGTTTCTGCTCAGGTTATCATCTCAGGGTTGGGAGATCGAGCCCCATGTTGGACTCTACCCTGGGCATGGAGAGTGCTTGAGATTCTTTCCTTCTCTCTCTCTCTCTCTCCCTCTGCTCCTCTCCCCTGCTCATGCTCTCTCTCTCTCTCTTAAAAAAAAAACAACAACAGAATAAGAATGTTGAGCTTCTTGATTGCTAATCTATATGTATTTCTCTCACATTTTTGCAAAATTATTTTTTAATTATTTCATGTTCTGCTTGTCTCACCTACTGCTATTGACTTTTTTGCATATCCATTCTTAATTTATAAGAGTTATGTTTTATTTTCCTTCTGATTGTTTCTTTTTATTATAAGCTTTTGGGTTTCATATATATATAATGGTCTGTCTTAGCAAGAAAGAGTGAGATAAGGTAGTGTATATGTCTAGGCTGAAATACTTGTATTATTATTAATTAGACTCATGTTTTCCTATCACTTTGTTAAACTCCTTTCTCAGTTAATTTTTAAAATCCATAGCCTGACAGAGCTTATTTAAAATTAAATATTCAACTCTTTTCCAGGGTTAACTGGAAGTACTCATTTAACTTGGATTTCATTTGCTAGTTAAGTTTAGACTTCGTTCCCCACACCTGTAACTCCTATGCATGCAAATCTACTTACATTTTGATAACCCAGGATAATGTTTCCTCAAAAACTTCACCCACTCAGTGATCATTTTTTCCAGAAATGATTAATGATGATAATTTATATAAAGCCTTCTACTGAAAATCACACTAAATAACAACATTGCCAGTACATCCTCATATCTCATTACACTGAAGAGCAGTATTTAGAATAAATGCTGCTACTTTAACCAATTTCAAACCTTTAAATTTGCATCTATGAAGAAATGGAATAGTTAAAAGAAATTATTTGAATAGATATGTGTACTGACCATAGTATCCCTATTCACAGTATCAAGGAGTCATTAAAATTTCTCATTCTCGGGGTACTTGGGTGGCTCGGTCAGTTAAGCGTCTGACTCTTGGTTTCATCTCAGGTCATGCTCTTGTGGTTCGTGGGTTTGAAACCTGCATTGGGCTTCACACTGGATTCTCTTTCTCTCCCTCTCTCTCTACCCCTCCCCTGCTCATGCTCTGCTTCTCTCTCTCTCTCTCTCTCTCTCTCTCTCTCTCTCCCTCTCTCTCTCTTTCTCCCTCAAAATGAATACATAAACTTAAAAAAAGTTATCATTCTAGAGATAGCAGACTAGGCTTGGATCCCAATTCAACTGCATGCTCATGGATGAACTAACTTTTCAGAGTCTGTTTCTTAACAGTGTTGGTGAGGATTAACAAACATAATGCATGTGATAGAGTCAGAATAGTGCCCAACACACTGTAAGCACTCAAAACACGTGAATTCTTATGATAGGCGAGTAAATTGACAAACTCTCAGAGGAAAATTTTTGTGTCCATTTTTTCTGAAAGTGATTGCATCGTTTTATTTCTTACTGCCTCATTGCATTTTATTTTACCTCTGAAATAGTTCTTGTTTACTCTCAGCTTGTGTATGTAGAGTTATTTTTCTGCTTCTCGAACTCTACTTTTAGAACGAGGTGGCCAGAGATTGCCACCTTTTCTCCTCCAGCAAAACACTCAGGCATTTTGCATATTTCACTTCATCGATGAAAAAGAAAAGGTAGTGGTCCAGCAGAATGGGAATATAACCTGATACCAGAGTCTCTATGAAAAAAAAATTCCAAAGTGCAAACTCACTGAAACATTTAGGAGGTAAACTCTGGCAAAATGTCCAATGAGGAAAAGGAAGATACTTGTAAATAAACAAAGAGGAACTTCGAGAACGGGTGGGTTTTCATCATGAGTGACGAAGCAAAAAGAAAAAAAAGTGCTCATTGTAGACTGAGTAAAGGAGGTTAAGCATGTTCAGGTTGTGAACACTCTTGTGTTAATGGTATGCACTCTCAGAAAGTAATTTCTCTGAACATAATTAAGGGTACGCAGGGAAGAAGGCTGGGGAGTGGGTGTGCACTATGAAGAGCTTTAAATATGAAATTAAGGATCTTGCCCTCAATCTTTACTCCTGGCCACTACTGTATGAGATGGGGAGTCCCATTCATGAAATAGTGTGCATCCTCACTAGGAAAATGGATGCATCTAACAGGTTCTTTCTGAGAGGGAACAGATACATGGCAGCCAGTAATGGCTTCTTTTCAACACTGTGGCTGAGATTCTGGGCTGAAATTTGGTGAAATTTGGTGAAGCAAATCCAGTGGTCTTATAATAGACTTGATAGAGTGCCAATTATATGAATGAAAGGTCTACAGACAGCTTTGAATTATTCCTGATCTCCAACTTTCTTGCTGTGGGTTTGGTCCATTTCTAGATCATGAGAACCAACCAGCACTATCCCTGGTCTTTAATGTTTCAGATCCAGCCTTTGTCATATATCGAAGTCACTGCCATTTGGATGCTCATCAGTACTTCCGTCACAGAAAGGAAATGGGAAACAAAACAGAGTGGAACCTAAATCCAAGGATTTTAACATGTCTTCATGGATTTGACAAAGGAGAAAGGTAAAACTCTGGACTAAATGGTTTCAAAAGTTTCACCTGTGTTTAAAGGCTCTCACAATGAGAGAAGATCAAAATTAACCTTTAATATTTTATTCTACTTTCAAATCTTTGAAATACTTTGTCTTTGTTATTCTAAATTCCCTCCAAGGCCTCTGTCTCTCTTGTTTACTACTTTGGCTAACAGCTAGAGTTCCTTGAGAATTAGAAATAGCCATATCCCAACTCTGATTCCCACCTCCTCCATCCAGGGAAGAGTGGTTTGTTGTTGGTCTTGGTGTGTGGAGCCTAAGGATCTCTCTGTGGGAGGCTGGGGAGGGTGTGAAGTTTGGATCGCAGGGGAAGGGGCCTGGTAATGTATCACAAAGCTCCTTCCTTCCTTCTTGGCAGGCGTTTTTCCTAGAGCCAGCAGGTGCCTAATGCTGTTAAATTTATGAGTAGCGAAAGCTGTTGGATTTCTTAACATCTGGGTAACATAAATTATCAGATTTTTTTTTTGGCCTGACATAGTTGGAAAGTGATTTTGAAATCCATAGAAAGCCATTAAGTAACCTTTACTGGAATGTGTTTATTTCTGCACATTTACCTCCGTTGTCTGCAGGCTGTCCCTAGATGAGCTGACAGGCCCTGGCCTGGCAGGAAGTGACAGAGTCAAGAAAAACTGAGCCACAACCCTTTTCTCTTGAGACCCCTGTTTAAGATGGACAGCACTTTTAATTTACACGTTTATAGTTTTTGTTTTGTTTTCTTCTTGTTCAAACTTATCAGCGAGTTAGGGGCAGAACCCCAGTATCAATTTGCAAATGACTTCCATTGGTCATTTTTCATTTTAAGCCAGATGTGATGTTGAAAGCCATTTATGGACTTCCCTTTCTTTCTCTTGTCTCTATTCCTTCATTCCAACAGATGGTAGGTTTATAACCTGTCAAGAGAGTGCAAAAACTAAAGTAAAACAAGGAGGAAGGAATTGACCTTTTCTTTGCTGTAACCAGTCCTGCTGAATGCAAAGAGACATTTTTTTTAATTTTTTAATGTTTATTTATTTATTTATTTATTTAACATGAAATTTATTGCCAAACTGGTTTCCATATAACACCCAGTGCTCATCCCAGCAGGTGCCCTCCTCAATGCCCATCACCCACCCTCCCCTCCCTCCCACTCCCCATCAGCCCTCAGTTTATTCTCAGTTTTTAAGAGTCTCTTATGGTTTGGCTTCCTCCCTCTCTAACTTTTTTTTTTCATTCCCCTCCCCCATGGCCTTCTGTTAACTTTCTCAGGATTCACATAAGAGCGAAAACATATGGTGTCTTTCTCTGTGTGACTTGTTTCACTTAGCATAACCCCCTCCTGTTCCATCCACGTTGCTACAGAAGGCCATATTTCATTCTTTCTCATTGCCAAGTAGTATTCCATTGTGTATATAAACCACAATTTCTTTATCCATTCATCAGTTGATGGACATTTAGGCTCTTTCCATAATTTGGCTATTGTTGAAAGTGCTGCTATAAACGTTGGGGGTACAAGTGCCCCTATGCCCTGCTAGAAATTTACCCAAAGGATACAGGAGTAATGTTTATTTACTTTTGAGAGAGAGACAGAGCGCCATCAAGGGAGGGGCAGAGAGGGAGGGAGACACAGAATCCAAAGGAGTCTCTGGGTTCCGAGCTGTCAGTCAGCATAGAGCCCGACATGGGGCTCCAACCCATGAACTGTGAGATCATGACCTGAGCCGAAGTCGGATGTTTAACTGACTGAGCCAACCAGGTGCCCCAAGAAAGAGACATTTCTTGAACTTTTAGCCACTGTTGATTTTAAGTGGTCGTGTCCATACACAACTCACACTAGTATTTCCATGTTGTGAAAAGGACCATGCTGCAGTGTATCGAGCGATTCTTTTCCTCCCCATCTTTTACCATCTAGCAGAAATTGGGGTTGTATGTAACATTGGCTCAAAATATTGCTATTTTTCATGTTCTATATAGTGACCGTATAGGAATGCCTCGGTGTCTCAGTCGGTTAAGCATCCAACTTCGGCTCAGGTCATGATCTCACGGTTCATGAGTTCAAGCCCCGCGTCAAGCTCTGTGCTAACAGCTTGGAGCCTGCAGCCTGCTTTAGATTCTGTGTCTCCTTCTCTTTCTGTCCTTCCCCAACTTGTGCTCTGTCTCTCTATGTCTCTCAAAAAAATAAATACATGTAAGACAATTAAAATAAAAATATATAGTGACCGTATAACTGAATTTATTGGATGAAAAAAAATCAACACAACACAAAATATGCTAACCTGTTTTCACAAGATACAGTGGAAAGAATAACAGACCCATGAGCAGACCTACCAGGGAGAGACCCAGTCTCTACCATTTTTGTGCGCTGTGACCATGGGCAAAGTACATCCAAAGTCAGGGGTCCCTGCTTCTCCCATGGAGTAAGATCTGCAATGAACACTGCAGATGACAGCCTAGAACCCACTATCACATTTTCATCCTACTGCTGAGCACTAAAACAGTTTGGGAACTTTCTATAAGCTGAGGGGAGGATTTGGTTGCCCTAAGAGTTATCTTATTCCTTCGTGGCAATGACTTTTTAAGCAATGGGTATGTGATCTAATTCTTGTCAATGTGACACCACAAAATGTTTTCTGGAGACTTCTGAGATGGTTGTTTCAGTTCTTAAGAGAAAGTCACCAGAAGCTTCTCTCTCTCTCTCTCTCTCTCCACTTGTATTTAAATCTGGAAACATGTCCCAGGTACTACTCTAGCCACCTGTGACCTTTGAAGGAAGACAGCTGGAAGACAAAACTTAAAATTTAATAAGGGTCAGACCTAAGTGGATGATAAAGAAAAGATTCGAGAACTTTAATCCAATCTCCCCTGGATTCTACACCTAATTTGTGGGCTTGCAGCTATGTGAGCCAGTACAATTATGAATTGTTTATAGGATACTTTGAGTGGCTTTATATTACTTTTGGCTAAAAGACCACAATGAATACAGGAACATTCCACCTACCCATCAGGGTTATTTTGAGCGCTAAATGAACAACTCATGTGGAATAACCTTGTGGATTTAAGTACGCATTACAAATGGTTCCCCTCTGGGGCGCCAGGGCAGCTCAGTCGGTTAAGTGTTCAGCTTCGGCTTAGGTCATGATCCCCCAGTCTGTGGGTCAAGCCCTGCGTTGGGCTCTGTGCTGACAGCTCAGGGCTGGCGCCGGCTGGGGATGCTGAGTCTTGCTCTCTCTCTGCCCCTCCCCCAATGATGCTCTGTCTGTCTCAAAAATAAATAAACATTATACATTTTTTTTTTTTTACAAAATGGTTCCCCTCTGTCACTTGTAGCTCCTCTAACTCTTCCCCAAAGACAGTGGAATCAAGACGTTGAAACATCTGAGAAAGTAAGTGGAGGAATGGACTAAGTTGCATTCTTATATGGATAAGGGTATTAAAATAAAAGTGAGTGAAATAGATTAATGTTTTAAAAATATTGTTTATGCTGTTATATACTATGCACTACTATATTAGTATATATTAAGAGTAATATACTATTATGTACATATCATAATATATATAGTCTTAGAACATTAAGAACATCATGTGTGTGTATATACATGTTTTAAAGCATTGCAAAACACAATCAAACAAATGCAATAAAATAGATACACCTGGGCTATTATATATAATGTTTTGTGGTTTCCAAGAAAGGATATACTCTTTTCAAAAAATGTGTTCAAGTGATATTTTACCTTCCTTTGAAAGTTCAGTTCTTCCAGATTTTCCATATTGACCACTCAGGAAAATGTGCTCTTTAAAAAATGTGTTCTTTAAAAAAAAAATGTGTGTTTTTAGCACGGCACTTGCTCAAAAAAAAATGTATAGATGTTTTGCTCTGAATTGTATTCATTTATGGGAATATTTTAGGATGTTTTCATAAGAGGGAACCAAAACCCAGGGCTTTCGGATAGGAACTATAATAATGCTTCACAACTGAAGACAGTTTTCTTGGGGGTTTTGCTCCTTCTAAAAAAGAAGAACAATAATGCGCCAGAGACCCCAAAGGGAAATATATTGCTAATGGAAAAAATTGCCTTCATTCACTCCTTCTATTTAAGGGAACTCTTGCCGCCAGGTTATAATGAAAACATAAAGGTCTAATACAAAACTGATCAGGGAGAAGGAGGCAGAAGAAAGGAACCCAGAAAAAGCAGCATCTAATCCAGATGTTAGCTTAGGTGGAGTGGCTTTTGTGAAACCTAGCCAGCTAACTTTATCCTCCTCGTCTGTCCTGAGATCCCTTCTTCACGATCAAATAAAAAAAAAAACAACCAAACAAACCTATTTTTCAGGTTTCAAGGTTTTTTACATAATTTAGTTAAATTGTATTTACTAATAAGAAAATTTTCTATATTTTCTTTTGTATTATTACATCAGCTTTTTACAAAATTTATCTATAATATTGGTTCATTTTAGGCCATGAGAAAATTGAAAGAATTATCTAATGTTCTTGATTTCCAAAGAAAAAAAAGTAAACCCCACATGTATGAGTTAACCAAAAAATTGAATGAATAGAAAGTTCTTAAGGAATCAATCTAGGTGAGACAGAGAATTTCTTTGTATTGGAATCATTTATATATTTTGCTTTTAAAATTTTATAACAATCTCATCTGCCACAAATTTGTTTCTGATTTGATTTCGAACTTCTTTTGCACTAAAGATAAAGAAGAGAAAATATTTAACCTGCAATTTAAAAATATACACAGTCTGGGTGCCTGGGTGGCTCAGTCAGTTGAGCGTCTGACTTTGGCTCAGGTCATAATTTCACAGCGTTAGTTTGAGCCCCGCGTTGGGCTCTCTGCTGACAGCTCAGAGCCTGGAGCCTGCTTCATATTCTGGGTCTCCCTCTGTCTCCCTCTGTCTCCCTCTGCCCTGTCTTGCCCATGCTCTCTCTCTCTGTCTCTTAAAAATAAATAAACAAAAAAATGTTTGTTTTTAAATAAATAAAAAGAATAAAGGCTCTGTAATAACATTCAGTAAGTTAATTTTTTTTCATTCAGCAAATTAATAAATGTGATAGTCAAAAGGAATTTGAACAATGCAGTAACGTTTACTTTATATTTGGAAAGTACCTTTTATTATAATTTATTATTAATTTAGACAAAAATTGAAGCTTATTAGAACAAGATTTTTGCCCACTTGACTTAATATCAGCTTGTGTTATTACCACAACCTCTAAGTCTTTACTAGCCTCAACAAATAAGCAAATAAACTCTAAAGCTACCTTAAACGATACACACATAATTTCATTTATTTATTCTCTAAATCACTGCTACTAAAACAAAGATAAAAAAATATATACTCATTTTGTCTTACATTTACAAAATAAATCATTAAGAATTACCCAAAAGCAAATGTGACAAAAGTAAACATCAAAACAGTACCATGCTGTATGGTACTGTTTTGACACATAGATCAATGAAACAGAAAAGAGAATGCAGAAGTAAATCCATGATCAATTAATTTATGACAAAAGAGCCAGAATACACAATGAAGGAAAGACTATTTTTTTCAATAATTAATGTTGGAAAACTGGACAGTCACATACAAAAGAATATAACTAGACTGCTATCTTATACCACACACAAAAATTCACTCAAAAGACTTGGACTCTAATACCTGAATGAAATGGAATGGAATGGAATGGGATACAAGACCCAAAGCCTTAAAAATCCTAGAGGTAAATAAAGGTGGTAAAGTTCTTGAGATTTGTCTTGGCAATTATTTTTTTATACGACACCAAAAGCAAAGCCAACAAAAGAAAAACAAAAAAAAGTGGGATCACATCAAATTAAAAAGCATCTGCACAGCAAAGGAAACCATCCACAAAGTGAAAAAGCAACCTATCAAATGGGAGACAATCATTGTGAATCATATATATGAGAAAGGGATAATATCCAAAATATATCAAGAATCTATGCAACTTAATAGCAAACAAATAATCTGATTAAAAATGGACGGGATCTCAATAGACATTTTTCCAAAGAAGACAGACAGATAGCCAAGAGGTACATTCAAAGATGCTCAGCGTCACTCATCATCAGGGAAATGCAGATCAAAACTACGATGAAAATCCCCTCACATCTATTAGAATTAGCTAGTAGCAAAAAGACAAGAGATAACAAGTATTGGCAAGAATGTGGAAGAGAAAGAACCCTGTGCACAGTCGGTGGGAACACAAATTAGGGCAGTCGCTTTGGAAAACAGTATGGAATTTCCTTAAAAAAATTAAAAATAGGGGCACCTAGGTGGCTCAGTCAGTTGAGCGACCGACTTGGGCTCAGGTCATGATCTGATGGTTCGTGAGTTCGAGCCCCACGTCAGGCTCTGTGCTGACAGCTTGGAGCCCGGAGCCTATTTGAGAGTCTGTGCATCTCCCTCTCTCTCTGCCCCTCCCCTACTCATGCTCTGACTCTCTCTGTCTCAGAAATAAATAAAAATTACAAAAATTAAAAAAAAATTAAAAATAGAACTACTTAATGGCTCAGCAATTCTACTACTAGGTATTTATCCAAAGAAAATGAAAACACTGACTCAAAAGATATGCGCATCCCTATGTTCATTGCAGCATTGTTTACAATAGCTGAGATGTGGAAACGACCTAAATGTCTATCCCATAAGTGGATGAAGGGATAAAGAAAATGTAGTGTGTGTGCGTGTGTATGAGTGTGTGTGAGTGAATATTACTCAGCCATGAAAAAGAATGAAATCTTGCCATTTGTGACAACACAGATGAAACTTGAGGGTGTTATGCTAAATGAAATAAGCCAGACACAGAAAGACAAATACCATATGATCTCACTTACATGGCAAGGGTTGTGTCGTAGGCAAAATGGGCAAAGGGGGTCAAAAGGTGCAAACTTCCAGCAAGAAAAATAAATCCTGGGGAAGTAATGTACAGCTTAGTGACTATAGTTAGGGATACTGTACTGCATATTTGAAAGCCGCTAAAAGCATAAACCTTAAAAGTTCTCAGCAGAAGAAAAAATATATAACTATGTGTGGTGAGGGATGTTAGCTAAACTTATTTTTGTGATTGGAGATGTTTTACAATACATACAAGCATCAAGCCATTGTGTTGTACACTTGAACCTAATGTAATGTTATATGTCATTTATACCTCATTTAAAAAAAAATACTAAGGAGAAAGAAAAGACCTCTACAAACATCCAGGCAAGAAAAAGAGCTTATGTTTTAAACAGTGGTTCTTGGCATTGACTATGCATTAGAATCATTGGGTGAGGCTTTAAAAAATACTGGTGTTTGGGCTCCCTCCTTAGACATTCTGCTTTAATTATTCTGGGATGAAGCCTAGGCATTTCCATTTGAAAAAAAAACACAAAAAACTCCCTCAGTGATTTGAATGTGCAGCCAGGGTTGAGAACTATTGCAGCAGGAAATGAAGGCTGGTTTCCAAGCAGGGAGGAAAAGAATACTTTACTTGATCAGGAGGTCATTTGTAGAAAAGTCCAATGTTTGTCTACAAGGGAGCACTCAGAAAATATTTCAGTCCCGATTGAAAGCTACTAATCCATCCATCCCGGGGATGGATCGGGATAAAGAACTCGAGGGTAAAGATGTCAAAATAAAGAGACTGTCGGAAGCAAGAGGGACTAGCTAAAATCTAGAATTGATGATGGCCCGGGAAATAGGTTCTGTATATATAAAGATCATCTATGATACAATTAGTGTCATCTCTGAAATAAAATAAAGCCTACCGTTCAATTACCTTCTCACTGAGACTACTAGTTGCTACACTGATATCTTTTTTTCTGATTTTCCCTATAGTAAGAGAATCCTCATTGTTTCCCCTTCCCAGGAGAAGAGGGACATCTTTTAGGCTGTCTTGCAACCAGATGAGCTCATGTCATTACATTTTGGCCAATGACATGTAAGACGATGCATTGTGTACAACTCCGAAAGCATCTGTAATGGTCACAAGATACATCCTTTGAACTCTTCACCCCCTTCTGGAGGGCTTGGTTAAAGACGTGATGCCAGAGCCCAAGGAACATGTCGAACCATGAAGAGGAAGCTTCGTGCAAAAGGTGGCAGAGATGAAAAGTTTTAGTGCCACCATACAGCCCTATGCTGTCTACTGGCAGACTCCCTTTCCATAAGAGAGGGGAAAAAACTTGTTTCTTACTTTATTTATTTGTTTTGGTTTATTTGTTTGATGGAACCAAACCTGACCCTAAGTGAAACACAGCCCTTTTTTTTTTTACTGTCTGGAATTTTCAACAAAAAACTATCTTGACAGAAGAGCAACCAGAATAGAGAATTTCACAGGGTCAAGACTTGGAGAAGTTACAAAAAGTATCTCTCACGAAGTGAATCTTATTTTTATGGCGTGGGAACAGCATTGTTCTTTACAAAGGCTGTTGGTCAGAGGTCACTTCCGTGATTCATCTATGTAAATATCATGTGTCTTATACTCTTATGCTTTAATTTTCGCCGTGCCAACTATATCAGAATTATTTTTTTTTTTCAAAATTCCTTGGCCTCGTAATACCAATAGGGAGAATGAAAATTTTCCACAGTGAGATAACCATCAACAGCAAAAGATTTTGCCGATGGAGTGTTATAAACACTCTGTCGCACACATTTTGAAAATTGTCAGCTTTTAAAATCCAATATATGAAGACAGTTTTTGAATTTGAAATAATTATATGGTCAAATGTGTGTTTACTCTTGCCAATAAAGTTGAACGGCATGACTATTCTTGTCCCAAAATATGTTGCTGTCATTGATCTTTAGTCCTTCATCTTTTAAATAATAAGAATCTGCCCGTAAATCTTGCCTTTCATCTTTTTTAAAATAAGCTTTCCCTGTCCAATAGGAATGTTCTCTCAAAAGGACTGAATAACCCAGGTGTGTGTGACTCTTGTCCTCGACTATTTTACTAGCAAATTTCTGATGCCAAAGTTGTATCTGCTAGATAGTAAATTTCCTTTCATCTTGAGTCTGAATTAAATGAAATTGCCAAAATCATTTCCAGCTTTAAGTACCAGCTGGTGTTACTAGTCAACATTGTTCCCTACACGGCCCAAAGCCTTCTGGTTTGGAACAATTCGGGAGTCTTCTTGTGGCCAGCACCATTATGGTTGTAGGACTGATGAAGAACAGGCTTGCCCACTGCTCTCTGCCCCACACATCTGGTAATGTTTAGGTGATGGTTGTAGCAATCTTTTTGTTTGTTTGTTTTTTGGCTCTTTACTATCCATTGCTTCTCCTATTAGCTCTGTAATCTTCCCCTTGGGGGCATTTTCCACAGAGCATAGACACGGAGGAAGGCAAATCCTGGAAATTGCCTTCTCTCTCTGGGTATAGTCTTTCTTCTGCCCAGCCATGATGTGCAACTCAAGGTGCTCTCCTAGGCTGGGCTAGCATGTGAATCCCTCTCCACGCTTGATGTCATGCAGCCTCAGCAAAGGACGGGTCCAGACCGCAGTGGAGCAAGCACAAGATGGCCCACTGCCCATCAGTTCCATCTTCTCCTCTCCTCTAGCAGCGAAGACCGTGGTCTGGCTCTACTCTAGAGCTTTCAAACTCCATGGATTTCCTTCAGAATCATTTATGTTTCTTTTTATCCCTTTTCTAAAGAGTCACAATACAATTTGAAATTATTAAGGATTTCTAGAGATCCTCTGATCCAGAGGTCTTCAAAGTAGGCTGCAAGGAGCCATGAGAGCTGTTGCAGGGGCTGATGGAGGGTGAGAAGGGAGCCTGAGTCTCCAGGTCCACTGCCTCCGTGGCACCTGGTTTCTGACTCTCTTACACTCTGGCCTCTCTTGTAAGATTTTCATGGAACAAAATGCTCCTTGGCCCAGAAAACAGCCTGTAAATCTCTAACTGGGTCCATTTCGCTGTCACAAAGGATATCAAATGAGATGGCATTTCTCCAAGTTCATGTAACTCAACTGTGGCAGAATTAAGGCTAGACTTGTCTCGTTGAGTAATATTTTACTCTATCATTTGGACCTTTCTAAGTAACGTATATACCCTTTGACTTAGCACCCACTGTGATTTAACTCGAAGCAAGCAAGAAAAAAAAACATGATGAGAATATGAGGTAGACAATGATGTTTTGGTGAGACAAGAAGGATTTTGAGTGTGCTTGAACCGTTGAACCAGACCCACTAAGTTCATGAAGAATTCTGCTTTGATCATATCAAGATGCTAATAAAGTATGCCCGATTTTCTATTTCTAAAAATAAAAAGCAAGGATGGGAGTGGATGTTGGAATACAAAACGAGTACATTTTTGATACTCATCTGCACAACCGATTTTACCAAATTTCAGATTTGATTAAATCAACTGATTCAGATACAGGCAGAGTGACTCTGAATCAATATTTAACGTGAGTGTGTGTGTGTGTGTGTGTGTGTGTGTGTGTTTAAATAGCAACTTACAATTTCTAAGTTAATTTATCACATGGGAATCTGATACCTTACTTCTCCAGCCATGTGACCATCCATCCATGCTTTCTGATGATATCTTTGGATAAGTTTCTAGTCGGATATTGAATTAACCGACAAGGGGACACAATTTTACTGAATTTATAATATTTGAGAAGATACGTGGGAAGGGGCGAGAGGGGAGATTTGCACAATTGGTTTCAAACTGAATTACAAAAATTGGTAAAACTTTCAAATAAATAACCTAAGAATTTACACTAAGCAAACTAGTAGTAACCCGTGAGATGAATGTGCCAGTTTGTTAAAGAACATCTGGGCGGTTTTTGGGGTGAGGATGTTGTACATAACACTGCTAGAAACATCCACGCACAAGTTTCTGTGCGAAAATGTTTATTTCTCTGGGATAAAAGTCCAAGGGCGCGATTCCAGTTTTGAAGAAAAACTGCCGAACTATTTTTTAGAGTGACTGTACCACTCCACAGAGTGACCAAGTTTCTCTGCACACTTACCAGCATTTGGTGATACCACGATTTTGTATATGAGCCATTCCAATTAGGTGTGCCCTGATCACTATGTTACAATTTGCCTTTTTACTCTCTTGTGTTTTTTTTTTTTTTTTGCTAAGTTTGTAATTTTGACAGAATCCAAATTATCAATTTCTCTTTTTATAGGTTGTGCTTTTGTATGAAGTGTAAAAACTCTGCTCAGTCCCAGGGGACAAAGAGTTTCTTTTCCTTTTTCCCCCACTAAAAGCTGTATATTTTAATGTTTTATATTTAAGTTTATAATCCATTTTGAGTTAATTTTTGTATAACAAGTAAGTTTCAGACTGAGGTTCCTTTCCTTTCCTTTCCTCCCTCCCTCCCTCCCTTCCTTCTGTGCTTCCTTCCTTCCTTCTCCCTTCCCCCCTCCCTCCCTCCTTCTCACCTTCCTTCCCTCCGTATCTCCCTCCCTCTTTTTCTCCCTCCCTCCCTTTCCTTCCTTCCTTCCTTCCTTCCTTCCTTCCTTCCTTCCTCCTTCCCTTCCTTTTTGCTTCCTGGCTTTGCTGGCTTTCTAGTTTTGGAATCAGGTCATATTAATCTCATAATGTGAGTTTGGAAGTATTCCCTCTTCTTACATTTTAGGTAAGTGATTGTGTAAAATTGGTATTAATTCTTCTTTAAATTGCTTTTAAAAATCTTCAGTGAAACCATCTGGACCTGTCAATTTCTTCCTTGAGGGATTTTGAATTACAAATTCAGCTTCTTTATTAGTTTTAGAACTATTCTGGTTGTCTCTTTCATCTTGACTGAGTTTTCAAGAAATTGGTCCATTTCTTCAAAGCTATCCAATTTTTCAGCATAAATTTGTTTGTGGTATTCCCTTATTACCTTTTCAACAGCTTCAGGATTTGTTATGATATCCCCTGTTCAATCTCTGACATTGGGGATTTGAGTCTTCTTTCTTTGTATTAATTTATTGATTAAGTTTTATCAAGTTATTTTTATCAATTGCTAGAGGTTTATCAAGTTTTTGAAGAACAGGCTTTTTGTTTTATTAATTTGTTATTGTTTTACTGTTTTATTTTCATTTATGCTCTAATTTTCTTATTACCCTTTTTCTTTTTGCATTACCCTTCCTTTTCTTGTTTCTTGAAGTAGAAACTTGGGTCATTGATTTGAGATCATTCTTTTTTAATGAAAGCACTTCATGCTGTCTATTTCCCCCTCAGCCTTGTAGCTGCACCCCCTCCCCAACAGATTTCAGTATGCTTTAATTTTCCTGTAGTTATACATATATTTTTTATAAAATATAATTTATTGTCAAACTGGTTTCCATACAACACCCAGGGCTCATCCCAACAGGTGCCCTCCTCAAAGCCCATCACCCACTTTCCCTTCTCCCCATCCTCCATCAACCCTCACTTTGTTCTCAGTATTTAAGAGTCTCTTATGGTTTGCCTCCCTCCCTCTATGTAACTTTTTCCCCCTTTCCCTCCCCCATGGTCTTCTGTTAAGTTTCTCAGGATGCACATATGGGTGAAACCATATGGCATCTGTCTTTCTCTGCTTGACTTATTTCACTCAGCATAACACCCTCCAGTTCCATCCACGTTACTGCAAATGGCCAGATTTCATTCTTTCTCATTGCCAAGTAGTATTCCATTATATATATAAACCACATCTTCTTTATCCATTCATCAGTTGATGGACATTTAGGCTATTTCCATAATTTGCCTATTGTTTAAAGCACTGCTATAAACATTGGGGTACAAGTGCTCCTATGCATCAGCACTCTGCAGTAGAAGAATGAATGTGAGACAGTTATATGTACTTTAAAATTTTCTTTGAGCCTTTTTTTTTGACCCATGCATTATTTAGTAACATGCTTTTTAATTTCAGTGTGTTAGAAGAGTTTCCTACTGTCCTTCTACTATTGATTCTGATTGGATCCTACAATGGTTGGGGATATCCTCTGTATGACTTTAATCCCTTTACGTTTGTTAAGGCTTCTTTGATGACCCAGGGTGTGGTCTATATTGCCGAGTGTTCCATGGACACTCGAAAAGAACATGTATTCTGGTTTTGTCAAATCCTGTGTTTCATAAATGTCAGTTTGATTCTCTCGGTGGGGGGTGTTTTTCAGTTCTTCTGTCCTTGATAATATCTGACTAGTAGTTCTATCAGCTGCTCAAAGTAAGACGTTGAGGTCCCCAGCCATAATTTTGGCTTTATCTAATTTGTCCTTCCAATTCTATCAATTTTTGCATCACGTAATTTGAAGATCTGTTGCATCTGATGCAAATACATATAGGACCACCATTATCTTCATGGTGCATTGATTATTTTATGAATATGCAATGTCCCAATTTGTCCCTATTTGTTTTCTTTGCTCTGAAATCTGCTTTATCTGATATTAATATAGCCAATCCCATCATTTCTTAAAATTAATATTTGTATGATATTTTTCTTCCATCCTTTTGCTTTCAATCTACCTATGCTGTTAGGTTTGAATTGAGTTTCCTTTACACAGCAAAGAGGTCATGATTTTTTGTTTTTCCTTTTTAATTCACTCAGCCAATCCATGTCTTTGAACTGGTGTATTTATATCACACATATCTAAAGCAATTGTATTATAGAGCTAAAGTCTTTTTTTAGCCTTTTTTTCTGCCTGCTCTTTCTTCATTACTTTTTTTTTTTTTTTTTTGCCTTCTTCTATGTAACTTGAATTTTTTTGGCTTTCATTTTTATTTTGTTGTAATGGCTTGAGTATATCTCTTTGTATAGCTTTCTCACCAAACACAGTCGCTTGCTTTAGATATCACAATATACATATATAATTTAGACTACTAGTGTCAAAGTCTTACCACTTCGAAGAAAATGTGGAAAACCGTTGATGACCCTTTGTCCTTGCCACTTTCTACATATTATCACCCTAAGTATTTCCTTGACATACAGTGAATATCCCATGGAGTTATTTTTTTTCTTTCAAACATAAACTATGTTGTAAGAAACTCATTAGGTGAAGATTAGTCTATTATGTTTACTCTTACTTTTTAAAACTTTTTAATGTTTATTTATTTTTGAGAGAGAGAGAGAGAGAGAGAGAGAGACAAGAGCAGGAGTGGGGGAGAGGCAGAGAGAGAGGGAGACACAGAATCTGAAGCAAACTCCAGACACTAAGCTGTCTGGGGCTCAAACTCACGAACCACAAAATCATGACCTGAGCCAAAGTTGGATGCTTAACCGACTGAGCCACCCATGTACCCCTACTTTTATTTTTACTCATTCTGGTGTTCTTTCCTTTCTGAAGGCTTCAGTCTTCTGTTATCACTCTCTGTTTTGAGAGCTTTTTCTAGCTATTCATTAAAGGCTGATCTGCTGGTGACAAATTCCATTCGTTTCCTTTCATCTGAGAAGGTCTTCAATTTTCTGCATTCTGAAGCAGTTTCACTGGATGTTGGATTTTGGGTTGACAATTCTTTTCTTTCACCACTTGAATGATATTTTGACACTTCCTTCTGGCCTTTGTAGTTTCAGATGAGAAATTCACTGTTTTTTTTTGAACAGATGTTTCTCTGTAAGCGATGCGCCATTTCTATCTGGCTATTTAGTTTTCAGTTTGAATAAAGTTTAATTATGTTGAATCTTGGTATGAGTTTTTTTTTTATCATATTTACCCTATTTGGAGGTACACTCAGTTTCTTGAATCTTTAGGATTGTCTTTCACTAAATTTGGGAAGTTTCAGCCACTGTTTAAATACTTTTCTGCCCCTGGTCTTCTTACCAGGGATATGATGACACAAATATTAGTTCTTTTTTTTTTTATTGTCCCAGGACTCCTAGAGATTCTCTTCCCTTCATTGTTAGTAACATTCATTTTTTTAGTCTAGTCTTTCTGTTGTTTAGATTGAACAAACTGTTGATTTGTTCTCAATTTTAACTGATTCCAGCCACTGTCATCTCCACTCAAATCTCGAGCCCATCCAGAAAGATTTTATTACTATTATTCTACTTTCCAGTTATAAAATTTCAATTTGGCTCAGTTTTTTTTTTGTAATGTCTGCTGTTTATTTAAGAGTTTCTATTTTTTTTATTTTTAAAAAGAATTTTATTTATTTGTTGGGTATCTATATGAAGCTGCTTTAAAATAGTGACAGATCATTCCAAAAACATATTCATCTCAATAATGGCTGTGGTCTTCTTGTCTTTTGTCATTCAAGTTGTGTTTTCTGTAATTCTTAGTATAATGAGCCTTTTTTTTTTTTTTTGCACATATCCTGGACATTTTGGATACATATTAGGAGACTTCATCTTATTTAAATCTTTTTTAGTTAGCAGTAACTCTATGTAGGTTTAGCATGTAGGTCCTAGATTATTTTACCCACTGTAGTTTCAATGGCAATTTAGTTTTGAGAGATTTTGCCAAGCTATTCTGGTCAGCCTTGTTCCTACGGCTCTGCTGAGATTTTTGACTGATCTTTGCAAATTCCACCTGTCTTTCCCAGTGCCATTGGGTGGGAGGTTCAGGAAACACTGGGCCTTACTCAACTGCTGCTAAGGTAGATTGTGTCCCTCCTGGCCTGGGGACAAGGCAGGCACTCTGCTGATGCTGACCCTGTGGCCCATCAGGTCTACTACTGGCCAGGGTGTGGTGTGAGCATCATGGATGCTTCTGCAGAGTGTCTGCAAGGCAGACTAAGGATGAGTTCCTGGACGGCCCTGCCCACAGTGGTGCTGGATAGGGGTGGACCTCATTGTTAGGTGTCTGCTGAGCTGCCTTTTCCCAGCACTTTAACCAGAAAGATCAGGCTTTGGTTGTTTGCTTGTTCTCTATGCCTTTTTCCAGTTTCATCTTCTAGGCCTCTCTTCAATCCAGCATGTCAAGTTTGGGGGACAAAGAGAAAATACAGGAAGTCAGTTTGGTGTCTTTTCTCAAGTCCTGAGATCCCTAGCCAGTCCACCTTCTTCCTACCTTCTAGAGTCCTGTTATGATCACCTGCTGAATTATTTCTAGAGTATGTGGTTATATTTAGAGGAGAGGAACTAGGGGAGAAGTAGTCTGGAACGGTCTATCCCACCACACATTTTCCAAATATTTTATTGGTCATTTTTAATTTCTATTAGCAAAGGGTTTGGCAAAACACTTCAGTTGTCTTATTCCTGAAATTGGATCCAGTGGTAGTAAATATTGGCTCTAATGGTAGCAAATTTAAACCTTTAATATGCTATATAGATATGTTTATTATTATGATACTAGTTATCAGTCATTTTTTTTGTCTTTCTCCCAATTCATTCCATGCTGTTACTGTCAATCCATTTACTCCTATTTCCTTAATATCCATGAGAAGAACACACTGATTTCTAGCTTTGAGTCACGCTCAGAGTTTTATACTGATCACAACTGCTTCTGACATGCATTCTCCATGCCCTTCCTTTCCACAGACTCATTTCCTGGTGGAATGCTAAAGCCAAAATATCGCAGGAGTTTTTATTTTAATAAAAATTAGGATATGTTCATCCAAAATAATAACCATGGTATTTCATTGACCTGAAGAACAACTGGGAAATTTTCCAAAGATAAACCCAGGAGCAAATGAAATCACAGGTAAAAAGCACTCCATAAGTGTTAATTGTTATTAAGGCACGATGACGGGATTCAACTTTACTTTTGCTTTTTTATTCAATTGTTGAGTTATCAGAGCCATAGGAACCATTACAGACTATTATGCCAAATATTAAAAATAATCTTTCAAAACTCTCCACCTTTGTCAGATTTCCCTTATAGTATCAGAGGGGTTTCTATATTAAATAATAGCAAATGATTTCAGATAAAACGTTCCTGCAACAGTTTATCATAACACACTACTTTTTTTACTACATGATGCATCGGTCATTTAGAAAAAGAAAATTCTTGACTAATATGTCATTATGAAACTTTTATCTGTTTACTATTGACTACAAATATTACTAATATCCCAAACCTTTTTGTTTTAATTTTAAGAAGCTCAATTTCCAATAATAGTGTCTTGTCACATTCATATATCAACCACTCTAACCTTTACATCAAAATGTATTATATTTTATTCTACTAACTTATCTGTGCCACCATATCTGTTGGCTAAATGGATCCTAATAGGTAAATAATCTTAGCTTCATTTTATCCTAGATTTGATTAGTGAAATATCCAAGGAAAGGGATACACTAAATGGTCAATGTTGTTCTGAGTTTATATTTATATCCAAGTTTTGTTTTCCCCAATGGGTGTGGGAAGATTACTTTACTTTGATCTTCACTGCCAATGGTAACTTGTGAATTGGAAAAAAAAATGGTCAAATTGAAGGCAGAGGAAATGACTATACCAGCTTCTTAGAATAAATGGGAAGTTAATAATTCGAGTTGTTTGAGCCCTAAGCTGAGAGATGTGTATGTTCTTTAATATGGAGAACACAGGACTGACTCCACTGCAAGTTCACTTCTTCCTTAAATTAATCCATAAGCAGATATTTTTGAATGCTATTCCACATCAGGAAACATGCAAAGAACTATGGCTACTTGGGTGAATAAAGTAAACATGGTCCTTATTCTCAGAGAGTTTAAAACTTAATGTAAGAAGGCAATAACAATAAATTATGCTAAGAGAAATATGACTTACAAATCAATGACTTTAATACTTTCATGAAGAGAAAAGAAAGCGATAACAAAGAACAAAATGAATAAATAAATATATGTGTAAATTTTCTTAAGTATAAATGATGGAAAGTGGTAAAGGAGAGTGATAGAAACTATCTGACTGGTATTCAGTAGTGGAGAAAGGGAGGTTGAATTTTACTAGATACTCTCTAGGATATTATGTTTCAGCAGAGAACAGAAAGATGAGAAGAACTAGGCACATTGGCCAGGGGACTCTTAGCCATTACAAAGTCTTCTAGTTTACCTACAACTATAGTCATAGAGATAAGTAACTAGTGACATTTTTGTCCATGAACTTGGATGAATTTTGATGTAAAATAATCTCTGTTATTTATTCACATTGTGGGATGGTAGTTAAGATGATAAAGGAATTAGTTTTCCCATCTCTATTCAGACTAGGCATAGTTTATAGAATGGCTTAGTGATCGACATGTATTCCATAAAATAGATGTCCAGCCCATTATTTTAAATTACCCCATAAAACAATACTTTCTATGTCTCTAGATACATATAATTCTGTAAAGTGCAAGGCAGAGCCTTAAAACACCTGGTAGGTGCAAGAACGAAAGTCTCCCCACACCTCCCCGAATGAGTACAGTGGAAATGAAGCAACTTGAGATCTTTTCCTGAGCTGGGAAAGTGTGAAACAATCCCATAAGCGTACTGTAAAGGGTCTCTTGGCTGAGTCACTTCTGTCATCCTTTCTTTCCTTAACTGTTACTGTGGGGGGTAAGATGAGAAAAGAGCACAGGAAACAACACAGAGAAAATTCTTCTGTCTGCTTTTTAAATCAGCACTTTTTAAAATCAGTCTTAGTTGGAGGAAGAAAACGTGATTTTTTTTTCTTTTTCCTTCATTCCCACAAATTCCTATGGCAAAATGACATTACTTTATTATCTTCACAAATAATTTCATATCTCTGAGCTTTACTGTTCTTTGTTTAAAATTTTTAATGTTTGTTTATTTTTGAGAGACAGAGTGTGAGAGGGGCAGGGGCAGAGAGAGAGGGAGACACAGAATCCAAAGCAAGGTCCAGGCTCTGAGCTGTCAGCACAGAGCTTGAGGCGGGGCTCGAGCCCACAAACTGCCAGATCATGACCTGAACCAAAGTTGGATGTTTAACCAACTGAGCCACCCAGGCACCCCTGAGCTTTACTGTTCTATCTTTGAAATATCTAAAGTCCTGTAGGATCGAAATAGTAGCTACTATTTATTATACACTTATCATATGCTAGTTACTGACAATGCACATGTTTTATTTAACAATAACAATACCAGTAACCCTATACTAAAGATAGTGTTATTCTCAATCTGCCAACAAGGAAACACTCTCAGAAATATTAAGCAACATGCTAAAAGCCACACAGCTAGTGATGGGCAAAACTGTATTCAAACCCAAGACTGCTTTCTTAACCACCTTGCACACATGTAAGTTGTATGGGTTGCATCTACACCATGGCTGGAGAATAGATTTTATTTTTTAGAACAGTTTTAGATTTCAAAATAAACCTGTGCAGATGGTACAGAAGAATTCCCGTACACCCCTGCTCCCCTGCACCACTTCCCCTATTTTTGTTAGCATTTTACATTCATGTGGTCTATTTGATACAACTGATGAACTAATAATATTGATTATATTGTTATTAACTATAGTCCCTAGATCACATTAGGGCAGATTCTTTGTATAGTTCTATAGGTTTTGAAAATGCACAATGTCATCTATCCACCATTACAGTATCATACAGAATAGTCTCAGGGCTCTAAAAATTCTGTGCTCCAACTGTTTATTCCCACCTTCCTCCCTCCTGGGGAGTCCTGACAATGACTGATTCTTTCCTTATTTCCATAATTTTGCCTTTTGCAAAAATATCATATAGGTGGCATCACACACTAGACAGCCTTTCCAAACTAGCTTCTTTCACTTAGCCATATGCATGTAATTTTCTTCTATGTCTTTATGTGGCTTTATGGCTCATTCCCCTTCAGTACAGAATAATATTCCAGTGTAAGAACGTACCATTGTTAGGTTTATCCACTAACCTATTGAAAGGTCGAAAGCCAGCATGGTGGCTTCCAATTTTTGGCAATTAAGCATAAAGCTTCTATAAACATTCAGGTGTAGGTTTTGTATGGACGTAAGTGTTCAACTCATTTGGGTAATTAACTAACAGCGCCATTGCTGAATTGTACTCTAAGGCAATGTTTACCTTTGTAACATTTTGTAAGGAAAGAAGCAAACTGTCCTCAAAGTTTCTACGCTATTTTGCATCTTTTTCACCAATAAATGGGCGTTCTTGTTATTTTGCATCTTTGGTAGCAGTTTTTTATTCTCTGTGTTTTGGACTTTGAGCCTTTCTAATAGATACGCAGTGGCATGTCATCATTCTGAATGACACACAATTTGGAGCATCTTTTCAGATGCTTATTGGTAATCTCTTTATCTTTGGTGAGACATCCGTTCAAATCTTTTGCTCATTTTTATTATTTATTTATTTATTTTTAACCTTTATTTATTTTTGAGACCCCACATTGACTGACTTTTTATACTAACCTTGCATGATGCATATCTTGCTAAAATTGCTTATTGATTTCAAGAGGGCTTTTTCTTGAGTCTTTGAAATTTTCTACATAGAAAATCATGTCATCTGTAAACATAGACTGTTTAATATCTTTTTTCCCCAATCTGTATTTCTTTCATTTTGTTTTCTTGTGTTACTGCATTAGCTAGAACTTCTCATGCAGCATTGAATAGGAGTGATGAGCTGGGGTGCCTGGGTGGCTCAGTCAGTGGGGCGTCCAACCTTGGCTCTGGTCATGATCTCACGGTTCGTGGGTTCAAGCCCTGGGTCAGGCTTTGTGCTGACAGCTCAGAGCCTGCAGCCTGCTTCGGATTCTGTGCCTCTCTCTCTCTGCTCCTCCCCCGCTTGCAGTCTGTCTGTCTCTCTCTCTCTCTCTCTCTCTCTCTCTCAAAAATAAATAAACATTAAAAAAAAAGAATAAGAGTGATGAGAGGCAACATCCTTGTTTTATTCCTGATCTTAGGGGTAAAGCTTCTAGTTTCTAACCATTAAGTATGGTTAGAACACTATCTGTACGCGTTTTTTGTAGATGTGTTTTATCAAGTGGGAAAGTCCTGTGTATTCCTAGTTTGCTGAAGATATTATCATGAATGGGTATTGGATTTTGTCAAATACTTTTTCCTGCATCTTTTGGTATGATCGTGTGATTCTTCTTCTTTAACTTATTGATGTGATGAATACTTTTCCTTTGGGTGTACTTTAAAATGGTTATTTTCCCCCTTCTTCTGCTGGAATCCCAAAAAGACTCTTTTGGGGTTTTCGTTTATTTGTTTATTTGTTTTTGTTTTGGGATCTGATGGAACTCATGGAGATAAGACTCATGAAAGTGTTAAGTACCTGCCTTCCTCCACCAAAGACTGAGGCCCTATATTTTTCTAACTCTCAAGCTAGGCCACATCCACCCTAGCATCAATTCCTCAATTACCATCTAAGTGTTCCCAGTAAGTTGTGATTCTCTGTATTCATTTCCCCAGTTTGGGGGAGAGGCGTTTACTCTGTGACCTCAATTTTCTTATGAATCTAAAAAGAATGGTCGATTTTCAATTTGAAATTTTCAATTTCAAAATAATCAGTTTTTGATTATTTTGAAAATTTGAGTGACAACTCCTGGGTTCTTTTTTTTTTAATGTTTATTTATTTTTGAGACAGAGAGATACAGAGCATGAACGGGGGAGGGTCAGAGAGAGAGGGAGACACAGAATCCGAAGCAGGCTCCAGGCTCTGAGCTGTCAGCACAGAGCCCGACGCAGGGCTTGAACTCATGGACCGTGAAATCATGACCTGAGCCGAAGTCGGACGCTCAAATGACTGAGCCACCCAGGCGCCCCAAGGTTCTTTACTTGTCAGAATGGAAACTCGAATTTTCAATCAATTTTTGAGGAGTGTATTAGGAACTAGCACTTAGTATATACAATATGTCTACCTACGTATATAAACTTGAGAAAGTGTTAGTAAGTAAGAGTAGCTTGCTTTGCATGCTAGATGTTTCTTTTCTGGAATATGGAATGTTTAATAGACATTCTGGGAGTTTTGTAGGTAGTTTGTAAACTGAATGGAAATAACAATGTGTGAATGAATAATCAGTAAGTTTTAGGAGCTCTGTTCTGTCAAATTATTCATCAAAGTTTTGATGATTCTGTCAAAAATTCTGTCTGTTCTTGTTTGTACTTCTACTATTCCAGTTAGTAGCTGTCTTCTGAAAGTACTGGATCCCACCAAGGAAGTCTCAGGATTCAAAGGAACTAAATAGATTTGGTTATTATACTTCCCTTCAGCAGTGACACAGATTACGTTTTCTTCTATCACTTCCCTAATTTGTAAGTTCAAGACTGAAAAACACAGGGGCGCCTGGGTGGCTCAGTAGATTGAGCATCCGACTTCAGCTCAGGTCATAATCTCACTGTTTGTGGGTTTGAGCCCCGCATCGGGCTCTGTGCTGACAGCTCAGAGCCTGGAGCCTGCTTCAGATTCTGTCTCCTTCTCTGTCTGTCCCTCCCGGGCTCACCCTCTGTCTGTCTACCTCTCTCTCAAAAATAAACATTAAAACATTTTTTTTAAAAAGATTGAAAAATACAGTTAATTGATCCCTGGGTACACTTTAATTTACTCTTCATTGGCTTATATTCCCTGGATTTTGTCAGTCTGACTGATTCTTATGCAAGTTTCAACTGAGGGTCAACATATTATTGACTGTTAATCTGTTTCTGATGCTTGGGAACTATTCCTTGGTAGTAGTACTTGGCTGTCACCCATGACCATGACCAAACCTGGCAATGACCTGTGTCTGTTGGACCTTTCTACCGAGACTATGAAGTTAAAGAGCCACAATCATGTTTACAACTGACCCTTCCAGATTATGAATATTGAATTCACAGATGAAAAAAAGACTTAAACAATGGATGATAGAATACAAATCCAAAATTGTCATAGGCAAGAAAAATCATAAAAAATAAAATGCAATGTAATTGAGATATATGTGAAGTTCTGTGTTTTATTTGGACTTTTTTTCTCCTTTTCTTTTTTTAAATTTACTTTGAGAGAGAGAGTGTGTGTGCAAGCAGGGAGGGGGAGAAAGAGACAGAGACAGAGAGAGAGAAAGAGAGAGAGAGAGAGAGAGAGAGAGAGAGAGAGAGAATCCCAAACAGGCTCCACACTGCCAGTGCAGAGCCCAATGCAGGGCTCAAACACATGAACTGTGAGATCATGACCTGAGCTGAAATCCACATTTGGATGCTTAACTGACTGAGCCACCCAGATGCCCCTATTCTGGATTTTTAAACTGCATCAAGCATGCAGTCAAGCATGGTATAGGGCAGGCTTGGTGCGATATTAAAAATTATTCGTTGGTTAGTAAACTCAGTTTAATCCAGCATAACTACTAAAAAAAACCCTATCTGGATAATAATAATAATGGAAGTACACTGTACTACTCAAAGAAGAAGATAGTTTGTGCATCTGAAAAGAGATTTAAAGAGTAGAATATCCTTAGAAGAATGTGCATAACATGCTGCTATGCTTGAAAAGCATATTATTTGATGAAGTAAAACAAACACATAGACAAAAATATTTTTTGACATGGAGGAAAAAAAAATCTTCCCAGAAACGCCAATAGCAAACTTCACACCTTTTGGAAAACTCTCATATCCAAGATAATATAAGCTTGTTACCCATTGCTAGAGAGCACAACTTAGAAAAACATACAGGTCTTAAGGAAGTATTTGGGAAAATAGCAATCACAGTAGATTCCTACCTCTGATGACTTTCAGGATGAGAATAGATATGGATTTCACACTGGCTGTACAATTACGCTAGACAGCATCTAACATTTTGTTACATCATAAAATTCTACAACATTTTAACGATGCAATAAGATGGAAGTCTTCACTGCCATTTGCCATCAAGGATTCTTTAAGGAGAAGCTATAACTCTTCAAGTGTTAGTTTTAAAGAAAAACTAATGAAGCGCAATATATATCCAGTACCTAGGGGTCAAGCACCTGAAAATTTAAATGTAAGTTCTTTTTTATTAAGTTTACTTACTTTGAGAGAGAGGGGGGGGGCGGAGAGAGAGAGAGAGAGAGAGAGAGAGAGAGAGAGAGAGAGCACAGTGGGAAAGGGGCAGAGAGACAGAATCCCAAGCAGGCTGTGCACTGTCAGTGCAGATCCCGATGTGGGCTCGAACTCACGAACTGTGAGATCATGACTTGAGCCAAAACCAAGAGTTGGCTGCTTAACTGACTGAACCACCGAGGCTCCCCTAAATGTAAGTTCTTACTGGTTTCTTACATAATCTTGTACAGCATTATTATGGTATCCCATTTGACATAGAAATAAACTAAGGCTTATCAAGGCTATGTTACGGGGCCGAAGTCTCCAATTCAGCAAGTTGAACTGCTGAGTCATCTGATTTGAAAGCCCACGCATTCATTAATCGTAACAACTGCTATACCTCTCCCCTTCTGGTTGGATTCTTAACAGTTGGAAGCATAAGATAATTCTTGCCTCCTACAGGTCTGCTCCGATCTTATAAAACTGACTTCCCCAGATGCAACAAAAATGTGACCACATAATTTTAGTGAAGTAACAAAATTAAATTCAGAGGGAGGTTTGGCTGGACTCTTCCACTTTGGAAATAATATTCCTGGAACTAAAGTTTGGCGTGGCACCCTAGGGATGCAGTGAAGCTATTGTTCTAATTTAAGTTATTACGTTTATGAGCCTCAATTTTAGCTTGCTTATTGGAGTCTGTTACATGGACTACAGAGACAAGCCCCTAATGCATAATTGTTTTCAATTTGTTACAAGAAATTATTTTGGCGATTTCAACATGGGTACATCTCTACACCCTAGGTCAATCATTATGCCTGCTTTGGGCTGGGTACCTGGTGACATATTTGCATCTTGAAGACACAAGGGGGCACAGGACAGGGCTGTAAATCTCTAGTGCTTTCTGCCAGCTCTCTTCCTCGAACTTCAGGTATAATTTGCACTCAAATTTCTCAGTTGGCCCTCCACTTTCATTTCTATTTATACCTCTGTTTCCAAGTGAACTAAAAAGTATACTGAGGTACTGATGCTTGGTGATTAAGGGTACGGAATCTGCGGCCAGACGCCCTGGGCTCAAAGCCTGACTTAATGCTTTTAATCCCTCTGAGTGTTGGTCATCTCATCTGCAGAAGAGGGATCATAATACCTCCCTCAAAGAGTAAATAAATTAGCACATGATAGGGAGGTCCTTGCACTTGGTAATAACCCAATAAATATATGTATTATCTTTATTTGATTATTATTATTCAAAGTGAGGTATGATTACATATGCCAGACCATGTGTTTTGTGTTCTTTGAAATGTCAATGTTTAAAATTTTCTTTGTTTCTTTCCTTCTCACTCCCTTTCCTATAATCCTTTGTTCCTTCCTTCCTCCTTTTCTTTTCTTTCTTCCTTTTCTCCTTTCTTCCTTTTTTTCCACTTTTCTTCCTTCTCACCTTCCCACCTTCCCTTTCTCCCTCTTCATCCCTCCTTCCCTCTCTCTCTTCCTATTTTCCTTCCTTCCTTCCTTCCTTCCTTCCTTCCTTCCTTCCTTCCTTCCTTATTTTTATTTTTTCTTTACCAAATATTGACTTTGGGAGGGGTGCCTGGGTGGCTCAGTCGATTAAGTGTCTGACTCTTGGCTTCGGCTCAGGTCATGATCTCATAGTTCATAGATTCGGGCCCCCCATAGGGCTTTGCACTGACAGTGCTGAGCCAGCTTGGGATTCTCTTTTCCCACCTCTCTCTGCCCTTCACTTACTCGCACTCTCTCTCTTCTCAAAACTAAATAAATAAGCCAAAAAATTTTGAGTTTAGAGTGACTCCACTGGTGAGGCGAGCCCACACAAAATATCTCTATAATTTCCAACCTAGCAGTCCAGCTGTTAACACTGCCACTCTTGGATTTTGTAAGATATCAGAGGATTTCTAGGGGAAATAGAGAATGCTTTCCTATTTACCACATGCAGAAGCATGAGGCTCACCTCAATAGACTGATATGAGCTATTCCCAATTGTTAAGCCACAGCAACATCCATCTATTAAGAAGGCAACTATATTGGGATCAGGGGAGTGCCAGGATAAAACATGATCTGCTCATCAACATCTGTTTTCTAATTAGGGTGGCTCAATGGCAATTTTCACCCGATAATTTAGTTAAATTTCATTCCTAAAGTATAAATATCCTCTGAAGGCACATGGGTGAAGTTAAATCAATAACTGCATTATTGTAAATTACTTCATAATTATATATTGATAAACAGAAAAAGGTTATATGATATCCATTTTCCATATCACTTCGTACCTCAGACAACTTCATAGAAAATTGCATTCTTATGTTGTTTTCAAACAGCGCTGTTTTGTATAAAATGCCTTTCATCATTTTAAAGGAATATAATTTCAGCATAGCCCTCCTTGTCTTGTTTAGATTTTTAAACCATGTAAACTCAAGGTATCTGAGTTATAGTTTGCCTCTTTAAATGTTCTCAGATAATCTTATATGAAAAATATTTTTAAAGACTTGAAAGAAAAACAAAAAACAAAAATATTACCTTTTGCTGGCTTTAGGCCTGGCTACAGAGTACTGGGAGACTGTATGATGTTAAGATATTTCAAGTCAACCTGCCTCCCATCTATCCCATAAACCTGACTGACCATTGGCTTAGAATGTTCTTTTTATCTACTGGTCCCCCTTCTATCTTGAGTCTCTTCCTCCCACGTGCTATTTGTCATATACTTATTTCTGCTGACCGTGTGCCCTAAACGTTCGCAATCATCTGATTAAAAATATTCTGTCCTGCATAGGGTGGGCACTGAGCGGCTGTGCTGAGTGGCTGAGAGGCTCTTGGGGTCTGGTGGGCTGAACAGACTCTAAACCAAGTAGATGGCTTCGAGATGCACGGGAGTGGGGTCCTCCGTGCTCCAGAGATCACTCCAAGACCAGGAACAGCTAGAAGAGAATGCAGTTCCACAGCCTTCCGCCAGCCACCTGGAGACCTCCAGGGCAGACAGTTCCAGAGAAGGCTGCCCCTTGAGAGCAATCAGCCTCAACTGCCAGGCAAGACCTCCTGGAAAGGCCTGGAAACCCCAGAGCCAGGGCAGTAGGGTCTCCAGGCTATATGGTTCACTCAGCCAAAAACACCTTGGGTGCCATGTCCCCGAGAATCCAGGAGTCCTGCCAAAGTGGCACCAAGAGGCTGGTGGAAACCCAGGCGAAAGTCAGGAGGAGGCGAAGAGGCGTATGGACGAGCAGATCACCCCCTCCCCCCACCAGCTCACAGCCTGAGTGGCAATTGCACCTGGCTGTCTGGAGCTGTCCCTGCCCCTCAACCCTGGACCTGTGGGAGGGGAGAGGGAGTGTCTTCTCTCTGCCCAGATGGGCCCACATGACTACCCACTGCGATGGTCCAGGAGGAAGGCTTTCCGGAGCCCCTCCTCCTCGCAGAGCCCCTCTTCTCCCTCAGTGAATCTGACAGTGACCTGGAGCCTCTGGGAGCTGGAATTCAGCCTCTCCGGACACTGTCACAAGAGCTAGCCGAGGCCACTGTGACCGAAGAGAGTGGCATTTGTGACTGAGGACTGTGCCTTCAAGTAATGCCCTCCTCCCAAGCATCTTTTGGGGGTCCTTCTCCACCCTCTTCCTCCTCATGTATGAACGTTCGAGAATGGAGTCCTTTTCTGGAAAAACCCACAGAGCCCATGGGCCCAGCAGCGTAGGAAGTGTACAAGTCTTTCCTGCCTGGAGCTGGAGCTTCTGACTTCACTGATTCTGTCATTAATCGAGCATACCGGGGAGCCATCTCCCACCTCCTCATTTTGGGGTGGTGGTGTCCCCACGTCTCTTGCTTTGTGCACAGTCAGGGCCAGGAAGGAAGCTCTATATTGCAGGAAGCAAGCCACATTTGACCACCGTGCCATCACCTCAGGATCCGTACATCCCAGCAAGTTCCTGAGGAAGCCCCTGGGAGTTGGCCGTGCCCTTGACCACTGCTAACAAGGGCCCAGGTGGAGACTGCTCAGGGGCCCTCCTCTCCTGCTGCAGGCACATCTGGTCCTGCGGTGGCCGCCTAACGCAGCCTGAGAGTAATTTGGGGAGGGAAATGGGGGCAACGGTCCACTCTCCTCCCCTCTTGGGCTTCAAAATTCATCCAACACTTTAGCTTTCTGGCTGCCTCCTTTGCTACATGAAACAAAGGCATGAGAAGATACTGGGGAGCTCTGAGCTCTGCACCCAGGAGTGGGGTCTTCGAGGAATCATTCCCTGTGTCGCCAGTGCCCAGGCTCTAGAGAGCCCAGCTCCTGTCCCTGCTTCTGCCACCAGAGCCCTGCAAAGAAGGGATGGGAGATATTTCCAGGCCCTAAGACTTTAGGCTCACAGGTACCTGATTACATTCAGGGCCAGGCACTGTGGATGTGCAAGGAGGGGAAACACTGTTCGGTGGCGATTTCTGCCTTTGGTAAATTATTTAAGAAATTTGTTTTATCATTTTATTAAAAAGAAACCAGCATGTGACTTCATTAGGTAATGCTGCTTTTCATATTAAAAACTCACCTCCTATAAGAAAATAAAATGAAATAAATTGAAATAAAATAAAGTAAAATGAAATGAAATAATAAGACAAAATAAAATAAAATAAAATAATTCTTATTTTTAGTAAACGTGACACAATTTTTGGTTGAGAAAACATGACCACTGTATGTATACCTATAAATAATGTATCACTTGTCTCTTAACTAGAGCTTAAGTTCATGGGTCGGGTATATGTCCTTGGTATGACACTGTCCTGTATTGACTTTGTTCCTCTCTGCAGAAAGACACTGGGAGGTATGTAAGGAAAGAGAAGAGAGTAAGGAAAGAGGATCAAACTTGCCCTTGAGTCTATTTTCATCAGTTGCTAGATTTTTTTTTCCCCTAGCCAAGTCATTTAACCTTTTCCTACATGACATAGAGATAATACTCCTTCCTATCACCGAAGCATTTAATTTTGTTTAATGTTTATTTATTTTTGATAGAAAGAGAGAGAGAGAGAGAAAGAGAGAGACAGAACATGAGTGGGGGAGGGGCAGAGAGAGAGGGAGACACAGAATCTGAAGGAGGCTCCAGGCTCCAAGCTGTCAGCACAGAGCCTGATGCAGGGCTCAAACTCACGCACTGTGAGATCATGACCTGAGCCACACAGACGCCCCTCACCAAAGCACTTAAGTGAGATTATGTGCTTAGGACTACCCTTGGTTTTTAACACTTAGTGGGTGCTCAGTATATGGTAGGGATATTGTTATTGTGGATAACAATATCATTATAAATTCATTATGTAAATGAAACTCTTTCTGTTCACCATCATCCTGTTTATCTACTAGGTCTCCTCTTAAAATATTAGTCATCATTTCTGTGAGGTGGATTTTTGTTTAGTGGTATTTTGTGTGATCCTAAAACAGTATTTCTCAACCATGTGTGACCATCCATTAGATCCATTCCCAAACTCACGAAGCCAGAAATTTCAGGGGTGGCTATGTTTATAAACCCCACACAGAAATTGTGAAGTGGAATCTGGTTAAGAACCACCAAGCCAAACATCTGAATAGGGTTTAGAAGTTATGTCCAAAGAAATCTTACTTTCCTTCATGGTAATTTGCAGGGATCTGCAAGAAAAGTTTCAGTGTCAGTTTTTGGAATTGGAAACCTGCATATCAGATGTCCCAGGTAGGACCATTTCCAAGCAGAGAGTAAATAGATAGGGTTGTACAGAGTATGGACCCTCCACACATGTCAGTTCTATGCAAGTGACATCTAGGGACAATGAACAGCAGAAGCACCTTTTAAGTGTGTATCCTCATGGTTGTAGAAGTGGGAATTTGTCTTTGATAGGCAGTCCTAGCAAAGCTCACATGCCCACTGCTAATTTTCTGTCTGTCTTGGGTCCTACTTTTTCCCTCTCTTTGAGCCACCATCTGGAAAAACTACTCCCTCATCCTAGCCCTCATGGTCTCCAAGATGGTTCCCTCATTTAGCACCACGGGATCACCCAAGGCTTCCTCCTGAGTGTGCTTCATTAGTACATTGTGAATTACTGGGTCAACAGCTTGTTCTTCTCACCCTAGTACCCAATTAAGGAGAAGTGGAAGAGTGGGAAGTAAGGGTGATGATGATGTTTGGACTTTCCCCGCCATTGATTTATAATTGGCTCTAGAACCACACATGGAATCATAGTTTCTGTGCATTTGGCCCATTATATTTTCCATCTTCCCTTATAAAGTGCTCTTCAGACAATACACGGATGTGTTTTCTGAAATCCAAGCTGATATTCTGAATGATTTTTGGACATGATGCCTCAAGCTATACCCAAGAAAAGAGAAAAGTTGTGCCTTATAAGCAATTGCCCACTAAAATCGGGAAGAGGTAAGAGATGAACTTAGGGAATAAAGAAGATGAACCTAACCAGTAGCCTTCGTTTACCTCTACTATAAATAACAAATCTTGCTACTTTGAATAGTTTTATTTGCACGATTAGTTTAATACTTCAATTACCTGAATCTTTTAAGAAATAATCAAGCTCTTGAAGATTTTGCATTAATTTCTCTGGATGCCTCATAAATGCAAAAGCATTTGCATTTGAGAAGCATAAAAGATGCAAATCACATCTCTATCTCTATTTAACAACCAAAACGCTTGTTTATGATCATAACTCTTGTCAATATCTTCCTAACTGTAATACACCATTAAGAATGTTGCAGAACATTTACAGTGTATTCTAGAAAGGAAATCTGACATCAGTGCATTAGTGCCTTCTGTATTCTGTGGGTAGAAATGCAAAATATGTTACTATGAAAAATGAGGATATGTTTCAAAATTCAGGATTAATTAAACAATTTATTCATTCATTTTTTTCACTCACATGTATTTAACAAATTTATTGGCACTCTTCCTGTGAACAAGGTGCTGTTCTGTCTGAAATTTTATCAAGCTTACATTTTAGTGAGGAAAGTGGTCAAAATAAGTAAATGAAAAAGAAAAAAAAATATCAGGCCTAATTAATCCTGCAATAAGCCTTTATTTTTAGTCCAAAACTTACCATGTGCAAGTGTAAAAAGGAGTCATAAAAATATGTTTTTAAAGCTAGTTTTTTAAACATTGTCTCCATGTTAAAATTGTTCATCTTTTCAGTTTTTATGAAAAAAGTCACTTAGCCTTGTTGTATTAAAAGGTGGGGGCAGGAAAGTTGTGAGAAATGAAAAATGTTGGGATGATTGGTATTAAGAAAACTTTGGCAGAAGAAGCTCCTTTAATTGTTTCCTGACATCGGGGTCATCCAGGTCAGGAATCAAACACCTTTTCTCTTGTTCGCTGACTGCTCTCCTTACCCATTTCATCACATGCACTACCTCGGGTCACCCAAGTGGTTACTATTTTCTTTTGTTCCCATTTTCTAAGAGAGCACTCCTTTGTCCCTGGTGACTCAAGAGAAGTCAATTAATTTTGACAACCACTGTCCACACAAAAGCAGAGATGACGGAAATGTTCAATGCTTGGAAATACCTAGATTCCGAGTGTTGGGATTTCTAGGTGCTTTGGCCAATTAAAATATATCTCATTTATTTATTGTTTTTTTTTAAGTGAGAAAAATCAGTCATATAAGTGAGTGTCAAACCAATTCGCAGAACGAAATTGCTTTGCTATGGTCAACCCTTAATCAATGAAACTAGTATTCTATACTTGCTTATCATATCAATGAGGTTTGGGGGCCATTTTAGGGCTAAGTGTTCATCTATTTCAGCAAAAATTCTCTTCCTGTTAATTTGAGCCAAGTGTCCCATTTGGAGGATTACCAGTTTTTAAATCCCTACAACTGATTTAAACACTATACAGACACCTATGTATTTAAGACGCAAAATCTATTGTTGGAACTTGTAGCAGCTACTTGCATAAAGCAAATAGAGTTTTTAAATGAACAACCTAATATTTAGACACAGAGGTATCTTTAAAAGGAGTACAAGCAATACGCCCACCTCTATACAGTCTATATTTTGAAGACCGCCTGTGGTAATTTGTGGTTGTTGTCTACAGTCAACAAACAGTGTTGAAAGATGGGAATTGAACACCATGCAGTACTTGTCCACGTCCTGTAATACTGTGATTACCTGATATCACCTTATGTAGATTTGTTTTTCCCCTAGTACTGAAGATGTTAATAGAACATAATAGAACATCAGCAGACTCCTTGATACAAGCCAGGCGTAATCAAGCAAGGTCAGACCCAGGGGCCAGCAAGCCAGGTAACAGAAGCCAACAACCTAAGGTGAAGAAATTAAAGACACAGATTATTCTTTAGACAAGAAAGGTGCCCTCTAATGTTGCCTCCTCAATATATGAAGGGTATGAAATAGATGGCTCTTAGATTCTTCTCCTACCACCCCCTTCGTGCTTTTGTGTATATGTGTGTTCATTCAGTGCTTCTCCCAATGGACAGTGACCTCCTTGAGGAAAAAAAAAAAAAGACACAACGGTAATGAAATGAGTTAATTGTAACAAATAAAAAATTACGATCTTTAATGAAGTTGCTTTTTCACAAGGATAGGCACTGGTATATTACGCTGGTATCTTCTCCTTGTACTTATTTTCTACTCTAGGTATACACTGACACATGTTCGCTTAAATATGTTGTTAGCTTTTCCATGCTGCTGTGCTATGTGGTCAGGAAAATCTAATATATTTCCCTACGTGTGGGCTTACTTCACGGACATTCTACCATAAACAAAGAGCGCTACACTATTATGTATTTGTGCAGCTACTAATGTAGACTATGAAGTTTCTCTTGATTTTTTGGTGGTGCCCCTTGTGGTACTCATGAAATTCTGTAAATTTACAAGCATTACCTATAGAAAATTCAAATACTGGGAAAGTGTACTGGAAGAGAACAAGGATGTTTGACAATTACGAGTATATGAACACTGTCATCTTATTTTCTGTAAATAGAAAAGTACATGCCTAAGATGTGACTCAATAATAGTTTTAAGTTCCCTAGAATATTTTGCCCGGTACCCTACCTGCTGCCTCCACACACATCATCTCTCTACCACACGCTTCTAGCTAGGCTGTGTACCCATCTTCTACATTTTTCTACACAGCAGACTGTGTGGGTCTTCATCAAACCATCTACAACACAGTATGATTATCTGTTCATCTGTATGTCTCCCAAATGAGCATAAACCCTCAAGTGAAAAGAGCAGAGCTTATTCGTGTTTGAATCTTTCGTTTTTATCGCAATGCTTGGCTTACTGTAAGCTCTTAAGTGATGTGTGTTGCATTGAATTGAAGTGACTTTCGGGGCACCTGAGTGGCTCAGTTGGTTAAGCGTTCGACTTCAGCCCAGGTCATGATCTCACAGTCCTTGACTTGGAACCACGCGTAGGGCTCTGTGCTGACGGCTCAGAGCTTGGAGCCTGCTTCGTATTCTGTGTCTCCCTCTCTCTCTGCCCCTCCCCTGTTCAGGCTTTGTCTCTCTCTCTCCTTCAAAAATACACGTTAAAAAAAATGACTTTCACTTGGGTTTAACAGTAGAATACTCATTGCTTATCCAACTTACTCAGGAGAGAAGCCTCTGGTCTCATTTTCACTTGCATCCTGGCCATGATCCGGGCTATTGTTAATCATTATGGAATAGCAAACTGGGCTATGGTGAACCAAACTACCTATACCTGAGATATCCTTATTAGCAAAGAGTCCAGGCCATCAGACCAGTAAATTGAAGCCTATGGTTATCATGGAAATGTGCTTATGACTTTAATGTCAATTCATTTTGTGAAATATTTCTTTTTGCTTGAAAAATATTTATAACGGTTATAAAAATAACAACTAGTATTTGCAATATTCCAAACACCTAGATAATTAATTTTTTATTTCAGTTAATAATCTGAAAAACATTATTAGATAAAGCCCTTTATTATATATATTTGTCCATTTTTAAGGTATTTTGGCTTACATTTAGAATTTAAAATTACCCGGTGCATATGTAAGTGAAGAATCACTGAATTCTACTCCTGAAATCAATATTGCAATATATGTTAACTAAATTTTTGTTGTTGTTAACGTTTATTCACTTTTTGAGAGACAGAGTGTGAGCAGGGCAGGGGGCGGAGAAAGAGGCAGACACAGAATTGGAAGCAGGCTCCAGGCTCTGAGCTGTCAGCACAGGGCCCTACGCAGGGCTCGAACTCACGAGCTGTGAGATCATGACCTGAGCTGATGTCAGATGCTTAACTAACTGAGCCACCCAGGCACCCCATTATATGTTAACTAACTAGAATCTAAATAAAAGTTCAAAGAGAAAAAATAATAAATAAATGACAGAAATGAGAAAACTGTCTCCATCATTCAAGCCAAACTTCCTTTTTAAATGTTGATTTCTTTTTGGGAGAGAGAGAGAGAGAGAGAGAGAATGAGCAAAGGAAGGACAGAGAGAGAGGGAGACACAAAATCCAAAGCAGGCTCCAGGCTGTCAGCACAGAGCCAGACGAGGGGCTCAACCCCACGAACCGGGAGATGATGACCTGAGCCGGAGTCAAACTCTTAACCCACTGAGCCACCCAGGCATCCCAAGTCAAACTTCTTTTTAACACCAGATATCTCTACCAAGGTTTTGTTGTTGTTGTTAATGCATTCTTATATTCTCATTGCTGGTACCTCATGAATACTCAGAAGTAACTAGAGTTTATTAAGAGCTTACAGTAAGCTAAAATATGCTGCTACAATATGTCGCTACAATGTGCTACCTTACATTAAACCTCTCAACATTAAATCTTACTCAGAAATACTCATAATTGTCCTCTGAGTAAGAGAGTTTATTATCTGAGTCTTAAGAGGATTAAAGTAACTCACTGAAGGTTCAGTTAAGAACGTGAGCTATCTTTTTTAATCATTGTTATCCATAAATATTTGTTGAGTAAATGATCAAATGCATTTTGATCAAGCATATGTTTGATTAATGATTATGAATGGTTAATAATACATTAATGTTTTTCTTACTCCGTAGGTATTTTTTGATCATTTGAGAAAATACAAGAAAAAGTCACAGAAAGGAAAGACAGAAAGAGATAGAGAGAGTACAGACAGAAAGAGATAGATGAGAGAAGGTTGGAGAGAGACAAGTATAATAATCATAGATAAGAAAATATGCCTGTGGTCTAACAGATTACAATTTTTTTAAGTACCTGAATTTATAAAAACGAGTGGTATACTATATAATTGACTATTTGAAGGAAAACTAGCTAAAATGACATCTTTATTTTTCCCAATGTTTATTTGATATAAAAAATATGTTCTGAACATTCTCTAGTGGTTCTTTCCTTTTGGAGGTCTTTGGTCATGGAAACTTGTCTTAAAACTTGTACTATGTGAATATATAGAAAGTCCAGGGGTTACAAATTATGGAATTTCTTGTTAGTTAATTGGTTTAAAGTGAATAATCATCACTGAGAAGGTCAATTTACTTCCTGCTGGCATCTGGGGTTAGTTTGCCTACACAGCTATATGGGGAACAAAAATATTCTCCAAACCTCTCTCTCAGCAGTACAGAAAATCCAGATGGAAAGGATATCATCTGTAGCAGAAATAGGAGATAAACATTCCCCCAAATAATAGACACTAAAGATGAGTGAAAGAATAAACAAATGAATTAAAGTTTCCTGTAGTTGGGAAATGGTCACATTTGATGGATGGGGAATAGCACTAACATATGGACCAGCAGTCCTTGTGTTTTTCTGGAGCTAGTTCCATGAACTTGGGCAAAACATCGGCACCCACTTGCCTCATGGGTAAAACATTGCCAATAGCATCTGTCATTCTTACTCCATTGGTGGTTTATAAGGTTACGGAGATTAATAGACATGAATAAAATGCATTAAAAGCTAGTATAGAGTAGATGGTTAGCATATACTTAATTAATATAAAACTAAAATAAAAACTAGCATAGGAGACGAGGTATTTATTAACAGCTAATAAATTAAGTGTCAATTAGGACAGTATTGTGTTTCACCTAAACGTATAGTAGAAATCCCTTAGGTCTGAATATTTTTTAATTGATAGCAAGAATTCAGGATGTTAACTATTTAAGTATGTGTAGGGTGACTTTCCTTTTCTTCATGATATTGCCTTGTTTATCCCTCTGATTTATCCTCCTATCCCTCTTTAAGTAGGCTATGCACTTTAATGCCATCTTGTTTATGGGAACTAATAAAACAAAATTCTTTGCAATGGGAGATCTGCTTTATTTAAATGCAAATTAAAACTATATTCTTTCAGTTACAGGCCAAAGATTATAAACGCATGCTGTTTAACAATTTCAGGCAAAAGTAAGAATGCTTTTTCTTCCTATAATCTAATGAAATTGATTTAGTTCTTTTAAAATGGTGTAACTAATTGAGCTGTGACTTTTATATTATCTTATGTATGTTTTATGCTGCTTTTTAAAAGAGAAAGTAACGTTTATATAAGAAACGGTAAAAACTAAATTGCTAGACTAGTTAAGAAATTGGCTAATTTGGGGCTAATTGAGATAAGAATATCTTTCTGTTTTACTGTTCAACTGCTATGGCCGAACAAATATAGTTCTTCTGCCCTTTTCATTGTATCTGAAAATAATTAGCAATATTTACCTCAAAAGGATTTTCTAAGAATCATTACAATAACTTGCCAAATGGATTTAAGTTTTAGAGAATCAAAAAGAGAGCCTGGTCAGTGTCTGGAACCAGATATAGCCAATTTCCTGGTTGGTAATCATCAGATTTCAAGGGAAGGATCCAGAAATCGAGGAGGCAAAAGAGCAGAAGAAGTAAACATCTTGCCTAGAAGGTGATGGCAACTTGGAAAGATCAGGACTGTGTGTATCTATGCAATGTATTTAAACAAAATGAAATGGGCCAAGAGTTAAATGAAAAATATCTAAGTGTAATTTTGTTTCCTGTTCCCACCTTAGGATTCAAGGTAGAATATAGTCCTCGGAGGGAGAGGATTTACCTCTACTCTTACAGCTTCCATACTGGAACTGTGATTATTTCTACTTTCAGTCAAAACCCACTTATTTCAGGGTACTATGATTTCCTCCTTTCATATATTGGAACATGCATTTTCTCTAATCATATCCTTAAATGATTGCTTGAGACTGACTTCGGGGTCAGTGGGAAAAAATCTCTTAGCACTACAAAACAGGAACCCACAGCAATAGTATAGTTGCCTAGCCATTTTATGTTTATTTTATATCCTCTACGTAGAGACAAAGTTCTGTTGCTATTACTTATGTAACAATGGATAATGATCGAATAGAATGGAATATTCCTACCCGTGCAATGTGAATAAGACTATTTAACGTTAAATGTATGAATCCATGTAAAACTTCAAAGAACATATTCAGAATAAAATTTCACAGAAGGCTGTTATAAAATAGTGTTCTTTCCTGCAGTTTATATCAAGTTCCATTTTTGCTAAGAGGTCAAATTTATGGAGAGCTGATTGTGCAATGATTGGAGACAGCAAGGTATTTTCTTTGTTTTGTACAAATAATTTGTGAAAATGTTAAAAAAAATATGGGACAAATTCAGTAAAATAATACTCTTTCAACTTGCCTGACCCTCACGCCCTGAACAACTTTTCTTAGGTTTTCTGTTCTATATTTTATATGATATAAGTACAATACCTAATAGAGTGGGATTTCTTTTTGAGGCATTTCCCACAAAAATACTATAGTTGAAAATTTTGAAATTTTTAAAATCCATGTCACTTAGTCTGTACCTAAAAAGGAAATGAAAATGGCATTCTTAATCACCACATTACATAGAGTAAATAATAAATAAGAGTCTCAATTCCAATCATTCTGAGAACAAATATCTTAAATAAGAATGAGAAATATTTCCCAAGTGTTTTCCATTCTAACGTTTAAAGGGGTTTGTGCTTTTTTTGAAAGTGAATGCATTGATTATCAATTGAGGAAAACACCCTTTCAAAGCAAATAGTAATGGGCAATAACTAAAGAAGGAAATAAATGCCTCGAGAAGGTCATTCAGACAAAAGAAAAGGAAAAAAGAATGAAGATTTGTTGCAAAGTTAGACACACATGCTATTTGATTAACTCACATTGCAAACTTGTGAGTTAGATGTTAGCTCCCCTCCGATTTTCAAGATAAGAAACTGAGTCAGGGAGGTTAAGTAACTTGCTCAATGTTCATGAGTTGGGCCTGAAAAGATCTGGCTTCAAAGCCCAACATGTGACTAAAGATGCAATAAGCTGTCGGACTTGTAGGATCAAATGATGTTGAAAAGCAAAATAAGAAAAATGTCGTAGCAAAATATTATAGAAAAATGTTAGCTCTTATTTTCACTTGAATGTAGCAGTTCTGCAATTCTTGGATAAGAGGGTATATAGAACAATATAACACAGGATGTATTGTAGATTTGGATTTTTCAATATATGAGTGACAGTTGCATCTTTGGCATGTTCTAATTCAGGAAACATCTCTGAGCAGACTTTTCCATTTCTTCATACCATGGATCAGTTGGGAATTCACTAGAATATGCCTGGTTAGACACATCCCCTCTATGCACGGCAACAATATTTCTTGCTGTTTGGACCCCTTATTTTACACTGCATGACTGAAATTTTAGTTAGGGCAGAACAAAGAACCATTTCCCTAAACTCGATTAACCTTTGAACCTTTGGCAGCTCAGGTTAATCCCACAACTGCCCTGAAGACAAAGTGGGATCTGGGGCACGAGGACTCTCCTTCACCGAGTTGAGTTAGAAAATTATATCCAAGTAGAATGACAACCAGAGAGAAAACCGTAAGCATGTGCATAAAAAGTCCCTTTTAGCTGGATCTAATGCATGAGTTTAGCGAGATACAAGAACTGCTTGTAAAAATCAAATGAGTTGTAATAAAAGTATTTGGTTTGATCAGATTTGGAAAAGAAGTTATTATTAATGTGCCCAATACACATACTGATAGTTGCAAAGGAATCAGATTGGCAGAAGTACTTGATAGGTGCCCATTACTCTCTGGAAAATATAAGGCAATAGTGGAAAACTAAAAAAAAAAAAAGCGAATTCAAATGTACAACATTTTGATTCAATAATTCCATACATTACTCAGTATAGTCACCATCTGTCATATAATATTGTGACCATATTATTGACTATGTTCCCTTTGTTGTACTTTTCATCTCTGTGACTTATTCATTTTATTTATTTTTTTGATGTATTATTTATTTTTGAGACAGTGTGTGAACAAGGGAGGGACAGAGAAAGACAGAGAGAGACAGAAGATCCAAAGCAAGCTCTGTGCTGACAGCAGGGAGCCCAATACAGGACTTGAACTCACCAATTGTGAGATCACGACCTGAGCCAAAGTCGGACACTGAACCGACTGAGCTACCCAGGTGCCTTTATTTTATAACTGGAAATTTGAACTTCTCAATTCCCTTTATCTATTTCGCTCATCCCCCCACCCAGCTGCCCCCTGGCAACCACCAGTTTGTTCTGTATATTAAATAATTAATAATTTATATATATACATATACACACGCTATATTTTATATAATATATATCATATATCCATATGATATATGGATATATGTACATTTGTTATACATTATATGTATATAAGATATATGTGACCATAAATAATATAGCATATGATCATATATTAAAATGCATATGTGTTAAATATGTTATATATTATACATTATGCCTATTTAAATGTAAGTTCAGTCACAGTAGCGTTCTATATCTTATGCCACTGGCTAATACTCAATTTTGATATAAATAGCAGTTAAAGGAGTATAGTTATAGTAAACACAGATAGTGTTTATAGTAAACACAGATAATTAACAGCAAAATATTAAAACCCAGCTAAACAGAAAAAAGTAGATGATGAGAAGGAATGCATATATCCTTAATATTTATGAATCATAATTGCTCAATATAAGTGCCTGGTAAAAGTGTTCTTAGTGAATGTTTGAATTACTGAATTCAATATATACAGTGAATTAATTTTCAAAATTACATTTAATATACTGTAAGGATCCATATCTTTTGAAAACACTCTATGTAGTAATATTTATGCTTTTGAGATATTTGTAAATTGGTTTAATAACATGTATACACTCCTAATTAAAACAAGAGCATCGTTTCCAATTTCCTGTTTATGAAAAATAATTTGGGATATTATTTATTTAAAAAAGAAATATGAAATAATACATGATTTCATTTGAATTATTTCAAAGGAAGGAAGGAAAAGAATGCAGGGAAAATGTGGGTCTTTTATGGTTTAATTAAGCATCAGAGTACTGCAAATCCTCTTTCCCTGATTTTTTCAAATTTTGCAATTACAGAATTGTTTTGGGGTAGTCAAACAGAAATGATTAAAAGAGTCGAGGAGAGGATCAATAGAAAAAGATTAAAGGGACTGTCGCTTCTCAGCCTAAGGAAGAGAGAGAAGGCTGAAGGACTTCAAATATATGGGGTTTTAAACATTGGATGGTGATTAGTTGCTATTAATTTATGTCAGTAAAGGAGAAGAAATATGTAAAACTGCATCGTGAAGAATTTAGATTAGACACCAAGAAAATATCTGATTATGAAAATGAATAACTAAGGAATGCTGCTTGTTTTGGGATTCAAGAATTATGTTCCCATTTGAGTATAGAATTTCTTGAGCAAGATGGGTGGATAAATTCCTAGCAGTGCTATTGCTGGGTCATAGGGTAAATCTTTTTTTTTATTTTCTGAGGAGTTAGGAATTTACCCAAGAGATGTAAGAGTGCTGATGCATAGGGGCACTTGTACCCCAATGTTTATAGCAGCACTTTCAACAATAGCCAAATTATGGAAAGAGCCTAAATGTCCATCAACTGATGAATGGATAAAGAAATTGTGGGTTCTATACACAATGGAATACTACTTGGCAATGAGAAAGAATGAAATCTGGCCATTTGTAGCAACGTGGATGGAACTAGAAGGTATTATGCTGAGTGAAATAAGTCAGGCAGAGAAAGACAGATACCATATGTTTTCATTCATATGTGGATCCTGAGAAACTTAACATAAGACCATGGGGGAGGGAAAGGGGGAAAAAAAGTTACATAGAGGGAGGGAGGCAAACCATAAGAGACTCTTAAAAACTAAGAATAAGCTGAGGGTTGATGGGGGCTGGGAGGGAGGGGTGGGTGGGTGATGGGCCTTGAGGAGGGCACCTGTTGGGATGAGCCCTGGTTGTTGTATGGAAACCAATTTGACAATACATTTAATATTAAAAAAAAAGATGGGTGGATCTTCCACACACTGTTTCCTATGAAACTTTACAAGACATGTGTTCATTACACAAAACTTGAAAGCACAGAAAAACATAAAGCAAAAAGCCACCTTTAAGAGGATCCCTATAAAAGAACTCATGTTAGCATTACATATTTATTATTCTTGCAAATCTTTTGTCAACACATTGATATACCTGTGTGCGTTAATAAAATTTCATACATTTCAAAACTTGATTTAGTAAAAATAAAAAAAAAACAGAACTCTCAAAAACAAAATTAAGAAAAGAATATAAATCATGCCCATTGTAACATATATTACCTTTTCAATTAACATTATTTGTAGGAATTTTCTCTCATCATCTATTGCTTTTGAAAACACAACATTGCATTATATGGATATGCCATAATTTAAGCCTTTAGATTATTCCATTTAGTAGTCATTAAAATAAACATTCCTGATGCCCTTTGGCAATTATCTTTAACAGATTTCTGATTATTTCCTTAACCTACATTTCTATAAGTAGAATTACTTGAGCCGTGAGTATAAGCAACTTTATGGCTTTTCACAAATCTTGGTAAACTGTTCCTCAGAGGAGATACGTCCTGTTAACATCACCATTTTTAAGTAACAAGTGGCTAAAGATGCAAGTAATTATGTTTTCTCATATTTAGTTCTGTAGCGGAACCATGATAGACTTTAAATATTGTCTTGTGGAATTGTTTTTTTTCCAGTTAGAAAAAAGAACACACACCTAAAAGGACCTTAAAACCTGACATAAGACCATGTCACTCTCAAGAAAAGCATGTTTCCAATAAAAAGGAAATGTCAGCCTTGAGCGTTTTTATTAACCATCTCCCCATCTTAACCTTCAAATTCAGCTTTGGCTGACCACTTCCTCTGTCCGGTTTATTTATATTAGAAATAAGTAGATTCATTAGCTGTGCCAGTGGTGGGTAGGCCGGGCCTGTGAGTGTCCAATAACAGATAATCATCATATTTATCAGGGGGTGACTGATGTTTACTTTGTTGATGGCCCCAGGAGCCGATGTAATCGGAGATAGGTCTTTGTTTACGACTTGTTCTCCTGACAATGCTGACCCATTTGAAACCAGTGAAAAAGAAAAATAAACATTCTGGAATATAGTACCTGTGGTAAGTCTTCCCTTGGTGTCTCTTTTGGAGCATCTTCAAAGGCTCCTTTTAACCCACTCTTTCCCCAACAAAAACCTTTATCTTGTCTCTCCTCTCCCAATTAAACCCAAATTAATCAACATCCAACCCAATAAAAAAAGAAAATCAAAAATGCCAAAGACTAAAATGATGACTTAAAAAGAGTGCTTATACGGCACTGAGTTTTTTCTGTGTGCTCAAGTATTTTGTGTAGGCCATTTGCTAATGGCATATATTTATAACGGAGCTCGTCTACAGCGACTGAAATATTCTTTTAGCGTGTGAGTTAGATTTTTCTATCCTGACTCGTTGGTTCCATACTTTTAGATGTGTTGAAATGATTTTCTTCTTGACGGTATGAAATAAATAAATATGAAGTGAGAGAAACATTTTTTATAACTTACTAATAACAACTGTAATGGAAATTTATTATTGTGCCACACATTTTATTAAGCTATTTGTTACACTATCTTAATAATCTACACAGCAAATACTCGTATTTTACATGGGAGAAGAGTGAGATATAAAGAGGTTAAATATTTACCCAAGGGCAGAGGGCCAGCAATTAGTGGATGTGAACACAGTCCCACACCTGCCTGAGCCTAGACTCCATGTTCGTAGCTACTCCACTGTGCTGCCTCTGTACTTTATAATTCCCAATATGCATGAAACATATAAAACAAATGTATTGGCATCTGTACGTCCAAATGAGCAATGTGCATTCTAAACTGGTCGTGTGCCAACCATCTTCATACATACAACACTTAGTTCAGGAATGACTGGGCACTTATTTTAATTTGCCCCCTGAGGAAGGCTGTTTTGCCACTGTTCAAACCATTTTTGCTATTCTAATTCTGAAATTCTCTTTATTTGTAATTTTAGTGGTGAGTACATGAACTTGATCATTTCATCAATTGTGTATAATTGATGCATCTAATTTATATATATAAATAACTTCATTACCCAAAATTAGTTACTATTTTTGCCTTTTACATGTGTTTTAAAAAATTATACTTAACCTCAAAGAATTTCCATTATCTTGCACAGTGGGCTTTGAAAGGAATTTCAATAGAACGTGAGTTGTCGCAACACTGTTAGAAAAAACAGCTACTTTTAGGGACTATTCTTTGTGTTGAGTTTTAACAAACTGGTTGGGGCTCCTGGGTGGCTCAGTTGGTTGAGTGTCTGACTCTTGGTTTCCACTCAGGTAATGATCTCATGGTTTCGTGGGTTTGAGCCCCGCATCAGGTTCCACGGTGACAGTGCTGAGCTGCCTGGGATTCCCTGTTTCCCTCTCTCTCTGCCCCTCCCCCATTGGCTCTGTCTCTGTGTCTCCCAAAATAAATATATAAATTTAAAAAAATTTTTTTAAAAAGCTTTCACATTACTTTTTATTCATATGTTTTACATTCACAGCCTAGATATACTTTTTAAAATTGTGTGGCATGCACTTAACACACATGATGTGTTTGCAAAGCTAACAATTATTTCCCAGAACAAAACTTATTAGTTAAAACACACAGTCCATGAAAGATAAAAACAAAAGGCACTCCCTTGGAGCTGCATAAGGACGCTGACTAGAAGATACTTGGAATAGAAGAAGGTTTTTGAGGGCATTTGGAAAATGAATAAAATAAGGATGCTGCCAAAAGCTATCTTCTTAGATTAAAAAGGCTGACAAGAGGGGCGCCTGGGTGGCGCAGTCGGTTAAGCGTCCGACTTCAGCCAGGTCACGATCTCGCGGTCCGTGAGTTGGAGCCCCGCGTGGGGCTCTGGGCTGATGGCTCGGAGCCTGGCGCCTGTTTCCGATTCTGTGTCTCCCTCTCTCTCTGCCCCTCCCCCGTTCATGCTCTGTCTCTCTCTGTCCCCCAAAAAATAAATAAAAACGTTGAAAAAAAAATTAAAAAAAAAAAAGGCTGACAAGAAAACAAAGTTTCACCCCGAAATCGGTGTGAACTAGTTAAATGGTCTGCTCAGTCATGGAAGGCAGTGAGGCCGGCATGCAACCCAGTGTGTTCAAACTATTGACACTGTTAAAACTTACGCCGGATCTTCGGTCCAGATAAAAGCCTGGGTTCTTAGAAGAAAAATCCATTTCAACTCTTGCATTCAGTTTTCCAGGAATACAATCCAAAGTAGCAGGGAACATTTGGAAACCGTTCTTGGGGGTTGTATTGGGGTGAAAAAACAAAGAATAAGGAAACATTAACGTAGAGAGCACCCAAACAGAAATAATGGCCTACTCAGGCTGGGCTACAGTAAGACACAGTGTTTACTTGTTGAGGATAATTACGAAAAGCTATAATGAGAAGGATGTTTATGATGATATCGAAATAGTGTGTGCCTATGAGTCTCATGTTAATACCACCTCGCGAATGCAATGGAGAAACTGACATAGGGGTGAGGAGGAAAATTATCACTATTTCTCATTCAGGGTTAATTTTGTTTCTTGAATTAAATTTCGCTCATCCTCTTCTATGGATTCAAAATTGTTTCTTTCCTATGTCAGCATGAATTAGGATATGAACTGGTTTATACATGAGACACTATAGGCACCTTCCTTATGGCGTATGAGCTTTCTTGGGGGGTGTGCTTTGGTTGTAGCTTGGGCAAAATGTAACAATCATGATTATGATGACGAGGATGATGATAATAATAGTAATGAATGTTTACTTTGTACTGAGAATGATGTGAGGGCTTTATATCCATTAACTCTTCTGATCTCCATAACAACATTTGGGGTAGTTCTTTAATTATCACCTTTTTTTTAAGTTTATTTATTTATTTTGAGAGAGAGAGAGAGAGAGAGAGAGAGAGAGAGAGAAAACCAGCAGCGAAGGGGAAGAGAGAGGTGGGGACAGAGGATCTACAGTGGGCTCTATTCTGACAGCGGAGAGCATGAAGCGGGGCTTGAACGCACAGACCATGAGATCATGACCTGAGCCAAAATCAAGAGTTGGATGATTAACCAACCAGTTACTCAGGTTCCCCTTTAACTGTCACCTCTTACGAACGTTGAACCTGAGGTGTAGTGAGGCAAAGTGACTATCCGAAGGTTAGATGGGTAGTAAGTGAGAGAACTGGGCTTCTAATCCAGGGAGTGTGAAAGCAGTGTTCTTTCTTAAACTTCCTGTCACACATGTTCAGTAATAGAACATCCGGGAAAGGACCTTCAAGCATTCCACGGTAGACAGTCCAAAAGCCTGCTAAAACTGTGACTATGCTTCAAACCCAGTCAGAGGGAAGAGCCAAGGTCCCGAAGCAGAGGGAAATCTGGTTCAGGGGAGAAACTGCAACCCAGTAGGTGTGGATGAAAACCAGATATGGGGCCAAGGTGCCATGAGAGAGAAGCCAGCCATTTAAAGCCTTACAGGCCAGGTCCAAGTTTGGGTTTTATCCTCAGAACATGGGAAGCCAATAAAGCATTTAGCCAATTAGCGTTTTTTTTTTTTTTTTTTAAGTTCACTCTGGAATCAATTAGAAAATGTATGTGAAATGGAGGAGGCTGAGTAGATGCCAGGATCACCTTGAGGTAGATTCAGTAACCTGGGTAGAAATGAAGGGTTTCAGATTGTGGGCTGGTGGTACAAAGGTGCGCTATGAAACATGAACAGGCTTTACGCTCCCTCTGGCCCAAACCTGGAAGCCAGCTAGGCTGGTTGTTAGCATGTAGACACCCTGCATACGATCCTTTGGCCTTTGGGTGATTTTATTTTATTTTTTTTTTAATTCCAACGTTTTACTGCGAAGTTCTATTTGCTTTCAATATAATATATGGCTTTCATTCTTGAACATGAGACAGGTCACTGGAAATTTACAAGAAAGGAACAAAAGAAAAAGACCATGTTAAATTTGCAATGGTATCTAATACAAATAACAGAATTAGTAATTTGCTGTTTGGGGTTCCTCATTCTATAATAACAAAAACCAACCAAACAAACAAACATGAAATCCGACCTGAAACAATGGTGAAAAAGTTAAACCAACACAAAGTCATTAGGCTGTTTGCTTTTCCTAATTCAACTCAATATATGACTTCAATATTTTCACAAGGATTAGGATCATTTTCTACGTAAATCTGTATTGCATTATTAGCTTACAGGTGGCTGCAAAGCTGTAGTGTAATAGGAAATAATTTTGACGTGATAAGCTTTCTGTTTGTATTTAATTCGTCAGATTAATAATATCTGTACAGAGATTCCAAATTAAAAGTCTAATAGCAAAATAGTCTATTTTTCTTAATAGCAAAAATACTAGTTTGCCTTTTATATATTCAAAATGTACAGTTTGATTCCAAATAATGAGAAATTAAAGTGTGGGTTTCAGTTCCTACATAATAGTAAGTAGCCTTCACCCATGTTCTGACCCAATGGCCTCCTAGATTTCACTTCAAGTGTAGGTAAACACTTGTTGAAAGAGAGTTTATTGAGATTTCCATTAGGAATGGCCACTACTGGGAAATATAATTTATTGGACAGTCTCTCACAGGAATAAAGCAAGTCAGATTGATCCAGGATTAAAAAGAGCATTGTTTGCATCCCAGGTAAACCCGTAAAATATTTCTGAATGTGTTTATATTTATACTTCAAATAAGGATTGTGGAAAAAGTTCAATGGTAGGTGACTTTTCTATACCTCTTTCTAAGAGCAGGGTTAACTAAAACTATTTATCAAAGGCATCTTTTGTTCATAAATGACGTAAAAAATCACTAAAATTCCAATATTTGTGATAATGGAAGTGATCCAAGTGAAAACGCTGGACAGAAGAGACAAAGGTGGAAGATTGTGGTTTCAAAGTCTACATACGAGTTAGGAAGAATCGCTCTCCTTGACTTTGTCAGCTGAGTTCTCTGAAAGCCATATGTTTATTTTTGGTCTATAGGGAATCCAGTGCTGCTCATTGTTTGTACAAAGTTACTTCAGTGACTGATTATTATTAATTACCCTCCTGAAAGAATTTCAAGTCACACAGGACTCGAGTTTCAAAATTAATGTATATATCAGCCCTTCTCATTTGAATAGGAAGATCTCATGATGGCTCCAGCTGTCAGTCAGACCAGAATAGCCACACTGGACCCAGGTCCTCACGGGCTTTCCCATGGAAGTCCTACTTAGGTAGGGGCATTTTAGTGACCTGAGAGATATTACCTAGAAACTTGGCTATACATAGTCAGCTTATGATTTATTGTGTAAACAGCTATCGATTTGCAAATTAAAGATGGTATTGGGGCGCCTGGGTGGCTCAGTTGGTTAAGCGTCCGACTTCAGCTCAGGTCACGATCTCTCGGTCTGTGAGTTCGAGCCCCGCATCGGGCTCTGGGCTGATGGCTCAGAGCCTGGAGCCTGTTTCCAATTCTGTGTCTCCCTCTCTCTCTGCCTCTCCCCCGTTCATGCTCTGTCTCTCTCTGTCCCAAAAATAAATAAACGTTAAAAAAAATTAAAAAAATAAATAAATAAATAAAAAATAAAAAAAAATAAAGATGGTATTGTTCATAACAAAGGTAGGTCAATGGGTATAAACTGTAATCCTCCCAGAAAAAAAAAAAACAAACAAACAGAAAACAACTAAGAACCAAGAAACAAATTGGGGCACTTGTGTGGCTCAGTCAGTTAAGCATCCATCTCTTGGTTTCAGTTCAGGTCATGATCTCAGGGTTGTGGGTTTGAGTCCAGGATTGGGCTCTCTGTTGTCAGCAGGGAGCCTGCTTTGGATCCTCTGCCCCCTCCTTCTCTGCCCCTCCCCTGCTACGCTTTTGTGTGCGTTCTCTCTCTCAAAAATAAACATTACAAAATTCTTTTAAAAGAATCAAGAAACATATCAGAAAGTCTTATGAACACCCCAAAGTGTTGTCAAGAAAAGATGACATACTAAGGTTTAAGCAGCTTATTATGAGAGACTATTTTGAAACTTTATTTAAAATGAGGCTTCTCTTCAGTTAGATACACTTTGAATAAATTTTTCTTAATCATGAATTGCAAATTCATAGGATGGGGTGGATTCCTTAAGAGGGAAACATGAACAGAAAAAGTACTCCGAAAAATGGCACAGAAAGAATTAACAGAAGAAAGAAAGAAAGAAAGAAAGAAAGAAAGAAAGAAAGAAAGAAAGAAAGGGAGAAAATTAGTCATTGTGGATTGTTTCATACGTGACAATTTAGCAAGCCTCAAAAGGTCCTTTTGGCTACACTACCCCAAAGTAGTAACTCCATTTCCTAGCTTTATATCAAAATATTCTCATCCAGATGGGGCTTTCTTTTCTGCTAGAGCAATTTCAATCAATCCATAAGTATTTACTGAGTTTCTAACACTGCTGTAAGTGTGTGTTATCTTTCCAAATATCCTTGGCATTTTCCCTTAGTCTCAATAGTCAGGTGGTGAGAGAATTAGATCCAGTGTAAATCTATTCTTTGCCATAAGCAGGTAAACCAATTTAAAGTGTTGAACATCCCCCTTTTCTCAAGACTTTTCTACGCTTTTTCACCTATTTTTAAAAAGATGTAACAGGTCGTCAAGACACTTGTTAAAAATCATTAATACAAGAAATGAGTTAAATAGGTAAATGCCTTCTGTTTTCTTCTTTGTTGTTGTTCTCTCTGAGCCAGTTGGATAATTACTTCATTTCCCTAATTCCTTGTGGGAGAAGTTGATCACACCTCAGTCTGCAGGATGGTTGTATGGGGAAAAAGGAGAGAGTCCATGAAATGACTCTGTCCTGAGGATACAGGATGAAATCCTTTTCTTAAAGAAACTATTTAGCAAAAACTGATTTTACGTGCAAGATGAAGGAATAACCAAAATAATTTAACATTTTTGTCTGTTAAGAATCAAGAGAGGGGAGCCTGGGTGGCTCAGTTGGTCAAGTGCCTGACTTTGGCTCAGGCTACGATCTCATAGGGTTCCTGAGTTCGAACCCCTCAATGGGCTCTCTGCTGTCAGAGCCTGCTTCCGATCCTCTGTCTCCCTCTCTCTCTGCCCCCACCCCCCCTCAAATATAAATAAATATTTTTAAAAAAGAATCAAGAGAGAGACACATACACATAAACACACCTTCTTCCTAAAACACATGTAGATTATCCGAGTTGAATTTCAGCACACAGGATTCACTGCTGTGGGCCAGCTCTTCCTCTGTGTGGATTTTAGTGCTGGTATTCAGGAATTATGTCACACGTTCTGGTGTTAGCAATAAAAAGGAGCTAGAGGGTGCTCGGGTGGCTCAGTCGGTAGAGCACGTAACTCTCAATCTCAGGGTCATGAGTTCAAGCCCCACTTTGGGAATGGAGCATGGTTTAAAAAAAGAAAAAAAAGGAAAGGAGGTGAATATTGGTAAGTAAAAAGGGAGGCGATGACAGGGTGTGGTAGGGGTGGCGCGCTTTGCATTTTTTCTGTTCAGTCTGTGATGAACCCTGGGCAAGAGGAGAAGGCCGAAGTACAGTCACTCTCTCTGGGGAGACGTGGGTTGAGATGTTGGAATCAAAAATTCCAAATTTTCAATCCAGCAGTCATTTTGATAAATATCCAGACACTGAAAAAGAGTCCCCTATAAAGCGTATGATCTCAATAAAGTAAAGCAAATTTGCAAGCAATCTTCTTGAAGTCAGAGAACAAGGAAGGTTTTGGTGAATAAAAGTGGGTTGCATTGTAGCCTTAACACTAACTTAATAGGTATATCACAGTGGCACTTACTGTTTCTATTCTTTCTTTTTTTTTTAATGTTTATTGATTTTTGAGAAGGAGAGAGACAGAGCATGCGGCGGGGAGGAGCAGAGAAGAAGGGAGACACAGAATCCAAAGCAGCTCCAGGCTCTGAGCTGTGAGCACAGAGTCGAACACGGGGCTTGAACTCATGCACTGTGAGATCATGACCTGGGCCAAAGTCAGATGCTTAACCGACTGAGCCACCCAGTCACCCTTCGTATTTCATTTTAAAAAATGTTTCTATTTGGGGCACTTGGGTGGCTCAGTCAGTTAAGTGTCTGACAGTCTGTGAGTTCGAGCCCTGCTTTGGGATCTGTGCTGACAGCTCAGAGCCTGGAGCCTGCTTCGGATTCTGTGTCTCCCTCTCTCTCTGACCTCCCCCCACTCACGCTCTGCCTCTCTCCCTCTCTCAAAAATTAATAAACATTAAAAAATGTTTCTGTTTAACAATATAGGTGGCTTCTTACCAGTTCATGCCTGTCTAAATCTTCCAATTGTCTTTTTAATCCCTTTTTTCCTCCTTAAATTTCCAAAAATGTGTTTCTTTTGCATAGTTTGGAGCTGAAGCCCTCACAGTTTGCAGGACATTTTTTTTTTAAATATATTATTGCTTTGCTTTCAATCCCAGAAATAATCCTTATACAGGGACTTGTCATTGGGAGAACACTCTCTTGTTCTTGCTTAGATGACTGGATGGTGTCACCTGGAATCCAAATCATTTCACCTTGTTTTGGAGTTGTGCTGGGATGCCGTAGACTTGGGATAATTAATGGGGATTTATGGAATCATACATGTCTATTGCCTAAATATGAGTATTCAAATGCATCCAGTAGGCCTATGTATTAGGATGCTAGCCCTGCTGTGACAAAGTACCCCACACCCACGGATTCAACAACAGAAATTGATTTCCTCACAGCCCAGGACGCTAGAAGGCCAAGATCGAGCTGTCAGAAGGGTTGGTTTCTCGAGGACTCTCTCATTGCCCTATAGATGCCATCTTCTCCCCATGTGCCCTCACATTGTCTTCCTTGTATGTGTACCTGTGTCCTAATCTCCTTTTTATAAGGACACCAGTCATATTGGATGAGGGCCCACCCAAATGACCTCATCAACCTTAATTATTTCTTTAAATACCCTGTTTCCAAATGCAGTCACATCCTCGGGTTAGAACTCTAACATACAAATTTTGGAGGAGACGTAATTGGGTCCATGTAACACTTAGGATGTTAATCTTACAATTAGTCAATTGAGGGTTGTTTGGTAGATGCCTTCGTTTTGGTAATTGTACACTCCTGCACTGTGTTACCAAATGTTTCTTTCTCAGACCAACTTGGAGGAAATAAAACACAAGCGAATCCCTCTTATTCCTGACATACTACCAGGAACAAAACCACTGTGGATAACTAACCCTGGTGGCACCTGAGGTTAAAACACTGGTGCCCTGCGTGGCCCATTAGCATCAATGACAACCATTTAACACATAATCTATTCCTCGCGTCGGAGGGCTCTGAGCCGTGCTCACCAGGAAAACAGAGTCCTGGGGTCCCTGTTGCGTTATTTACCTCTGCTTTGAGCTCTTGAGTCCACCACAGCCATTTAGTAAATTATCAGTTTTCTTATTGGCCCTAAATCGTGCCTAATTAAAAATCTGACCTCCACAAGCTAGCCCTCTTCCTAAGGAGACAGAACATAAACAGGAAAAATCAGCTAATTGCTCCAAAAACTGCTTTTGTGGCACTGTAATTGGACCTCAGTGAAACAAATGAACCCACTGGGGATTCCTTAATGAATGTTTAACTGCAAACGGTAGTCGGGCACTTAAGCAGCTAGGCTGATGGTCCCTAATGAAATCAAATAAAATCAAATAAAAGAATCTGGCATTTTTACTAACCAGATTTCTTGGCACTGTGACATGAAGAATAATATATTTCCGAGTAAATAAATATAGGAAAAGTTATAAATGGTGCCGTGAAAACTTTGTTGGAACTGCTCAGCTTACCCTTAGAAAAACACAACCCACAGAAAAACCTCAACAAAGTGACACATGCTGTTTAATTTCACACATGGCTCTCTCTGTCATGAAAGGCACTTGAGAAAACTACTGAATTTGAGTTGGTCTATTTTCTCACCGACACTTACGAAAAGGGCAATTTCTTTACCTTTCTTTCAAAAATGTTTTCAGTTCGAAGAATATTTTAAAATGGACAAGCGTTAACATCACAGTTTACAGTGTTATCCATGGGCGTCCTGAGGGAGTCAGTGACATTTCTCGTTCATTATTCCCTCGCCTAATAGGTGATAAAGGAATTCTAGTGATGGCGAAGTAGCTCTTTAACGGAGATTTCCTCCCTGATTATATCAATAGTGAAAGAAATCTTAATAAATCTTTAATATCGGGGCACCTGGGTGGCTCAGGCACTTAACTGTCTGACTCTTGATTTCAGCTCAGGTCATGATCTCATGGTCTCATGGGTTCGAGCCCCACATCGGGTTCTGCGCTGACAGTGCGGAGCCTGCTTGGGATTCTCTCTGTCTCCCTCTCTCTCTGCCCCTCTTGCATTCTCTCTCAGAATAAACTTAAACAATAAAATAGAGAAAATTAAAAAAAATCATTATTATCATTATCAATATTTAGATGATGTGTATCCAGCATTGGTGACTAAGACGACTACCAGTCACCATCATTTGTGGGCTTCCCTCCTTCCTTGCATGCTGTGAGTTTCAGTCCCCTGTGCATTGATGTAAGGGTTGTAGGACAACTTCTGAGTTACAGAAAGTAGGAGGAAATGATTTTACCACTTCTAGGCCTGGCCCATAAACATCCCCAGGACTTTCCATGTGGTCTCGGTCTTTTGCTGTGACCAGGTATAAAGATATAGAAGACTGTGGGGGCACAGAAAGTGGTTACCAAGGCCAAACACAGAGGATCTCAAATTACTATCCCCAGACTTACAACATCACAGCACCAGCATTATCTAGGAGCCTATTAAACATGAAAATCCTCAGACCCCAATCTAAACCTACCGAATCAGAAACTCTGGGAGCAGATCCAACAATCCACTTTGGTGAGTCCTCCAGGTGTTACTGGTGCATTTTAATGTTGGCATATCACAGGTCTTGAAGACAGCTACTAACTGGAAGGTGCCAATGTCCCTGAATGAACGGACAAGGAACCGATCCTTCCCTGCCCCAAGTGATTGGAGAATAACATGAGCAAGAGGTCATTCTCAATTATGCTAAAATGCTGCAGGTATTGGGGGGGGAGGTGTTACAAAGGTTACATAATACCCCTCACTTTCACATAAAATCTGTATTCTATTAGTTTTAGCCTCTTTTGCATCCTGATGGAGTCATAAGATAATTCCCGACCAATGGGATGTGGGAAGAAGTGACATGTGCCATTCTAGGCCTGGCCCATAAACATACCTGAGATATTCTTTTTTTTTTTAAATGTTTATTTATTTCTGAGAGAGATTGAGGGACAGAGAGTGAGCAGGGGAGGGGCAGAGAGAGCAGGAGACATACAATCCAAAGCAGGCTCCAGGCTCTGAGCCATCAGCACAGAACCTGATGCAGGGCTCAAACCCATGAGAGATCATGACCTGAGCCAAAGTCTGACACTTAACTGACTGAGTCACAGAGGTGCCCCACTCCTGAGATCTTCCTTCTGCCTTTCTTTTCACCTTTGCTCTTTGGGTGGATATATAAGACTCTGCAATCCTAGAAGATAAGTATTTTTAAAATCTACCTTTAGAAAATGAAAGAACTGATGTCCAAGTGAAGCAGGTTAGCTGAAACCACATTACTTCTTATACTAGATAAGCCAGGAACCCCACATACATAGCATACAATCAATATACAGTCAGTATCCTCACTGAAGATTTACCATTGGATTTTAACTATGATACTTCATACTTTTGGTCTTTATCAATAACAGTTTTCCCTTTACATACTTACTTCATTAGATATGTAGTAGTAATAAAATCACTTATTTATAATTTCTGGTACTTCATTATTTCTAGTCCTTTGTGTCATCAATAAAAATTTACTGAACACCTGCTATTTGTTGGGCACTATCTAGAAAACAACTCCTTCCTGACCTTTAGTTATTATTTTACTATAGCTCAGTAGGTTCTGAAGAGAGCTATATCCCAGTAAAAACTTGGAAAAATATTTTACAAATGCTTATATGACTTAGAAAATAGTATGTAAAGCAGGGCGTTATAGAAAAAATCTAGAATAAGTCAACAGACCAATTTTCTCGTGAGAAGTCTGGTTCTGTCACAACCTAACTGTTGCAAACTTCAACAAGTCATTTTAGAATCTAGTTCTCAACATCTTTAAACGTAAAATCAAAAATTGTGCTAGATGAACCATAAAATCGTTTCCACCTTTAGACCTATGATTCCAATTCAAAAATACTAAATTTAGAAGCCAGGTAGGATCTGTGAGATTGTGTTCAGTGGTTCAGTGTCTCCCCCTCTTTTTGAAAACAAAAAGTAAAAAAGAAAAAACTATTATTTTACCTTGAGATGCTGAGAATGATACAAAACGCCTCAGTCATGTCCAGAATACTAACAGTATTTGCTGATAAAAAAAACCACAAAAAACAAAAATCAAACAAACAAAAACCAACAACAACAACAAAAAACAGCAACAGTCTTTGCTGTTACAAAATGCCTTACATGGGGTTCGTAAATATTCCCATTGCTTTAAACGCAGTCAGCCACTCAATGGCCTCATGATGTAAATGGTGACCATCTGGAATTATTCAGTGTGGCAACCCGTGACCAAGATCATTCAGAGTCATGATTATATTGTAAGTCACAGGTCCAAGTTGTGGCTCTCCCAACTGGGACCCATTGCCTCATCATCTACGTAAGCATATTAATATTATATACCTCATTTGTTGACTATATTGCCATATCCTTGTTGTTAAGCTCAAATGGGCAGTTATACAAAGGTTCTTCATTAACTGTAATATCTTGTTTGCATGCTTGTGCCTCAGACGTTTTCATTTTCTCTTCGGAATCTTAAATTCAGGTGAAGAAAAAAGATACCGTCTGCATTACACTTTCTGATTCAGATTAATTAGAGAGATCTGTTGGAATTGGTAACCCAAGTTACTACATTAATTTAAAACACAGTTTATTATTTTCTGAGTGTGTTAGCACTTGAAATAACTGCTAGCAAATTGTTTTCAAGTAGAGATCCTTTGGGACTACTTAAATAAATACTTAAGACTCATTTGAAATTAGCAGCCCTCATTTGCATACAAACAAAATAATGTGTTAAAGCCTTTAAAAACTATTCAGTGGTATGAATTTAAATTCTGGGCCCTAAGGAACAGTATGTACACCTGTAATTCATGAAGCCTAGCTGTTTACCTGTAGCTCGGAGCCACAAACTCATTTCTTTAAGCAGTGAACTGGTCCAGGAAAATGTATCTTCCAGGCTTTTTAGAACCCAATGTACTTTATCTCAGTTTCTTAGCGTCTCCATTCTCACGTTCAGACTTTTCCCCTGGTTGGCTCTCATTGTGTATAAGGTATGGGTGGAGTCTGGGGGCTTTGGCAAAAGAAGAGCCAGAGGATTTTCAAAACAGGAGACGCTGACTGAAGAAGCAGACCCCTTCCCACCCACACGACCCCGTCACCCCCTCCGGTCCCACCCCCCATACTTCTGATTGACTTGGGACATTTCTGAGCCCCTGGCCTTTATCGTATCTCACAATGCAGAAGTTGAAAATTAGTTGCTGAAATTGGAGTCTAATATCTAGTGAGCAGCTCCTTCATCCATTCAATTAATTCCTATTTATTGAACCTAGATTATTGCTATTAGTAGTGCGGTGCCATTTAAGGCACTTTCACTGAACTCAGGAGTGACAAGTACTGAGGCATTTTCAGTGAAGGTTTGTGCCACAGACTGCATAGAAGCAATCACGGGTTCCCATGGTAACAAATCAGGAGCTCTTAATTTGATACGGGGATTTTAAACATACCGCCCGCAGGAGGTTAGGGTGAGATCTAAGCAAAGATTTGAAAGACCTTTAAAAATTATTCAGGTAAATGTAATAGTGGACAGAGGTTTTTCCATCAGATGTAAAACCGCAGAGGCAAGAGAAACGATGACTGCGAGTATTCAGTGACCTACAGCCTCTCCCATGTTTCTGCAAACCTCATCCTGTGGGGGCACCTGGGTGGCTCAGTGGGTTGAGCCTCAGACCCCAGCTCAGGACTTGATCCCAGGGCCCGGGGAACAAAACCGTTTGAGAGACTTTGTGCTAAGTGCTGAGCATACAGCCTGTGTAAGATTCTCTCTCTCCCTCTGTCCACCCCCACACTCTCTCTCTCTCTCTCTCTCTCTCTTAAAAATAAAAAAGAAAATTCATAAAAATAAAAACCATTTAGAGGACTGCAAAAGGCTTTTTTTTTAATCTGAGTACCACTTTTTTTTTTTTTAACATTTATTTATTATTGAGAGACAGAGAGACACAGAGCATGAACAGGGAAGGGGTAGAGAGAAGGGGGAGACACACAATCCTAAGCAGGATCCAGGCTCCGAGCTGTGTGCACAGACCCCAATGCGGGGCCGAACGCACAAACCGCGAGATCATGACCTGAGCTGAAGTCCGATGCTCAACCGACTGAGCCACCCAGGTGCCCCTGAGTACCACTTCTCGATATAGAGTAGTGTTACCCATCCCACTTCATTTTCATGTATGCTCCTAGAGAAATACTGTTAGCAAATGTTTAAAAAGGAGTAGTTCTGGGGTCTCTGGGTGGCTCAGGCTTTAAGCGGTCAGCTCTTGGTTCTGGCTCAGGTCATGATCTTGAGTTCATGAGTTGGAGCCCCACCTCCGGCTCTGTGCTGACAGTGCAGATCCTGCTTGGGATTCTCTTTCTCTCTCTCTGCCCCTGCTTCACTCGTGCATGTTCTCTCTCTCTCTCCCTCTCTAGAAAGTAAATAAATAATCTTTTAAAAAAAAAAGGAATACTTTTGAAAGAGGTAAGATTTAGTCTCCCTGATTAAAATATTGACCAAATTAAGATTTAGAGATAACAGGAGTTCTGGTCTCAGTACATGATATTGATGGTAGTTTATGTGCTGTTTGTTTCTTTATCCACTGATTTAGAGCCCCAGGGAGCCTTACCGTTTTCAAAAGATCCCAGGCTAATCTACAATGTTGAACTAAACCCAAATACTTTTAGTAAGAATTACTCGCATGAATCACATCTCCAGTGGAAGATCTGTGACTAACCACCATGGATCTGCTATAAAGCCAAGGGAAAGAAGACATACGATGTATGGTAAATAATATGTCCCAAGGATTGCTTTTTCCTCACACAACGATACATGTTGGAAAGAAGAAACAAACAACCAAAACCAAAACCAAACAAAAAACCAAAACTGAGAGTAATGAACATTACACAAAACATTACCAGCATTTTGAAGTCTCGAAGAACAAGATAAAATTTTCAACACTGTATCGGCCAGATAAAATGTCAGAATCTACTTATTTTCAAGATCTAAAATAAGCCTGGAGCAGATAGTGCTAACGACAGAAGAGTAAGATAAAGAAAGAAGAGGACAATGGGCTCCCATGGGGAGGGACATACTAAAAAGGAGGCAGAATCTCAGGTGCATTGGAGGTAGCAAAGAAAGGAAAGAAATGAGACAGAGACAAACTGTATTAGATGAGAACCCAAGACAATCTCCCTAAGGAAGAAAAAAGGACAAATATTAAAGTGATGAGATAAAAGCCTTCAGTTCTGCATGACACAGGCTAACGTTAAGAAATGGGAAATTTAAAAGATCAGCAGAGCTAGAAATAGTAACTGACGCGAAGAAAGATTCATAACGTTTGTTTACATACGTGTGGTGGATATTGCGTCTGGCCAACGTTGAATTTTAAAGATTAAAGAGCAAATCCTAAAGTCTCTAAGGTAGGTCAAAACAAACCAAAACAAAACTAAGGAGAAAACTTGTGTCAATTGCAAAGCAACAATTGGAATTAGAATTCTTTTGCACAGGCCTAAGTACTAAAAAATAATAAAGACTTATTTCCAAATTCTGAGGAAAAGAGACAACGTTCCAACAATTTTAAGTTCAAAACTGATTTCTTGCATATCTTAAAATAATAAAGACTTATTTCCAAATTCTGAGGAAAAGAGACAACGTTCCAACAATTTTAAGTTCAAAACTGATTTCTTGCATGTCTTAAAATGTCATAAAGAAATACCTCAACAACAGGAAGATAGAAAATATGCCAGCCACATATCATTTTCAACATTTATTTATTTTTGGGACAGAGAGAGACAGAGCATGAACGGGGGAGGGGCAGAGAGAGAGGGAGACACAGAGTCGGAAACAGGCTCCAGGCTCTGAGCCATCAGCCCAGAGCCCGACGCGGGGTTCGAACTCACAGACCGCGAGATCGTGACCTGGCTGAAGTCGGACGCTTAACCGACTGCGCCACCCAGGCGCCCCAACCACATATCATTTTGAAAATAAAAATATAACCTGAACGTGGATATCAGCTACTCAAGAGAGAAATACAATTAAGATTCTCAGAAATTCTAGGCCTTCTTTCAAAAAAAATAATTTTCTATTATTTATTTTGAGAGAGAGAGAGAGAGCGAGCATGAGAGGGTGAAGGGCGGATTGAGAGAGAGAAGGAGACACAGAATTCCAAGTAGGCTCCAGGCTCCCAGCTGTCAGCACAGAGCCAGGCAGGGGGCTCGAACTCATGAGCCTGGAGATCATTACCTGAGCCAAAGTTGGAGGCTCAAGGGAATGAGCCACCCAGGTTCCCTTAGGACTTCTTCTTAAAGGACAATTGGAAAGCACTAATATAATTAAAATTTAACTCTGATAATTGGAAAAAGGAAGTGACCAAAATAAACCTCAAGGAGAAAACACATAATATTAATCAAATAAGTTATTCACAGCAATTTCATTTTCTGTTAACAAACATAAGATAGAGGAAAGGATGAGATTTAAGTATAGTATACTAAATTTAATTTCTTTGATAACATTAAGGGAAAATCACAAATTTAAGCAGTATAAAGCAAATATTAGAAAAAATAAGACATTATAGGAGACTGTCACATATCTACTTGAGTCTTAAAGAAATCAAGTAGATCATAAAGTAATAAGAAAGTATTTTGAATACCATATGGATATATATATATATTTATACATGTGTATATCTAAATCTATTGTCTATCTATCTATCTTCTATCTACATCTCCTATCTTGTTTAGTAATTCATACAATTTCCTACACTAGGCAATAAAGTTAATAGTTGTCAAATAAACAAATAAATACATAAATACATAAATAAATAAATAAATAAAATTTATCTAATAAAAATACTTGGTTTTCAAGACGACAATATACTAAGGGAGAAATAAAATCTGTATAAATTCTGAAAAAAGAAAATTTATGAGTGACAATTCCTCAGTATTATAATCACTATTTGTAAATAAGAAATATTAAAATACTATGTATGAAATCCAATGAGATAAGACCAAAGCTACCTTTAGAGCAACATTTGGTGCCTTGATTTTTTCCTTTTCTTCTTTTAGTTAAATTCAAGTTAGTTACCACACAGTGTAGTTCTTGGCTTCAAGAGTAGAACCCAGGGATTCTTCTCTTAACATATGATACCCAGTGCTCATCCCGAAAAGTGCCCTCCTCAATGCCCATCACCCACTTAACCCATCCGCCGCCCACCCAATGTAACAAGAATGTTACAAAAAGAATCACAAAACCAGCTAAAAGCTGAGGACAACAACATCTATAAAAAATACTAACTGATAAAATGGAAAACACTGATCAGTAGAGCTAAAATACGTACGAGAAAACACTTTGAAATGGGTTGTAAAATGGACTCTTTCAAAAACGCAATTAAAAAGAAGGGATAGACAAGTTCAAAACGAGGACCAGAAACGTTGGTTTACGTGTCTTTTGTTTTCATACGGATGCGTGTTTCTGTCAGGGTGCAACTGTACACGGTCTCTCTGAGTCAGAGGGTGTGCATATGAACCAAAACAGGCAAACTGATCTGTAATTACAGAGGCCAAGATATTGATCATCTAAGGAGAGGAGGGGGAGATTGGGGAGTACTGGGAGAGGAAGGAGCCTGGAAGATACTGCTGGTATTCTGTTCTGTGACCTCGTGACAGCGTCAGACCCAAGTTTGCTTCTGAGAATTCAGTGAGTTGTGCAGTTAGGATTTGCGCATCTTGGGGCGCCTGGGTGGCTCAGTCGGTTAAGCGTCAGACTTCAGCTCAGGTCATGATCTCATGGTCTGTGAGTTCGAGCCCCGCGTCGGGCTCTAGGCTGATGGCTCAGACCCCGGAGCCTGTTTCCGATTCTGTGTATCCCTCTCTCTCTGCCCCTCCCCCGTTCATGCTCTGTCTCTGTCTCAAAAATAAATAAAAAAAACGTTTAAAAAAATTAAAAAAAAATTTTGTGCGTCTGTTTATATGTACGTTATACTTTAATTCGAAATTATTTTAAAAAGAAGAAAAAGTATACCAGAGTATAGAACAATTTCTAGAGAATAGAATGTTCATTATTATGTTGGTACGTTTGAAATCCCAGTAGGACAGATGCTTAGGAAATTATGACCATAAAATTGATGCTAATAGTTGGATATTTTAATGAATTAAAAACTGAGTCAATAAAACATCACAAATGATTACATCTATAATCTCTTCAGAATAATAAACTATACTTTATTAGTCTAGAGGATTATAAAAAAAAATAATGCCACCTAACTTAAAATGCAGTTACCTAATCCTGACACATATTGAAAAAAAAAAAAAAAGTCCATGTTCAAGAATGATTACAGAGGTAAACATCCTAACAAAATATTACCAAATCATTTGTACAGTATTAAGAAAGCATACTCAACCAAGCACTAAGGACAAGGAGGTATAGAATTTTTATTCAGTATCATTTCAATGTAAAGGCAAAACAATGGTATTTTGATACGTATAATTAGAAAATTTACCACCCACAGAAGTCTAAGGATTTATCATATATTCACAAGAAGAAAAATAATTCAGGCAAAAATAAGAAGATAGAAAGTGCAATGCTGACTAGTAATGTATAAATTTAAAAAATTATCTAAATGGTGGTGTTATTTTAAAAAAATAGGGATTTTTTAAAACAAAAAACAACAACATTAAAGGCACAAAACAAAATTTAAAAGGAAATCAAAAGAAGCTGTTGAAGTGTTCATCAAAAGCCATCCAGGATCTTTGAGTGTTACCTTACATGGTAAAACAAACTTAGCAGATGCAATTAAGTTAATGATCTTGAGGGGTACCTGGGTGGCTCAGTCAGTTAAATGTCTCAGGTCCTGATCTCTCAGTTCATGAGTTCGAGCCCCACGTCAGGCTCTGCACTGGCAGTGTGGAGCCTGCTTGGGATTCTCTCTCTTTCCCTGATCCTCCCCCACTTGTTCTCTTTCTCTCTCTCTCTCGCTCTCTCTCAAAATAAATAAATAAACAATAATAGTAAGTTAATGATCTTAAGGTGGAAGAATATCCTAGATTAAGCAGGTGAGCCCCTAATGCCATCAGAGATGTAAGGGGGATTTCACAGGACAGGAGGAGGAGAAAATGTGGCCACAGAGGTAGGGGTTGGTGTGATGGGGCTACAAGCCAAAGAGTGCTCCCAGCCACCAGGAGCCACAAGGACTTTATTTTATCCTAGAACCTCTGAAGGGAGTGTGACATGACCAACATTTTGATATTAACCCAGTGATACTGATTTTGGACATCTGGCCTCCAGAAGTACAAAGAACTAAATTCTTGTGTTAATCCATCAAGTGTGTAGTCATTTGATACAATGGCTACAGGGGAACAATGCAGAGACCAATAAAAATCTTTTTTTTCCTCATAAAATGAAAAAGGCAGCCCCAAACTACCTCAATACAGGAATTACCACGAATCCAACAACAGAGCCTGGAAAATATATACAGTAAAAAGTAACAAAAAAGATAGGAGAAAATCGGAAAGTCATACTTAAGATGAGAAATTTTAGTATATCTCTTTCAGAAAATTAAATAAAATTCAATGAGTAATGAATTCAGTCCCCATGATGAAAAAGCCTGTGCTAATGGATCTATGTGGTTTCACATCCAGAGGAGGGAAAAACAAAACAAAAACAAAGCAAAAAAAAACAAACAAACACACACACACACACACACACAGTGCTCATTGTTTTCAGCCACACACAGAGTCATTTACCAAAAAATGTCATGTAACTGGCCACAAAAGAAGTCTCAATCAATTTACATTTTGTAGATCACATTTCTGGTCACAATTCAGTTCAATCAGAAACCAACTTTAAAAAGGTAGTTGAACTATAAAGTTCTATTTGAAAACTAGAGAATACCATTCTAAATGATTTATACAATTAAGAATAAAACATGCCAAAATTATAAAATCTTTACGATTGCATGACCACAAAACCAATGTTATTCCAAATATGGAAAACAAGTAAAAAAGTGTTTATATGGGAATTTGTGTCCTCAGTGCATTTAATTAAAAGAAAGACAAAATTATTACGCTAGCATCTCTGTTAAGGAATTATAAACACATAATTTAAAAAAGTAATTCAAATAAGTTGGATGTAATATTAAAGTAAAACAATAATTAAATAGGAAAGAGAAAATGTATATTGAAACACAGGCACCTTTTTAAATATGTTTTCACTCCTATGTGGATCCTGAGAAACTTAACAGAAGACCATGGGGGAGGGGAAGGCAAAAAAAACGGTTAGAGAGGGAGGGAACCAAAACATAAGAGACTCTTAAATACTGAGAACAAACTGAGGGTTTATGGGGGGTGGGAGGGAGGGGTGGGTGGGTGATGGGTGTTGAGGAGGGCACCTGTTGGGATGAGCACTGGGTGTTGTATGGAAACCAATTTGACAATAAATTTCATTAAAAAAAAAGGAAACAGAGGCACCTTGGTGGCTCAATCAGCTGAGTGTCTGACTCTTGAATTCGTTTCAGGTCATGATCTCACAGTTCATGAGGTGGAGCCCCTTGTCAGGCTCCCATGACAGCATGAAGCCTGCTTGGGATTCTCTCTCCCCTTCTCTCTCTGCCCTGCTCCTCCCCTGTTCTCTCTCACTCTCAAAGTAAATGAAATAAACATTAAAACAAAACAAAACAAAACAAAACAAAAAAACCCTTACCCATAAACCTCTAAAAGTGATCAGGGGCTTTTTCAGGAGAATTTTACAAAATCTTCAAGATCCAAGCAATCCTTAATACAGACTATTTGAGGATGCAGACTAAAAAAAAAAAAAAAAAAAAGAATCTACATGCCTCATTCATTGAGATCAGTGGAATTTCTAGAGGTGATTTCAAATCATAAAACATGACCTAATAGAAATGATACAAGGAAAGCTAAAATACTTCAACTTGCAACCACAGTAAAGGTTAAAAAGGTAGCAAACCAGCCATAATAGTTGCAATAGATGCAGAAAATAAATAACCCATAACATGCAATACTTACTCAGAAAACAGTAAGATGAGAGACCTTTCATAATCGGAATAACATTTATTTACTAAAGACCAATAGGTATCATTGTACTTAAGGACAGAATTTGAGAAATATCTATGTTAAAGGTAAGCACAACGTGAATCCTTCCTGTCATGTATCATTCTACTGAAAATGCAGCTGGTGAAACCAAAGAAGGAAAATACAAATAAAAGTATAATGATTGGAAAGGAAAATAAAGAATTATTGTTTTTCAACAGGTTATTTCTATATAAAGAATTTTTTAAAAATCAATGATAAATATAGAATCGATATGAGTTTCTCAACCTTGCTAGATATAAGATCAACCTCCAAAAATCAGTAGCATTAAGAAAATGTAACAAATGGAAGGGTTTTTATTGGTTTTCGGATGCTCATGGACTAGGCCAAACAGTGCCAACATAGACATTTCCTGATTATTTTTGTTCATTTTTGGAATTTGGAAAAGGGTAAGAAGTTCACCCTTCAAGAACACAACTGGGGTCGCCTGGGTGGATCAGTTGTTTAAGCTTCCAACTTCGGCTCAGGTCATGATCTCCCAGTCTGTGAGTTCAAGTCTGGTGTTGGGCTCTGTGCCTACAGCTCAGAGCCTGGAGCCTGCTTCGGATTCTGCGTCTCCCTCTCTCTCTGCCCCACCACCCTTGCACTCTGTGTCTATCTCAAAAAATGATAAACATTAAAACAGTTTTTTTTAAATTCTACTTCACTCTTAAGAATTATTTGTGTGGGGCGCCTGGGTGGCTTAGTCAGTTGAGTGTCTGACTTTGGCTCAGGTCATGATCTCACGGTCTGTGAGTTCGAGCCCCACGTTGAGCTCTGTGCTGACAGCTCAGAGCCTGGAGCCTGCTTCGGATTCTGCATCTCCCTGTCTCTCTGCCCCTAACCAACTCGCATTCTGTCTCTGTCTCTCTCAAAAATAAATAAAAACATTTAAAAAATTTAAAAAAGAATTATTTGTGAAAAGAGAACAATATGTACCAGTTAAATTTCATTGCCTATTTCCTTCCTTTCTAGAACTCAATAATTGTAACTCTAATGTTCATTTCACACAGCTGGAGAAAAGTTTACATTGTGGTCAGCTGAATACCACGACTGCCTTCAGAGCAGTAAATACCAGTTCATTTTTAGATGCTTCTTTGATCTATTTTAGAGGCTGAACTAATGACTCATGCATATCTGGCCTTTCTTCTTTAGCAATGGTCCTTCAAATATTTCTGATTTTCTGTGATTAAATCATCAAAGACTATTGTTTGCAGTATTTTAAAGTGCAGGAATACCAACTCATGGAAAATCAAGTGTATTTAATGTGGTGTGCTCTTAAGATGCCCTGGTAATGACTTTCAAAGATACTTCCTGATGTATAACTTTGTTATCAGTAAACAATGACTAAACAGTGAAAATACAGAGATGATTGTAGGCTGTCCAAAAATGCAGGCTTCATTCTACAATTATCGTGTGCTCTTTCCATGGTCATATTCATTTTTAAGACAAAATTTAAGATTGGTTTTAGCAGCTTTCACTTACAAGTACACAGTCTTTATAATGTCTTTGCAACTAGCTCAAGTTTTAAAATGCAAGTTGTATGCACGATAGGCAAAATCTCTAAATGAAGCTTACTAACACATCATTTGTAGTTTTTAACATTATGATTATAAACTCTTTTCTACCAACAACATTAAATAATAAAACTAGTGTTGTTGTTGTCATTGTTGTTAGTAGTTCTATCAGAAAAGCACATAGGGACGCCTGGGTGGTGCAGTTGGTTAAGCATCTGACTCTCGATTACAGCTCAGGTCATGATCTCACAGTTCATGGGTTCAAGCCCTGCACTGGGCTCTGTGCTGATGGTATGGAGCCTGCTTGGGATTCTGTCTCTCCTTCTCTCTGCCCCTCTCCCGCGTGTGCTAGCACTCTCTCTCTCACTCAAAATAAGTAAATAAACTTAAAACAAAAAAATCATATAGGTGCTCCTGGGTGGCTCATTTAGCTTAGCATCCAACTTTGGCTTAGGTCATGATCTCACGGTTCACAAGTTTGGGCCCCACATGGGGCTCTGTGCTGACAGCCCAGAGCCTGGAGCCTGCTCTGGATTCTGTGTCTCCCTCTCTTTCTGTTCACACTCCCTCCCCTGTTCACACTCTATCTCTCTCTCTCAAAAACAAATAAATATTTTTTAAAAAGGCATATAAAGGAAGGGGAAGAACATTGTCTCCTTGTCACTTGCTGTGACCTACCCCACACTCAATCTCCTAGCCATTTGGGTCCAACTTTTTTCTATAAAATCCTAGGACCCTAAGAAAAATCACTGATTTTAATGACTACTGATTATAAGTTTAATCTCTCTTTCTATTTCTATATAGATAATAGAAACATAGATAAATAGAAAGATGATCAATAGATGGATAGATGATAGAGATATATTTCACAGTGTTTTGAAAAATCCTGTTGATTATACTATATTCTGTACTTTAATGCACACATACACACACACACACTTTCTTATCTATTACTTTTGGGTTTGCTTCTTCACTCTATTCTATTTTTAGAAGTATGTCACAGGTTCAGGGGGAAAGAGGGATTTATGGGGGAGAAGGGATTATACAAAGAAATGGATACCAGGGGGTGGGAATCACGGTGTCCTCCTTAGAGTCTGTCCACCCAAATGTTTGAAATAAGCAGTGAAATACTTGTCTCCATTTGAAAACCTGGTTGTCTAAGTATTAATCAGCAAACAAGTTCATTACCCATTCAAATCGAGAAAGGATGTTATATGGGCACATGCATTTGTTTCTACAGAATGAATTGGTAAGTCAAATATCAGTGAGTGAGAATGTATAATCCAATTACATAGAAAAAAAAAAGCCTAAATCATTGAGCAAAAAATCTAATATACTATAGTTCATGTAAATGTCTGCTCACAAATGCATATAGTTAGTATATATACTTTAGGTATTTATACCCAAAAAAATTTGACAGTACTTTCTTTGTAAGTAAATGACTGATATAGAAATATATTTCTAAATATAAATTATAATAGAATCTTTATTCTTTAATGTTGTTTTTAGGTTTTTAAATACTTTTTCTGAACAACTGTCTCAGAGTGTACTAAAATATTTTAGGCTGCATCCTGAACAGAATTTTTTTTCAACTTAGGACACAAATGATTTAATGTTATCTATAGCCTCCTTTTTTAAAAATTTATTTTTTGAAATATAATTGACATATAACATTGTGTAAGTTTAAGGTGTACAATGTGTTGATTTGATACACATATATTGTAATACGATTGCCAACATAGAGTTAGCTAACACCTCTGTCTCGTCACATAATTATCATTTCTTTTTTGTAGTGGGAATAAATAATATCTAGTCTCTTAGCAACTTTGAAGTTTATAATATAGCAGTGTTGTCTAGAATCACTCTGCTGTGCATTAGATCTCCAGAAATTATTTCTCCACTGGTTGCAAGTTTGTAGCTTGAAAAACATCTCTCCAATCCTCCTCCCCACCTGCCCCAGGATCCACCATTCTACTCTCTGTTTTTACAAGTTAGGCTTTTGTAGGTTCCACATATAAGTGATATCATAGAATATTTGTCTTTCTTTGATTGATCTCACTAAGCATGATGCCCTCCAGGTCAATCCATGTTGTCAAAAATGGCAGAATTTCCTTCATTCTAAAGGCTGAATAATACTCCATTGTATATCTATACCACATCTTTATCCATTCATGTGTCCATGGGCACTTAGGTCATTCCCATGTCTATTGCTATTCTAAACAATGGTGCAATAAACATGGGTGTGCCGATATTTCTTCCATATTCTGTTCTCATTTTCTTTAGGTATATACCCCGCACTGGAACTGCTGGATAACAATCCTTAAGGATAGTCTTCTTTAATTTGTATTCTTTGATGCACATTTCTTGATACAAATACAGGTATATAATCCCAAAAGTATTATGTTTGTACTTGTTCTAAACTTTGTTTGTCTATACTATCTTAGGATATTTCAAAATGACACATACATATGAATGATTCACTCACTGTTATCAAATGTGTATAAGTGAAATCTATATGCAATAAAATATTCCAGACGACTGAATGACTACTACCTACAATGATACATTGGGCCTTTTGTTCCATGTGTATTTTTTCAACCACTTTCTTGATAGCAAGGACCCTTTCTCCTTTGATAGTATCTTTGAAACTATTCAGTGAAAATAGCCATATAGTCTGACTGGTGAGAATTGGTCCATAGGCCTAAAATAATACTTAGTTTTTAAAGAAGTAACCAAAAATAGAAACAAATATTTTTCAACATTAAGAATAACCATAAGTTTAATTATTTTCAAAGAAATTCAAATGCAAAATAGATTAATAAATATAGTTAGGCTTTATCTTAAAGATGAGATGTAAACTTTTTAATACAAAATACTCAAAGTCTCAAACCTGCTTAGAATGCATCTTTCAAAATCATCCTTCAACCTCACCTTAGAATCAGACATCTTTTGGAATTGTTACTGGCTCTATCATTTCAAGTCAAATAAGTTTCCACCTTCTCTGTAAGAGAACATATTTAACAAGTTTGGCTCTGAGAGCTAAGGAAAGAGGTGATGCCAGAAGACTTTCTAGAGTTTTCTGTATATCAATGGGCTGTTCTTTTGACCCTTTCCCTTCTCATGCTACATTCCTAACTGGCTTAGAAAGAAGGAAAACAAACAAACAAACAAACACACAGGGCGTCTGCATGGGTTGAAGAAAGGAGAGGAGTATTAGAGTATTAATCTCTGTATTCAGCATCACCATTTTACAAACTAACATTCTTCTCCAGTCCTAGATGATTATCTCAAACGTTTTGCTGTCCATTAAAAAAAAAATACACTTGTTTTTGTTCTGACAATAAATGAAATACCTGATTGTTGAATACATTTTTCAAACAGAGAAACATTATCCCAAATTCTACCTTCAGTGAAAACTACTCTGTTTTGTTATATAGATATAATAAAGAGTCTTTATTATTTTCTCCCTGACATTATTTATACTTTCCCTGGTAAAAGTGCCATTATTTTCTTTGGAGAAATTAACCCAATAGATGGGCGTGCTGGTTTTCCGATCCACTTGTCAACATAAGGTTATTTTATATATCAAAATATTTCGAAAATTATTTATTATTGCTTTTATTTACATTTCTGTATTTGCAGGTGAGGATAAACATATCCTCATGTGTGTATTTCCTTTTGTGGCAATTCAGTTCATGTAATTTGACCAATTTACTGTTTGATATAAGATATTAAAATTAATTTATTAACACTCTTTAAAAATATTAGCCTTCATCCTGTGTTTTTTTTATTTTAACATAGACTGATAATTTTTAAATAGTCAAAGCTATTGCTTTCTACTCAATGGTGTCTTATTCTTCAAGTATTTTGAACTTCCTCCATACTTTCTTTTTTATTAGTTATTTTTAAATTTTTTTGTTCTTTAATATTGATTTTTTGGGTTTTTTATATGACTTTGTGTTTTTGAATAAACTTTTCACATTTTCTAAAAAGTGATCCATATTTTCTACAAAAAATTGCAACAATGTATAAAATATAAGACAACATAAATGTTCACTGCAGCACAAATTACACCACCAAGAAAAATGCAATGTTAGGATCGTATGAACATCATTACGTAAACATCGCAGATGGAAGTTTTGATGGATTCATAGATAGATGGATGGTATAAAGATGTATTAGCTTTATAGGAATGGGATTAGGGAATGGTTTATATTTTTCCATCCCTTTACCTTTAATGTCTATCTTTAAATTTAGAGTGCATCTTCTATAGAGAGTATATGATGAAGTTTTATTTTCATCTTTTCTTAACAATCTGTGCCTTCTAATAGAAGTGTTAAAATCTTTAATTTTTTAAAGTGTATTTATTAAGTTTGAGAGAGAGTGGGAAAGTGAGCAGGAAAGAGACAGAGAGAGAGGGAGAGAGGAAGAACCCCAAGCAGCCTTCTCACCATCAGCAGGGAGCCCCACGTGGGACTAGAACTCAGGAACCATGAGATCATTGTTATGCCCAGAATTCGTGATCCCCAAAGACCACCAGGGAGCCGAGTCCGGTGCAAAAGCAAAAGAGCCTTTATTAGAGCTAGCTCAAGCTCAATCCCCTACCTGCACTGACGCAGCGGTGAGATACCAGGGAGAGAGAGCGAGTTTCAAAAGCACAAAGGTTTTAGAGGGGTCTAGGGGCAGCCGATTGGCTGGGGAAGGGTCAGAGTCCTGTTAGGCAGGTCGCTGGGCGTGTTTTGATCAGGAAGTTTGAATGGGTGAGCGGGAGGTTACTCAAGGGGAGGAGGCGCGATCTGAGGTTTCTGCGATTTTCCCGGAAAAGGGGTCATGTCGGGGGCATAGTCACTCAAGGTGGAGAACACAGAACAAGATGGAGTCGGCCGGCGTAGGTCAATCATGACCTGAGATGAAACCAAGAGTCGGGCACTTAACTGACTGAGTCACCCAGACGCCCCAGAAATATTAAAATCTTTAAAGGTTTGTTAAGGTGTTTAAAGATTTCTTTCTTGTTCATCTGGCCTGTTTTATTATTAGAAGTAAGCTTTTAATCAGATTGCTATTTCCTTGTAGGCAATTTATTCTCTTTTATTTGTTGATTTCAATATTTGGTGTTTGTCTTTTAACAATTTTACTCAATGTGTCTTTGGTGTTTATTTTGCACTTTCATTGTCTAGCATCCTGCACCTTCAAATTTCAGGCATTTTCTACTATTCTTTCTTCAAGTATTTGTTTGCTCCATTCATTCTCTTTTCTCCCGGATTTTTCATTACACATTTGACTATCTGATATTATCTAATAAGTCCCTGAGTTGGTGTCCTTTTTTTTCCTTCTTATATTTGTTCCACTGTTTTTCACTCTGGATCATTTTTACCTTGGTATCTTTAAGTTCACTTACTCTTTCTGTGTCATATTTATTTAGCTAAGTTAATCCAGTAAAACTTTATTTAAAACAATTACTTTTGTTACTACTAGAAATTCCATCTGGTTATGTATCATTATCCCTATTTTTCTACTTAGACTTCTCATATCACTACCAAGATGTTCACGCATTGAAAACATGCCCTATTTCACCTCATTAAGGATACTTTATAATAGCTGCTCTTAAATTTTTGTTGCAACATCTAGTTTATCTTGGGTTGGACTTGATTGATTTTCTTATCTCTTTAGAATGTGCTCTATTTTCTTAGTTCTTCACATGTTGGGTAATTTTGGATTCTATCATAGACATCATTAATTGTCAAAAGGATACCAGATTCTGTTATTTTTCTATGATAAGTATTTTTCTGTGATAAGTATTTTTAGCAAGTACTTTTTTGTTTTGTTTCGTTTTTTGTCTTATTTTTTTTTTGTTTTTTGTTTCTGTTTGCTTTTTTAGCAAGTAGTTTTTATATCTGAGATTGAACAACTTTAGGGATTTTTTTCCTCTGACTCTTTCCCTTTCAGGATTGCCCACCCTCTTCACCACACATGATTTGTTGGTTTCTCTTCTTGTTCAGCAGACAGGAAGTCTAAGATTTCCATGTATGCTCTTGCCTCTACTGTGTGTTCTGTGGACCGCAGTTAGCCTCAAGGTGAAATTGCAGATAGAAAAACTAAATTTCTCATCAGCCCCACTTCCAAGAAAGTTTCTACTCCACCAAAACCTGCCCACTTATGTTAAATATTCAGGGTAGCAACATTCACAACAGCAACATTTATCCGCTTAGTTTTTTTTGTTTGTTTGTTTTGTTTTGTTTTTTCTTTGTTTGAGCTGCTGTGATTCTACTCCATGCATGTACAGTTTAGATACAAATCAGTGATGTGAGTAATACAGAGTTTGGAGATTCTGGCTCCAGCTCCTGCCTTTCTGGGATTTTCTCTACTGTCTTCAGTGTTCACAGTGTCCAGGTTTTGTTTTCCTGGCTCCTTGGCCAGAAAGTTTTTGAGATTTCCCATGTGCATTCCCTGCTGCTTGCCCAAAGGACTAATCGTAGCTCCTCAAAGATGGTAATTATTGGTATAGCTCATTGTCTTTCTCCTCCTAGTAAGCATGGATTTTCTGACAGTATATATCTGCTCTGTTCACTGCTTAGCATCTGTAGGGAGCTCTTTTTGTCCTGGTTTTATAGTTAACTATCTGCAAGGTGGTTTATCTAGTTGGGTCTAGGCCAGCCTACCTACATGTGAAAAAATTCCAGTGGATTTGAATAGAATATGATCTTTTTTTATGCTATTTGTTCAATAATTTCCTTCTCCAATTTTTCTTTCTCTGTTTCTAGATTTAGGAATTAAACTGACCATTCCTGCTTAGTTTTTATATGGTTCATCTTTTGTCTCAGGATGTCTTTATCAGTTTTTTGCAATGTATTCTGGGGATTTTCTCAATTTTATTTTGAAAGTTTTAATTTAGTTTTTTATTTTGATCCTTATTATTTTTAAATTCTTGTTCTTCTACTTTTTCTTTTTTCATATATCCTGTTTTTATTTATGAATGAAACGTCTTCTTGACTCTCCTTGGTCATACTAATTAGTGTATATAAAACTTTATTTTTCTAAATTGTCTGGTTTAATTTTTGGTTAGATTGTCTATTTATTTTGGTCATTCTCTTTCTGCTACAGGACATCTTCTTTGATTTTCCACTCATGTTTTAAATTGAGGCAGTAAAAGAGCTGATTGTGATCTTTGTAAACACGGGAAACATTTGACCAGTGGTTGGCTTTTAGCTTTTATTTAGTGAACAGATGGGGAACCAGTGATAAATATGTCTACCACCCACACTAACTGTTACAATCCCCTTTGGTTTGTTAACTTAAGAGATGAGACTTCTAATTTTTTTTTTCCTTGTAGAGAGTAAATTTTAACCTTCTTGTATTCTGTACACCAGAGTAGTTGAGTGGGTGAGGGTTGTTGTAGGATATAGATAGTCAGTTTTGCTTAGACAAACTTTTAATTATCTTATTTCCATCTTTATTTCTCATGCATGTTTATTTGCTCTTTCTGTTGATTTCAAGCCTGGAGCTTCCCAGGATTCTTTTCATGTGTTCTCATCTTTTGATGAGCCATGTTGTGGCTTCTTATATATCATGCATACCTGTATTCATCTTCTAGAAGTTCGTTGCAATTTCTCTTATATTCACAATCACCATCTTTATTTTCATTAATTTTTCTATTTATACATTTTTATTCCTTCACCTATTCTTTTCAAAACTTTTTCTTTTCTTTCTTCCTCCTGTCTCTTTCCTCATTTTCTTTCTTTCTTTCTTTCTTTCTTTCTTTCTTTCTTTCTTTCCCCTTCTTAACTTTCTTTTCATTCTTTCCTTCCTTCTTCCTTCCTTCCTTCTTTCCTTTTCTTTCTTTCTTTCTTTCTTTCTTTCCTTCCCCTTCTTAACTTTCTTTTGTTTCCTTCCTTTTCTTTCTTCTTTTTTTTTCTTTCTTTCTTTTGTTCTTTCTTCCCCTTTTTAACTTTCTTTTCTTTCCTTCCTTCCTTTTCTTCCTTCCTTCCTTCCCTTTCTTTCTTTCCTTATTTCTTTTTTTCTTTCTTTCTTTCTTTCATTTTTTTTCCTCCTTCCATCATCTCTTCCCTACTTCTTTCCTTTCCTTATTTGTGACAGCAAGAGGAGGCAAACATCATTCTCAATTGACCATTCTGAACTTTACAATTGTTGAAGGTTGAGCAATAAATTCATTTCCTGAGTGTTTCCTTCTTTCTATAACTGATGATATACTTTCAGTTAAATAAAATAATTTTTATTAAAAAGTTTTAAAACGTGTTCTAACAAAAAACCTTATATGGTCATTTTAACAAATAGTTTTCAAATTTTAATAGTATTTATTATATTTACTTATAAAAGTAGTTTATGATTATTGGAAATACCAAAAATTAACAATGACAATGTAATCACTTAAAATCTTTTTTTCTAAAGTTTATTTATTCATTAAATTTTTTTTTTAATTTTTTTTTTCAACGTTTATTTATTTTTGGGACAGAGAGAGACAGAGCATGAACGGGGGAGGGGCAGAGAGAGAGGGAGACACATAATCAGAAACAAGCTCCAGGCTCTGAGCCATCAACCCAGAGCCTGACGCGGGGCTCGAACTCCCGGACCGCGAGATCGTGACCTGGCTGAAGTCGGACGCTTAACCGACTGCGCCACCCAGGCGCCCCTAAAATTTTTTTTTAATGTGTATTTATTTTTGAGACAGAGAGAGACAGAGCATGAGCAGGGAAGGGGCAGAGAGAGAGGGAGACACAGAATGTGAAGCAAGCTCCAAGCTCTTAGCTGTCAGCACAGAGCCCGACGCGGGGCTTGAACTCGTGAACCGTGAGATCATGACCTGAGCCGAAGTTGGACACTTAACCGACTGAGCCACCCAGGCCCCCTAAAGTTTATTTATTCATTTTGAGAAAGAGAGAGAGTGCACAAGTAAGGGAGGGGCAGAAAGAGGGAAAGAGAGAATCCCAAACAGACTCTGCACTGTCCATGCACAGCCCATCGCAGGCCTGGATCTCAGGAACCTTGAGATTGTGACCTGACCCCATATCCAGAGTCAGATACTTACCCAACTGTGCCACCCAGGCTCCCATAATCATTCAAAATCTTATCTTTCAAAAACTGATAGTGTGCTTATAAGTGAAATGGTATCACAGTAACATATGTGGTGTTGGAGCATTAGCATAGAAATATATACACATGACTTTCCAAAATTAATCAATACACAATATCGCATTACAGGGAAAGAAGAGTATCTAATATGATGAGTTTATTTACAGATTTAGCAGAATAAAAATGATTGCCCTGCAAAGAAGTATATCAGAGAGCGCAATGAGAGAGAGAGAGAGAGAGAGAGAAAGTGTACGCAGGAATTTGTGGGACACTTTCTTTAAAAGTTATTTCTCTGGAGTGTGTTTCCTCATCCTTTTTCCTCTCTAGGAAATATCTTTATTTATGAGTCCATAATATGAACATATCTGAAAATAGATCAAACTAAAGCCTTTAAGAAAATTTGAGAAAGTTGTTAGCGTTCTTCTCTTATAAAGGAGAATTTTGAAAGTATACACAGATAAAACTTGGATTTATAAGTTATTACAAATACCTATAATTTTTGCTTAAGGAAAATCTTTAATCACAGATCTTTCATCACGGTGCATGTGTAAACACCTGGCAAAGTAACAAAAAGTACTTGGTCTCAATTTTGTTAAGTTCATGATATTATTAATCTTGGTGTTGTTACTAGAATCGGATAATGCCCAAAATTAGCACTCTTTTGAAGGCAGACACTATATTGCTATTTTAATAAAAATTGTTGAGGTCGGAGCTGGGTCTAAAGCTAGAAGTTACAACTCCAAAGGATCATATGAGGTGTAATTTAAAAACTCATTTCTTGGGGCTCCTGGGTGGCTCAGTCAGTTAAGTGTCCAAGTTCAGCTCAGGTCATGATCTCACCATGATGGGTTTGAGCCCCACATCAGGCTCTGTGCAGACAGCTCATAGCCTGGAGCCTCCTTCAGATTCTGGGTCTCCCTCTCTCTCTGACCTTCCCCTGTTAATTCTCTGTCTCTTTTTCTCTCAAAAATAAATAAAAATTTAAAAAAATCATTTCTACCTTGCTAGTTAATTTTTTGTATGTATATACTTAATTTCTAATCAGACCAAATACATACTAACTGATAAATTAATTGTATTTTTTCCATTAATTTTTCACTTTTCTTACTGTAACATACAGACTATTTACCAAGACTTTTTTCACAACCTTCCTCTTGATTCCATAGCATTATGTATAATGGGGATTCTTCTTAGCCTCTGACCTTCTAAGTCTCTTTCTTTAGTTCTTCCTTTGACCAGATGTGCTTCTAAGACCCATCGTTTCTCTCTCTTTTTTTATTTCCTCCTTACTTGGAAAATGACAATCATGAGATTCACTGACATAGATTCGACTACCACTGACACCTACTTGGTTTATGAACACATATTTCCCAACTTGACTCTATGTTGAGATCTAGGAACATATTTTAAAATATTACTGTAGCATAAGTGCAATTGAACTCAACACTGATCCTTCTCTTTTTGTTCTATTTTGAACAATAGTATCACTACTCATTCTTACTTCGATTAGAAGTGTTCTCCATTAGTGTTCTCCTAGCCTGCACTTTATAATCTAATCAGAATTCAAGACCTGTTGTTTTTACTGCTGAAATGTATCTTTAATTACTTGCCAAACTGCCTATGTTCATAGCACCTTCCCTGATTCAAGTCTCCTAATTGTTGTCTCTAATTTCCTTTGTGTGTGTGTGTGTGTGTGTGTATGTGTATATATATATATATATATATATATATATATAGCTGCAATTTATCCTTTTTCTTTTCTGAGAATACAGATTTAATCATGTTCAGCATGCCTACGCTTCTCCAAAAATCGTCATGGCTTTGTCACTTACACAACAATTCTAAAGTGTTAATAATCGGTTCTATTTTTGGGTTTCAGGCTTTCTTCTCATACTTACTCCTTCTCTCCTTCTCTGCTCATTCACACCAAGCAAAAACATCATCACCTAGACCAATACTGTGAAAGAAATATTTGGGATTTTCTCACAGAGCTTTCTCTATCTGAATTCATCTTCCTCATCTAGGTAAAACTCTACCAATACTTCCAGACCCAATTCAAAGTCAAACTGTGTCAATTCTTCCATTCAGTTGTAAATTAGCCCCTATCTGTTTATATTAGCATATACTATTATACATCGGTGGCTGCACACAATTTTTTTAAATGTTTATTTTTGAGAAAGAGCAAGTGAGGGAAGGGCAGAGAGAGAGGGAGACAGAGAATCTTAAGCAGGCTCTGTGTGGTCAGCACGGAGCCCAACAAGGGGCTTCCACTCATAAACTGTGAGATCATGACCTGGGCTAAAATCAGGAGTCGGACTCTTAACTGACTAAGCCACCCAGGCGCCCCTGCACACAATTTGTTTGCCAGCATTAGACTGTTAGATCACTTAGACAAGATCTCTATTGTTTAATATTTTTATTCCTTACAATGTCTGTTATGTTATCTTGCCAATGCATCCATTATAATAGCTACTGCTATTTAAATCCATAACTATCGTGACCTTTGAGAATGAGTCAAATAAGTATGAAAAATAGAATAAATTGATACAGTTTGCTTTCTTTTTCAACAGTAGATGTCTGAACATTAAGAGAATATGTGGTTCTCCAAGCATTACAACACAGTGACAGAGAGGTCACTCATCAATCAGACTACCTGCTACTATTTCTCATAGAAGGCAAATGCAATGGACTGGCGAGATGTTTTTGTGAAAATCTATATAGTTTATATCTCTTTTATTCATGCTTCAAATTAATACAATATTCGTATATGTATTAAAATTCAACAGTAGTAAGTGTACAGTTTGGTGAATTTTGGTGATTTGTACAGCAACTTAACTATCTCCACAATCAAGATATAGGACAGTTTCCTCACTCTACAAAGTTTCCCCTGCCCCTTAGCACTTGGTATCCTTTCTCCACTCTTGACCTTAGGTGAGAACTTATCTTCTTTCTCTCTCTCTTTTTAAGTTTATCTATTTATTTTGAGAGAGAGAGAGAGAGAGAGAGAGAGAGAGAGAGAGAGAGAGAGAGAACAGGTGGTTCCAGGTGGTGAGGGACAGAGAGAGAGGGAGAGAGAATCCCTAGCAGGCCCCACACTGTGCAGAGACCAACACAGAGCCCAAAGTCTCGAACCATGAGATCATGACCTGAGCCAAAGCCAAGAGTGGGACGCTTAACTGACTGAGCCACACCGGAGCCCCTATCTTCTTTCTGTTGAAATAGCATCGTCTTTTCTAGAATTTCCTATCAGTGTAATTATATAATATTTAATCTTTTATGCTTGACTTATTTTCACTTAGCATCAAGTTTGTGAAATTCAACCATGTTTTTACCTGTATTAATATTATATTCCTTTTTGTTTCTGAGTAGTATTCCATGTTATGGATATACCACAGTTTGCTTATTCACAAGTCAGTGATCATTTGGTTGTTTCCAATTTCCAGTTATTGTGAATAATGATGCTTGGACTATTCATGCACATGGTTTTTGTGTGGACATATGTTTTCCTTTCTCTGGGATAAGTATCCAGAAGATGAATTTCTGAGTTATATGGGAAATTCATACTTAACTTCACAAGATACTGCCAAACTATTTTCCAAGGTGGTCATCTTATTTTACATTCCAATAAAAACATGCATGACGGCCAAATATTTTACCTTCTCTCCAACAACTGCTTCATCTTTAGCCAATCTAGGTAGGTGTGTATTGTTATTTCATTGTGGTTTTAGTTTGTATAGTCAGTTTCTTGATGATTGATGATGTTAATAATCTTTTCCTGTGCTCTTTGGCCATTTTTTTTTAAATAGATTCATTGAAATATAATTCATACACCATAGAATTCACTGATAATAAAGATTTTAGTAAGTTCACAGGAGTATGCCTAATTTTAGAATACTATCAACCATTCCAAAAGAACCCCATACCAGTTAGTAGTCACATCCCAGTCTGCCTAATCACACACATATACCTCTGACCTTGAGCAAGCACTACTTTCTTTAATCATAGACTTGCCAACTCTTGACATTGTCTATAAGTAAAAGCATATTGATCCTTTGTGACTGGCTTCTTTCATTTAGCATAGTCTTTTTAGAGGTACATCTCTGTGTTGTAACATATATTAATCATTTGATTTATTTTTATTGCAGAATAATATTCCAAGATTAGAATATGCCACACTGTATTTACCTATTCCTCAGTTGATAGGCATTTTAAGTTTATCCTTTGACTAATTAACAGGCCTGTTATAAACATCTTCATACGAGGTTTTCTGTGAACATATGTCTTCATCTTTTGGATATATACTTAGGAGTGAAATTGATGTATCATATAATAATTCTATGTTTAATATTTTGAGGGACTAACAAATCATTTTCTGAAGCAGCAGCACCATTGTACATTTCCAACAACAAAATGCCAAGGTCTCGATTTTTCTATATGCTCACGAACACCTATTATTTTAGTTATGACTTTGCTTACAGTCAGTGTAATAAGTGCGAAGTACCTCATGGTTTAGATTTGCATTTCCCTGGTGATTACTGATATTTAACATACTTTTATGAGTGTATAGACCTTTTGTATGCTTTCTTCAGAGAAATTTTTATTGCCCATTTTTAATTCAGATGTTTGCTTTTTGTTATTGAATTGCCAAAGTTAGTTCTTCATAAATTCTAGATACAAATCCCTTAGCAGATCTACAACTTGCGAGAATTTTCTCCCAATTTATGGGTTGTCTTCTCATATTCTTCTTAAAATTTTTTCAAACTTCAAAAAGAGGAAAAAATGAAAAAGAGTTCAGAAAGCCAACAGGAATAATGGGATACCATCAACAGAAATAATATAAACATTATGAAAATCTCAAAAGGAGAAGAGAAAGAGAAAGGGGCATAAAGTCTATTTGAAGCAATAATAGTTGAAAATTTATAAAACATGATGAAAGAACTGGACACCCAGATTCACGAGGCCCCTGAACACCAAATAGGTGGAAACGCGAAAGGGATACACCAAGGCATGTAATAATTAATTGCCAAAAGGCAAAGATGGAGAATTTGAAAGTGACACAAGAAAAGTGACTCATCACATAAAAAGGAACACCCATAAGACTGTAAGATAATTTCTCAGCAGAAATTTTGCAGGCCAAGAGAGGCTGAGATGGTACAGTAGACTCTGCAATGGATGCCTGAAATAGCCGATAGCACCAAACCCTATGTTACCATCTTAATGACATCACTTCCTCCTTTAACTTTCTTGGCAGTATCATTTGCAGAAAAAATAAAAAGTTTTTACTTTCGATGTAATCCACATTATCTATTTTTTTCTTTGTCACTTATGCTTTTGGTGCTGTATTGAAGAAACGATTTCCTGCCACGAAGTCACAAAATTGTGTGAGTTTTATAGAACTAGATCTTACATTTAGGCCTCTGATCCATTCTAAATTAATATTGTGTATAATGTGAGGTACTTATCCAACATGATTCTTTTGCATGTGAATGTTCAAGCACCACGTATTGAAAAGAATATTTTCTCTTCTTTGTGTCTTCTTGGCACCCTTATAAAATTTACTGTTAAGTGCATAGGTTCATTTCTGTACTCTCAGCTCCATTTTTTTATACCAGTAGCAAAATATTGATTACTGTAAGTTTTGATTTGTGTAAGTTTTGAAATCATAAGATTTTAGTCCACCAAACAACCCTTTATTAAAATAATTTTGGCTCTTTTAGGCCATGGATGAGGTTTGACATCTCCTTGTCAATTATTACAAAAAATAAAGCAGCTGGAATTTTGATGGAAATTCCATTAAATCTCTACATGAATTTGGGAATATTGGCTTCTTAATGCTATCACATCTTCTGATTCATGAACATGGGATGTCTTTCCACTAATTAGGTCTTTTACAATTAATTTCAACAATATTTTGTAGTTTTTAGTGATCAAGTCTTTCCTTATGTTAATGTATTCTTTTTTTATGCTATTACAAATAAAATTATTTTTGTAATTTTATTTTTGCATTGTTTTATTTTTGCTGTTCATTGCTAGTGTGTAAAGATGAAATTGACTTTGTATATTGATTGTGTGTCCAACAATTTTGCTATATTCATTTATTGGTTCTAATACGTTTTTAGGGGGATCTTTAGGATTAAAAATGATTTTATTTTCCTTTGTAATCTGGATGCCTTTTATTTCTTTTTCTGGTGTAATTTTCCTGGCTAGAGCCTCTAGTCAATGTTGGGTAGAAATTATTGGAGTGGACATACATCCTTATGTTGTTCCTGATCTTAATAGAAAAGCATTCAGTCTTTTGATACTCAGTATGATTTTAGCTATAAGTTTGAATAGATGTCTTTTATCAGGCTGAAGATATTTCTATTTCTAGTTTATTGAGTGTTTTTATCATGAAAGGCTTTTAGACTGTCAGGTTTTTTTTAGTCAATTTTGATCATCATGTAGATTTGCCTTTGATTCTATCACTGTGGTGCATTACATTAATCAATTATTGGTGTCAATCCAACTTTGCATTCCTGGGATAAAACCTATTTGATTAAAGTGTATCATCATATCTAATATGTTTCTGAGTTTATTTGCTAATATTTTGCTGAAGTGTTTTTGCTTTTTTTTTTTTTTGCATCTATGCTCATGGGAAATACTAATTTGTAGTTTGCCTTTCTTAATATCTTTATGTGTTTTTGTTGTTAGGATATTATTGGCCTCATAAAATGAGTCAAAAAGTATTCCTTCTGCTTGTAGTTTCTCAAAGAGATTGTAGAGAATCAGTACCATTGCTTTCTGAAATGTTTGGTAAATTTACCACTGAAACCATTAGGGCTTAGGGATTTCTTTTTAGAAAGTAATTGATTATTGATTAAATTTCTTTAATATGTATGATCTTATTTATATAATCTATGTTACTTTGTGTCTTGGTAGCTTCAGTATTTCAAGGTAGCGGTCCATTTCATCTAAATTATCAAATATTGAGGTATAGAGTTGTTCATAGTATTCCTTTGTTATACGTTTTATGTCTCTGGGATCAACAGTGTTAGCCTTTATTTCATTTCTTATGTTGGTAATTTTCTTTCTCTTGGTTAATCTAGTTGGAGGTTTATATAGTTTATTGATCTTAAAAAAATAGTTTCCATTTTTATTGATTTTCTTTATTTTTTTCTTGCTTTCAATTTCACTGATTTCTCCTCTATTTTCTACTATTTGTTTTCTTTTTGATGCTTTAGGTTTAAATTGCTCTTATTTCTTCTATTCTCAAAGTAAGACCCTTAGGTTATTGATTTTAGATATTTACTTTTTCTAACATATGTATTCAATGTTATACATTTCCCTCTAAGAACTGCTTTTGTTGCTTCTTCTGTTTTGATAAGTTGTATTTTTATTTTCATTTACTTCAGAATATTTTCAAATTTCTCCTGAGACTTCTTCTTTTCCCCATGCATTATTTACAATGATGTTGTTAAATATCCAAATATTGGGAGATTTTCCAACTATCCTTCTGTTGTTGATTTCTATATTAATTTCTTTGTGGTTTGAAAAATGATACTTTGCATATGTCCTATTCTTTTAATTTTGTGAATATGTGTTTTATAGCGCGGGAGATTGTTTATCTTGGTGAATGTTCTAGAAAACTTGAGAGGAATAATGTATTCTGTTGTTTTATGGATTATTCTATAAATATCATTTAGGATACATTGCTTGACAGTGCTGTTCAGGTCAATTATCCTCAATGATTTTTTTTCTTAATTTTTTTTAATGTTTATTTATTTTTGAGACAGAGACAGAGCATGAACAGGGGAGGGGCAGAGAGGGAGACACAAAATCTGAAACAGGCTCCAGGCTCTGAGGTGTCAGCACAGAGCCTGACGCAAGGCTGGAACCCACGAACTGTGAGATCACGACCTGAGCCGAAGTGGGATGCTTACCCGACTGAGCCACCCAGGTGCCCCTATCCTTAATGATTTTCTGCCTACTTAATTTTTCAGTTGCTAAAAGAGGGGTCTCCAACTATAACAGTGGATTTATCTATTTCTTTTTTTCATCTCTATTAGCCTTTGCCTCACATATTTGGATGCTCTGCTGTTAGGCATATACACGTTAGAGATAGCTGTGGGTCTTTTATTTATTTGTTTGTTTGTTTTCTTATTTATTTTGGAGAATTGACTTTTCTCCTAATTTTCCTCACTCTGAAATCTGTTCTGAATGAAACGAAACTCCCTTCTAAGTTTCCTTTTAATTACTGTTAGCATGTAATATCTTCCATTCCCTTTCCTTTTACTCTGTGTTACTACATTTAAAATGTTTTACTGTGCACAACATACAGTTGGGTCGTGATTTTTTCCATTCATTCTGACAATCTCTGTCTTTTAATTGATGTATGTAGATGATTCACATGCAAATTTGATATATTTAAATTAGTATCTGCCATATTGATAACTCTTGCGTCTCTGTTTTGTTTCTTCCTCCCTCATTTTACTACTTTCTGAGGTTTTACTTTATTTTGTTTTTTTCTGAGATTTTCATTGAACATTTCATATGGTTCTATTTTATCTCCTGTCTTAGCATATCCTTATATTTCCTTAAAAAAAAATTTAGTGGCTGCCTTACATTTTGCAACATATATTTTAAAAGAATCTAATTGCAACTTCAAATCACACTGTATTTTTTCATGTGTAGTAAAAGTACGTTGTAAAAGTGTTCCCAATTCATCCCTCTTTTCCCTCATGATATTTGTGTCATTCATTTTCCATTCATCAAGAGCTCAGCTGAGCTAGGAGAGAACTGAGATGCCAGATGTTGGAGTAGCCAATTAAAGCAACAAGCTAAAGATAAATGAGTTAAGCCTTTAATAACTTACTAAGATGGTATAAGCAAGAGTGTAAAACTGGAGAAATCCCCAGCACCCTCGGTTCCATATTCCCCCACGGAAGTTAAACCAGTCAAAGCTCAGGTGGAGCAGCACATCTGGCTCTTGAAGGAGTGTGGTGAGAAAACAGCCATTTTGCGTTGCTGACTAGCCGTTTTGAATCATGGCAACCCTGCTTACACCCAGAGTCTGGACATTTAGATAAAGACTTGCTACAAATTGTTGCTTGCTTTTCCCAGAACATCTTCTAAAATAATCACTTAGAGTTGAGCCTGTGAAAAGTTAGTGGCCACCATCCTAAGCATCTTATAAATAGTACGTACTTGCTACCCTGCTTTCTGTTTCCTACTCACTTATGACCTGGGACAGAGGACTGCCTTTCCCCTGGCGCTGTGCACACCTTCCATCATATTTCTAGGATCCATAAGTCATGAATCTTGTGACTTTACTTCTTTTGTGTAAGTTTATAGAAGCTTTGTCTTCACTCCCAACTGCCTTGGAGTTTTCACTTCCCCCCAAGTGAGAACTCATGCTGAGGGAGTCATTCAGTAATTCCCTGTTAAAGCAGGTCATAATCTTCATATTCTTAATTTACTACACCAGCTATGGGGTGGCAAGGGGAGAGGGAGAGAGCAACACAAGGAGCTTGGAACAAAAGTCTGTGGTAGTTTTATGGATCCTGGGGGTGGAGGAAGGGTGAGGGGAATATCTAGAGTAGTAAAATCCTGAGTAGGGGTAGGGAAAATTGTCTTCATGATTTTCTCCTCCTTCTGCTCATAAAGACACCTCAGTAGGGATGCCTGAAGATAACCTCTGTCCACAATCTCAGATAAAAATATCTATGAATGAAAACTTCAGGGTTAGGAAAGCAAATATGCCCAAAGCATGAGTAGCCAGAGGGGCCTGAGCTCCTGACTCTAACTACCTTCAGAGATTGTGATACATTGGCCGTGCATCAAGTCTGGTACAGGGAGGGCCATTTTCCTTGTGAGGCCTTCCAGGTAAAGGCTCTGTGCTTTACTATGGTCAGGCTTGAAGAATTACACAAAAGGTTTTAAACATACCCAGATTCCTCAATATCCATTTTGTATAATCACCCACTGCATTGTAGTGTTGTTACGTTAAACAGTTACCTTGCATATCAAGTCAGATTTAAAAAAAAAAAACAAAACTTAATTTTAACTTCACTTACTCATTTTCCAACACTTTTTTTCTTTATGTAGCTCTCAGTTTTTGACTTATATCATTTCCCTTCTCCCTGAATAACTTCTTTCAACATTTCTTGCAGGGAACTTCTGCTGCAGATAAATTCTTCCATATTTTGCTTCTCTCTTCATTTTGAAGGATGATTTAGCTGGATATAGAAATCTAAATTTATGTTTTTGTTTTTTCCTTTGAACATCTTAAATATTTCACCCCACTTGTTTCTTCCCTGCATGGTTTCTGATGAGAAGTCTGCTGGGTGTTTTGTTTTGTTTTGTTTTGTTTTGGTTTGGTTTGTTTTTTTTTTTTTTTTTTTTTTTGGTTTTTTTTTTTTTTTGTGGGTGTTGTTGTTGTTGTTGTTTTACTTGTTCCTTTATAGGTAAGGTGAATTTTTCCCTTGGCTTCTTTCAAAATTTTCTCTTTATCTTTGTTCTCTATAATTTGAATATGAGGTGTCTAAGTGTAGTTTTTTGATATTTGTTCTGCTGACTGCTCTTTGATATTTTTGGATCTGTATTTGATGTCTGTCAGTAATTATGGACACTTCTTGGCCATTATAACATAAAATACTTCTGCTCTCCCATCTTTTTTCTCTTTGTAGTATTTCCTTTTGATTCTCAAAGTATAGATATCTCTGACCACATTACACTTCTGTTTATGCATGTTTTCCACTTTTTCCATGAATTCTCTTAATACAGTAATCATAATTATTTTAAATTCCTTATGTAATAATTTCCAAATACAGGTCAAATCTGCGTCTGGTTGTGATACTTGCTTTGTCTCATCAGCTTGTATTTTTCTTTTCCCTTTGCCTTAATATAACTTGTAATCTTTTTTCAAAGCCAGAACTAATGCATCAAGTAATAAAAATGAAAGTAAATGGGGCTTTAGTGTGAGGTGTATGTTGATCTGGCTAGGAGATGGACTGTTTTTAATGTTTCATAAACCATCAGCAGGTGGTAGAGGCTCCAAATTCTTCTAGTATACTTGTTCTTGCCATTCTTGTTGGCTTTGGCTTCTATAAGTACTCCTACTCCAGTCAAGTCTGTGACTTATAGATCTTACCCCTGCAACAGTACTTATACTGAAGTATTGTTGATACGGTGATAAGCTGTTGGGGAGGAAGGCATTCTATAATCTGATGACCATATTCCAGTCTTTTAGTGGTCCTGTGTTCCTGGCTGTACCCTTTGTTCATTCCTCCATTAGCTATTCTTCCTTTAGGTGACACAAGAAGAATAGAGGGGACTAGAGTCACAGAGATGCAGTGTCTCCAGGTGGAATGTGGCTTAGGTAAAGATATTTCTTCTGGCAGGTAGGTCTTTGTTATAGACAACACTCTGAGTATATCTCCCAAAATTTACATTCCCTCCTCCATCCGGAGCCATCAGAATATTTTTCTTGGTTATTCAGTGTGAAAATTTGGTGAGTTTCCTTGAGGTCAAACCGCAAAAGAGTTTAAGTCCCCCTAAGATAACAGCCCCCACGAATTTCTCACTCACTAGCAAAGCCAAACTTGGTCCCTAGCAATTTATAAAAATTACCATATAATTGTTTCCACCAGCTTACAGTTATAGCAATTTCTCTTCCAGATAAACCTATCTTGGTTGTGATGCTCTTGCTTCACCTGTCTCTCTTGATTTTAGGGTGGCAGTTTCCCCTGTGTCTTAGTTCTCAGATGGATCTAAGAAGAGTTGATGATTTTTAAAAGCTATAGCTTTCTCTTGTTGTAAGGACAGGGATAATGACTTCCAAGCTTTTTACATGTTAGAACTGAAATCAGAAACAAATCCGTGTTTTTTTTCTATTCCTCCAATTTTAAGAAGTTTAAAAAGAAAAAAAAAAAAACGCCAATTATTTGCATGTTGGACTCCTTTGCTGTTGTCCCAAATAACTTGGGGAAGTGTGTTTTCATTTCACTTTTCTGTTCACATTTCTATTCCCTTTCATCTTTATAATATTATTTCACTTTTTTACTCTTTTTACATCAAATTTTTTTTCTATTTACCTACTTTTAAATTCAATAGAAGTTGGCAAGTCTGTAGGAAGAATTCTTTATTTTTTAAAACTTTTTAAATGTTTATTTATCCCTGAGACAGAGAGAGACAGAGCATGAGTGAGGGAGGGGCAGAGAGAGAGGGAGACACAGAATCTCAAATAGGCTCCAGGTTAACACAGAGCCCGATGTGGGGCTCAAACCCGTTAGCCATGAGATCATGACCTGAGCCAAAGTCGGATGTTCAACAGACTGAGCCACCCAGGCGCCCCAAGAATTCTTTATTTTTAATGTTTTATTTTTCATTTCTTCCATTTCCATTTGGTTCTCTTATCATATAGTTTTCAAGTCCCTGTGAAATTTCCTATCTTGTCATAACACTCTCATATATTAGGTTTAGCATGAAAGTTCCCTGAAACTTGTGCATTGTGAAAAAGGATAATTATCATTTGGTAAGAGTGCATACTATGTGTAACTTATTTATTTAAAAGATAGTATAATTCAATATTTATCCTCTTAGTTGTTAATTTGTTTTTTATAACTAAGTAATAATTATAAAAAAAATCAACATTAGACTCAACTCGTGGAAGTGGATAGAAGATATTTTATAGAGCCTTTGGATAAACAAAACCTATAAATGTGTCTGCTTTAACATTTTTTTCAGAGATAATTGCTTATTTCTGTTCAGTAGAGACAGATTTTTATAGCCAAAGGAATGGTGAAATTTTCTGCCTTCGAGGCAATTGTAAAAATGTTTTAATGTACCTCAGCTGGAAATTTCTATGTTTTGCCAAATTAAATAATCACTTTTTCCCTGCAAAAATGTCTTTCATCTTGGAAAGAGTTTGAGAATAGCGTACATTTGAAAACTATGCAAAATATTTAAAAATTTTCAGTGTTTGGCATGAAAATGGCAATTTTTAATCTCTGCCTTAGTTACCAATGTGAGAATTCATGTAAAGGAAGAAAAATTTAACAAAAGTATGCACCATAGGTTGTAAGAGGGACCTTTCAAGGAAATATACTTTAACTTATAATAGAGAATGGTTATTGGATTATGCCTTATTCCTGAAAACGTTTAAAACAAGTGTTATTTCCCTTCCTCCTCTGGTGAAATAAAAGATTTCTAGAATACTACTTGTTGAAGACTTAATTTAGCTAGATTTTACTTATGATTTACTTTCTATTTAACCAAATAATAGCAAGCTCACTACTAAGTGGCAAGTGGATTTATACATGGTTGCATTCCTTTACAGACATTTTTTTAATTTACTCTAAAATTAATAATCTCATAATTTACAAGTAATTACCAACCTTGTAATTATTTTGGGTAGCACCATTATCATCTCATAATAGATACTAGAAACAACTTTTCAAGGCACGCTTATTAGAACACACACACACACACTTATTCGAATGGCCAAAATATGAAACATTGACACCACCAAATGCTGTCAAGGAAGTGGAGCAACAGGAACTCTCATTCATTGCTGCTGAGAATGCAACTGGTGCAGCCACTTTAGCAGATACTTTGCCACTCTTTTACAAAACTAAGCATACCCTTACTACACAATCCAGAAATCATATTCATTGGTATTTACCCAAAGGAGTTGGAAACATATCCATTCAAGAAGCTGCATGGGGATGTTTAAATCAGGCTTCCTCATAATTGCCAAAACTTGAAAACAACCAACGTTTCCTGGGATAAATGTATAAATAAACCGTGGTACATCCACACAATGGAATATTATTCAGTGCTAAAAAGAAATGAACTATAAAGCCATGAAAAGACATGGAGGAAACTTAAATGTATATTACCAAGAGGAAGAAGCTAATCCCAAAGGCTGCATATCAATGACTCCAAACAAATGACTTTTTACCTTTTATGTTTTGGAAAAGGTAAAACTATGGAAACAGAAAAAAAAATTGGAGTTGCCAAGGGTTGGGTTGGCTGGGGTGGGGGAGATGAATAGGCAGAGCACAGATTTTTAGGATAGTGAAAATGCTCTTTATAACACTATAATGCTATAATATATACATGCCATATACATTTGTTTAAACCCATAGAGTGTACAACACCAAGTGTGAACCATAATGACTTTGAGTGATTATGATGTATCCAATGTATTGGTTCACTGATTGTAACAAATGCACCACTCTGGTGAAAGATGTTGATGAGATGTCTGAATGGTTAAGGGCAGGGGGCCAGAGGTAGGGGGCAGGTACGGTTTAAGAAATCTCTGTAACTTCTGCTCAATATTGCTGGGAACCTAAAACTCTAAAAAAGTAAAGTCTGAAATAGAAGATTTTTATCTTGCTCTTATAGAAATAGTTTTCAGTGGCAGATCCAGTGTATTTGAAGGTGGTCATTTCCATTCAGACTTTTATGGTTAAAAAAAAGAAAAGAAAAAAATGCTGACTTCAATAAAGGAAATGACTACATTGTCAGTCTTCATAATGTCTCTAAGGGAAAAGGGCGAAGGCAGAACTGTCATGAGTTTTGGACCTGGTAAAGGTGGGCTTTTGCACGTATAAGCCTGACTATGTTTATGGCATAATAAATTAGGGTGGTGGGCATAGACTTGAGGATGCTGAAGTGAGAGAATAAAACCAGTCTTGGAGAATAAACAGTGCTTTGTTTTTCCTTTTGTGTTAAAGAACATTTTCTCTGGTGGGCAATGGTGGTTGGGAGTGAAGGCAGAGGTTGAAGCAGGAGAATAAATTTCTTAATTTCAGTAAGCCTGAGTTTCAATCTCTATAAAATGAAATCATGTGCATATCTTGTTAGGGTTCTTTGTGGTTTAAATGAGATAATGCACATTAAGCCCTGTGAACAGTGTCTATTGTAAAGATGTGCCAGGGATCACCATTATGATTACCCTTAATGTTACCAAATATTCATGTTTTCCCAATGTATCTTCTTTTTTTCCCATGATGCATGTGTGCTTGTGTCTTTTTTTTTAATATGAAATTTATTGTCAAATTGGTTTCCATACAACACCCAGAGCTCATCCCAACAGGTGCCTCCTCCATGCCCATCACCCACTTTCCCTCCCCTCCCACTCCCCATCAATCCTCAGTTTATTCTCAGCTTTTTAAGAGTCTCTTATGGCTTGGCTCCCTCTCTCTCTAATTTTTTTTTCCTTACTGCCTCAACCTCTGCCTTCACTCCCAACCCCATTGCCCACCTGAGGACCCCAGGCTGGGGGGATTCTGATTGAGTGGTCCTCTATGACATCATGTGTACACAGGGCATCCTGACTGGGATGCTGCCATAATGGTATGTGTGATGCAATCCTTCTTTCTTGTTCTGAGTGCCCATGAGCACACACGAGCACACACATACTAGCCCACACTGGTATAAACATGGGTGTGAGGTACTACACACTTAGTACACCCACCTGCTCACATTAACATGGCTACCACACTCTACTATTCCCTAGCACCCAGTAGCACTCTCATAGACACTAACACACACTAGTACACATGCTAGTTCCCAAATATTCATTCACGTGAGTACAACTGTAAGCATGCACACTAGCAGACACAAGTACCCATGCTAATATACACAGGAGAACACACTAGCAATAGTTGTACACTCACTGGCATGCCTAGTACACATACCAGCCCACACAACAGCAGAAACGAGTACTCATGCGAGTATACACATGAGTGCCCTAGTTGTACACTCACTGGCACGCCTAGAACACATTAGCACACACAACAACAGACATAAGAACGCATACTGGTAGATACACTAGTGTACATGTGTGTATCAGTATACACACTAAAACACCTGGGGCACGTCAAGAGGTCTGACACAAAATTTGTGACATCTGGGTCTAAATACCTAATTTACTGTTCTCAGTACTGAAACCACGCACTGCAAGGGGCGCCTGGGCTGCTCAGCCAATCAAGCGTGCAGCCCTTGATTTCGGCACAGGTCACGATCTCACAGTTCCTGAGTTTGAGCCCCGTATCAGGATCTGCCGTGACAGTGTGGAGCCTGCTTGGATTCTCTTCCTCCTTCCCTCTCTCTGTCCTTTCCCTGCTTGTTCTCTCTCTCTCTCAAATAAATAAATACTTTTGGATTACAATTAAAAGTAACTGGCAATTGAAGAGAGTCATTTTTGATTTTCAATTGAATTTACTTTTCTGGAGGTCTCTTAGGTATAAGAGTCTGGAAATGCAAGTCTGGAAATGATAGCAGGTAGGTACAAACTATCAACTTGTGCCTTCCATCAAGAAATTCAGTAATTTATCATGATTAACAATAATAATTTCCAAAATGATATTTTTGGTTCACTATTGACTACCATAAACAAAGAAATTAGGCGGTTTTCTTTTTCAGGTAACACTGATTCTTTGGTAGAGACATAATTTAGTGTTGTTATGAAAAAGAAAATATAAAACACTATTCTACAGCAGTTTTTCATGATCACAGAAGCCATGATCAGAGAAATGTGTAAATGTCAACACTCACACACACAACCTGTGTCAGGTGATCTGGTCAGCTAGGAACACAGATACGCGGCAAAGATAAAAAGAAAGGGAAAATAAAAGGCATCCACATAGAGAGGATATTTACACATAGGCATCCACATAGAAAGGATATTACATCTGATGAAGTGGGACTCCTATTTTCAACCCATTTTAATATATTTACACTAAAGTGCTCAGAGTGGTGTGGCATAATTTTGTCATACAGCATCCTTCAGTGTTCCCCTTTGCATACCTGACCCCCCCCCCACACACACAAAGAACATTTTCTCTTATCCTTACCAGAAAAGGAGATGCAAATAAATTAAGAGGTTTCTTACAAATTATATCAGATCTCTCATCAATCATATTTTAAACAAATGGAATCTACTAATTTTTTAAAAAATAGGTATTTAAAAAAACTTATCAGTGAGCTTCCATTATCATTTAAATCTTACACTTTTTAATTCTATTTTTAAAGTTTATTTATTTAAGTAATCCCTATACCCAAAGTGGGGCTCAAATGCATGGCCCCAAGGTCGAGTCACAAGGCCCCTTGACCAAATCAGCCAGGCGCCCCTACATCTTACACTTTTTAAAAATACCACATACGTATCTTTATTTATCATGCAGTTAAGGATATCACAATAATAAAAAAGATTATCAAAATATTTCCAGAAGTCATGAGATATCTATTCATGGTTCTCAAAGAAAGAGACAAAACACCTCTCTGCCCTCTACCTTGTACTTTGATTTAATACTAAAAACCCAGTATCTTGACTACCTTACTAGGCAAATTGTCAATGTTTTATTATTGCCTTTATCTTTCTGGATAGAAAAAGAAAGCAAGAAACTCTTAGTGGGCAAAAATAACATACCTTCTTAGCCCTTATGGGGAAATTCGTTTTTGGATACCACATTCTATGTACTTCTGATATCCCGCTTTCACAGACAAGAAGTCCATATATGACATAGGCCTGTTCATTTACAGCTTTAATCATAGCATTCATATTAGTAACATAAAAGAAAACCTTCAGCCCTTACTTTTAAAGAACTGATTTTAGGCTTCTGATATTAATAAGGAATGGGGACACAGATAGCTCAAATTTTTCATATTAAAAGACTCATTTGCAAAAAAAAAAAAAACAAAGTAAATGGAAGAAAAATAATTTATGCAAGGACTGCTAATCCAGCTGTTTTGCTTCTGGGCTTAATTGGATTTACCTAGAATTGATATTTGGAGTCAGCATGTGTTATATCATCAACATAAGCAATAGTTACCCTACATAAAAGAGGCAATGCAGGGCAGTAAACTCCAAGATTAAAAACCTCAAACCAAACACAAAATAGTAATTTATTTGATTCAATCTTGGCACAAACACTTTCTTTGAGTCATGGACATCATAGACTTAATATAGCAGCTTGATGCTATATTTCTACATTTCTATCCTTTGTATGTATCTGGTAGATACATACATTCCTTTTAGTGAAAAAGCGAGAGTCCAAGAAAATGAATTTGGAAATGATTACGCACTTCTTCTGTCTGGCAGGCAGCCAGTTAACTATTGTCTCTCAAGGAAGGTTTGTAGCATCTCACTTTCAAAGCCAAGTACCCATCATTAATTATGAGGCCTTTCCCATTTGTGTGTAGAAAAATAAACTTATTCTTTGCCAGTAAATAACATAAGCCATGTTCAGGGAAGAACTTACATATGTGTTTATTTATGTATATTTTAATCCATTTATCTATGAGAACTTTTACAAGTGAATGTCAGAATTTTTTTTAATTTAATGTTTATTTATTTTTGAGAAATAGAGAGAGAGAGAGAGAGAGAGAGAGCAAGCAGGGGAGGGGCAGAGAGAGAGGGAGACACAGAATCTGAAATAGGCTCTATGCTCTAAGCTGTCAGCACAGAGCACAAAGCAGGGCTCAAACTCATGAATTGTGAGACCGCAAGCTGAGCTGAAGTTGGACGCTTAACTGACTGAGCCACCCAGGTGCCCCAGAAATATGTTATTTATTAAAAATATTAAAGAGATTACCAGTGTTTAAAGGAAAAGCATTTTTCAATAGAAATGTTGATGAATATGCATGTATGTCAATCTGGAATGTAAATATATTTTATATATAAATGCACGTTCATATCACATGAAATTGCAACACATTCAATTATTTTAAAAGTTCTTTATTTTGAGAAAGAGAGAGAGAAAGTGCAAGCAGGGGAGGAGCAGAGAGAGAGAGGGAGAGAGACAATCCCAAGCAGGCTCCAGCTGTCAGCTCAGAGGCGGATACAGTGCTCGATTTCACAAACCATGAGATCATGACTTGAGTGGAGATCAAGAGTCAGACGCTTAACTAACTGAGCCACCCAGGCCCCCCCACTTCAATATTTTTAGTTGCATAACTCATACTTTGACATCCTTCACTACCCTCTCCACCCTTTTTGCAAATGTATCCCTCATTGATATTGGCACTCCTCAGCTTTCTTTCCTGCTCAACTTTTTCTTTTTCCATTGCAGTTATCCCCTAAAATGACAATGTATTTGTTTCCTATGTCTCTTGATTGCTATTTCCCCCTGCTCTAATGTACGCTTCATGAGAGCAAGGATTGTTTTGTTCACTAACAAATCCCAATTGTCTATGACAGCAGGGCATGAGTAGGGTAGGCACTTAGTAAATGAATGAAGGAACATGTTACAAATATTACATACATGTATGTATCTATATGTGCTAGTATATGTGAAGATAGACAATACATAGGTACATAGATCAATAGATATGCTTTCAGACTTTTACATTCGACTTTCCATGTCTTTTGTCTATGCCATCTTTCTCCCTGTCATTTAAATAGACTAAGGAATGCATAATGTCTACAATTTCAATTCAAAAAGGTCCAGCTTTGTGGCCTAATAATCTGACTTCAGAGTTCTGAGACATATACTTACCCAAAAAAATGCTAAAAAACAAAAATCGTATGGTTCATTTTCTTAACTTAATGAATTGCTATCATTGTGCTCTGAGCTTGGTTGACCGATATTTCTTCCAAATCAAATGAAATGAAAAGCTACTCCTGAACTAAATGAAACAGTCTGGTTTACATCCAGATCTTCCGATGAAATGGTCACTGGAGCCCAGGAGCAGTATCTGAGCCAACTTAGCTCAGATGAGTTCAAGTTAAGTGCAAACATTCCCACCCCGGAGCAAAATAGAAAATTATTCTGAAAAACAAAAAAGAAGAAAGTTATTCTGTACAATCATGTTGTAAGCTGGCAAATTTAAGGTCTGGAAACCCCATACTAGAGTATCTCCATCACCAATGGCAAACCAGTTGGGTTGTCACAACTGATTAAAGAAACCATGCAGGTGGATTCGGCAGGATTGCAAGTTGTTCATGAAAACAAAATCTTTAATTTCTGCTCAAATATTCGGGTCTCTGCTCAAAGTGTCCCTCCTTAGTGATTTCTAAAAGTACTCTCTTCACCACACTTTTGCTGCATATTATAATTTATATTAATTTTTTTTCCTTTGGTTTTTGTCTGTCTTCCACACAGGATAGCAGTTCTATGGAGGCGAGAACTTTGTATGTTTTGTTCATTCTTGCCTCCCAAGCGTGTCAAGAAATATACACCTTATAAAGTTTAGGTGTGATAGTAATAGTTGTGAAATCAAGTAGTAGTTGTGAAATCAACAAATAGTTGTGAAACCAAGAAATTAATGAAAATGAGCAGTATCAGGAGGGGACCTTTCTTCTACCGGGCATTTGCTTCCTTCCAAAGCTTCTTTGAACTCTTACACTAACCCAAGGAAGGCTCTAAAAAAAGACTCTATACTGAGCATTTAAAATAATATCTTTTTTTTTTGGGGGGGGGAAGCATTTTTCTCCTTCCTAGAAGCATCTCTACAATGTGAGTTGATATTCTGTTGTCATGTTTATTACAAATCACATTAGAGGATTCAATAACTATGATCTCATAACTATATGCTTAGTTCTTAGACATTACCTGATGTGTAAGTTACTTTGTTTTTGATTCATGAGGCTGAGTGTTAATATGAAAAATAAAAAAAAAAGAAGGTAAATAAATATGGTACTTGAGAAAAGGGACAAATGCATCTGCAAAAGATGGAGAGCTTTAATGGTGGAAGAGAAGAAAGTCAATGTTCCAATTGTAGACATGGTGTCTTCTCTGGATTCAGGCAGATTGATGAGTACACAATTGAACTGGAGTGGCCTGGAGTCAGGCGAGATGTCTTAGCTGAATATATACATTTGGGATTGACTTTCATATGCATATTTAAGGCCATAAGTAAGGAAATTAATGTACATAGAAAGAAGAAAAGATTTGAAGATTGATCTTGAGATACTCCAACCCTAAGCAATTGTGATAGTTTGGATTTTTTTTTTTTTTTTCAAATCATCCAATTGTGATGATTGGATTTACCAGGAGAATGATCAGGGAGGGTAGAAGGAAGAAACAAGTAGGCAGCTATGGTGTCCTAATCATCCAGTAAGGAAAACAAATTACGAAATGCTGGCATTGAAAGGCTGGAATTAGAATATATTGTTTCTTCATGGTTTTTTGAAATTATTTTTAGTTCTATTTGGTTTTCATTATAAAAGTAACAGGCACATGACAGAAGTACTAGAAAAGAGAAGAAAAGTTATCTTATATTCAAGTTCAGCAAAACATAAACAGACATTTGCTGGAAGATCTCAAAGCCACTACTAGTTAAATTTAATTCCTTTTCATCTTTTTCCATTTTATGCATATTCTTAAATACTGACTGTATGTATAGTTACTATAATAGTGTAAAGTATATTATGTATAGTATATGCATAATACTAGGTGAATAGATTTCTAGCAAATGTTCATTTTACTTAAGTTGTAAACATTTAAAACATGAATGTTTCCTGACTACTATTTTCTTTTATATTTTTAAATCAAGATATAATTGACATATAACATATAACATATTGGTTTCAGGTGTATACTACTATTTTTTTTAATAAAGAATTAATAATCAATAAGGAGTTAAACTCTATTAACCTTTTGTTAATAAATATTCAGATTTTATCTTTCAATCAACAAATATTTTTAAGAGCCAATTTGAGTCAGGTAGAATATAGAGAAGAAAAATATTCTAGAGAAAAATAGGTACTGGTTGATAAACGATTATAAAATAATACAAAATTCAGAAATTTACATTTATCATATACCAGATACTGTCCTGAGTGTTTTATACATATCATCATATCTAATATTTACCAAATACAAAACAGATATTATTATGAAGGATGAGTATGCACACGAGAGTGGATTAGCTCGGAGTTATTAAAAAACATCAACTCATTTGTGTAAATATGACAGGGGGTAGATTATGGCAAGCTGGTTGCTTTCAGAAGATTACATTGAGGGGACAGCCAGGGTTGCCTGGAGAAAAAGGCTTAGGATTAGTCTACAAAGAACCCATGTGATGACTCAAAGAGAGCCTAGAGATCCTGGAAACTGGTTAAAGACTTTAGAAATCGAAATGGTTGGGGCCCTGGGTGACTCATTCCCTTGAGCCTCTGGCTCTTGATTTCAGCTCAGGTCATGATCTCACGGTTTGTGAGTTCGAGCCCGGCATTGGGCTCTGCACTGACACATGGAGCCTGCATGGGATTCTTTCTCTTCCTCCCTTTCTGCCCTTTTCTAGCTCTCTCTCAAAAATAAATAAATAAATAAATAAATAAATAAACAAACAAACAAACAAACAAATAAACAAATAAATAAAATTGAAATGGCGTGAAGAGATTTATGGTTTACAAAAACTGTTCCATAAATGAAACTAGAACCACATAAGTCACTGAAGAGGCAGTTGCAGTGAGAGATTTACAGTCCTGATTGAAGCATTCTTTTCTGTGTTTGGGGCTATTTTTCAGAAGTGTAGTAACTGGTCAAAAAAAAAAATATATATATATATACATATATACATATATATATAAAGTTTATATATATATAAACTTTAGGAAAGAACTTAATTATTAGGAAATTTTTCCCCAAAAGATTTGGTAAGATTAGAGTATATAGACATGATTTTATTTTGATAGTTTTTATTTTATTTCTTTTCCCATTATTATTATCAGCAGGCCAAGTTCACAGTTTATGGCCAATTGTCATTCCTGTTTTTTCATTATCTTTGATTTGAGCATTTTGATTATAATGTGTCAAGGCATGTGGGTATTTGATTTTTTTAGATTCCCATTCTAAAAATTTTCTTGAGATTTCACTTCACATTTTTTTTTACTATTTTCATGATTATTATAATTTTTACTTATAAGGTGATAATGTGATTATTTAAATTTGTTTAATGTTTATTTATTTTTGAAGGAGGGAGAGAGAGCATGAGTGGGGAAAGAGCAGAGAGAGGGAGACACAGAATCCAAAGCAGGCTCCAAGCTCTGAGCTGTCAGCACAGAGCCCAATGCGAGGCCCCATGAGATCATGACCTGAGCCAAAGTCAGATGCTTAACAGACTGAGCCACCCAGGTGCCCTGGTAATAATGTGGTTATTGTTGTCATCTCATTTATCAATGTATTTAAATATAAATTTATAAATACAGCATAATTTTTATAAAACTTGTCATACCCCATTGCCAATTATCTACACTATAACATTAAAGTGCTCATTGAGCCTTTATTTTTTGACATTTCCAGTGATCTTTGTTTCTTTATGAGGTTCAAGTTTCCGTCTGATACATGCAGGTCACCCGAAGAGCTTTGCTTTAATATTACTTGACAAGCAGGTCTGAAAACAATGAATTCTCTCAGCCTTGTCTGCAAAAGTCTTTATCCACCTTTATTCTTTTTTTTAATGTTTATTTACTTTTGAGTCAGAGAGAGAGAGCGCGTGTGTGCGAGTGGGGGAGGGGCAGAGAGAGGGAGAGAATGAATCCCAACCAGCCTCTGCACTGTGAGTCCAGAGACAGATGATGAGTTGATCTCACGAACCCTGAGATCATGCTTTGAGCTGATATCAAGAGCCGAAGGCTTAATCGACTGAGCCACTGAGGGCCCCCCACTTCCCTTCTTGAAAGCTAGCTTCTATAGATTTCCATCAATACTGTTCTTTTTTTTTTTTTTTCTCTTAGTCTTTTAAAATTATCACTACATTACCTTCCTGGCTGGCGTTATTTGTGAAGAATTGTGTGTTGCAATTCTTATCTTTATTCTCTTACGTGTAGTATTTCTTTTTTCTCTTGCCTGCCTTCAAGATTTTTTTCTTCACATATTTCACTTGGACTGTGATGTGTCTTGTTTTGTTTTTGCTCAGATTGAGGTCTTCCAAGTTTCCTTTATATGTGATTTGATGTTTCCATTATTTTTACAACGTTCTCAACTATTATTTCTTCAAATATTTTTTCTGCCTTGTTAGGTCTCTCTTCTCATAGGACTCCAATTTCATATATACATCATTTGATGTTTTGCTGAATATCCTAGATGGCTTTGTTATTCTTTTTTTTTTAATTTTTTAATTTTTTAAATTTATTTTTGAGGCAGAGGGAGACAGAGCATGAGCAGAGAAGGGCCAGAGAGAGAGAGGGAGACACAGAATCTAAAGCAGGCTCCAGGCTCTGAGCTCTCAGCACAGAGCCTGACACGGAGCTCAAACTCACAGACTGTGAGATCATCACCTGAGCTGAAGTCAGACACTTAACCAACTGAGCTACTCAGGCGCCCCTGTTATCCTTTTTTTTTTTTTTAAATACTTTTTGAAGCTCTTTGTGTTTCAGCTTGAATAATTTCTGTTGACATAACTCCAAACTCACTGAGTCTTTCTGCACCTGTGTCTGTTCTACTCATGATTCTGCCGTGGATTTACTTTTTTATCTCTGCTATGTCTTTTTAGTTTGTTGTTTTTTTTTTAATTTAAATCGTTTCAATGTTACTATTTTTGGCTGCTGAAATTTCCCATTGTTCATTCATTGTCTACCATTCCCACTAGACCCTTTAATGTTTAGTGATAATTGCTTTAAAACTTCTTTTGATTAGTTCCAATATCTGAGTCATCTCTGCTTCTTGTTATGTTGGTTGGTTTATCTCTTGAAAATGGGTTGCTTTTTCTGGATCTTTTGTGTATTTCATAACTTTTTGTATTGAATGTCAGATAGCGCATATAGAATACTGTTACGAGAGAAAAGTAGTATTTAAGCCTAATAATCGTTCCACATTTTCCTTTCTGAGGTAGTGTGTGGGATTGAGCTAATCTGGGCTGGGCTTATTTTTGCGATGGTTACTTTCAATGCACTATAGGCTGTAAATTCCTTCAGCTGCTTAGAAGGGAGTCTGTGATCCCCAAAGTTTTTCCCAGTGTGATCCCCGGTTTTTCCTAAGCTGATTTCCCCACATCAGCTTTTGGCCATCCCTACACACCTGTGCCCCAGAGAAAAGGCTCTCTCCATGTCCTTGCCACTTTCTCAGTAGTAGCGTATTGTGCTGGGTACTCACTGCTTGGCTTGGTTCTTTGTTGTTCCAGTCTAGCATTAATCTTAAGTAGGAACTACGTATGTGTCCAGGCTTGACATGTTTAGTGTTCCTGTCCCTTCTCCCCGTGGCAATAAACTCTGCTTTATATCTGTGACTGGTTTTAAGAGACAATTCTCCATCAGTCTCTTGTGCTTCTCAACAATATACCAGCAGAGACACTGACTGCCTTTTTTTCCTGAAAGATATTTCCAACAATTTTGTATAGTGAGCAACCTTGTAAGAAAAAGATAATGTCTCTGGAGCAGAGGGTAGATTTGTTTGCTATTCATTAAAATAAAGATAAAATCTCCTTCTGGGGCAAAAGTCAGGCCAGTCTGTTTGCCATCCATTATAAAGGATCGAAATATCCTACATTGGAGTTCCTCTTCCATAAGGCAACCCACTACTTGTACAGGCATCATCTAACCCTCATGATGTCACCCTATGGGAAAGAGGGCTCAGGGATCTGGATAAGGAAATGATAATATGCTGAGAACACAATTTCTGTGAGTGTTAAACTGTTTTTGGCTATGCCCCAGGAGCCCCATGCTCATGCTATTTTGCCAGCATCTATGAAATTGTGTCAAGCTCACTCGTTAGCTTGTAAGTAGGGTAAAATCTCAGACCCTTCACAGTTCTTGATGATCTTGGGTGAGATTTCCTGCCCCACCCCTAGCAATATCAGGCCTTCATTTAGTATCAGTGTAGGATCCTAGGCCTAAAACTGTTTTCTATCTCTTCTTCTTGAAGATGTAGGTTTCAACCCTTTTTCTTTCTGTTTTTTTTTTTAATTAAAAAAATATTTATTTATTTTGAGAGAGTTAGAGACAGTGTGAGTAGGGGAGGGGCAGAGAGAGGGAATCCCAAGCAGGCTCTGCACTGTCAGCACAGAGCCCAATGTGGGACTCAAACTCACAAAATCATGAGATCATGACTTGAGCTGAAACCGGGAGTCTGACGCTTAGCCGACTGAGCCACCCAGGCACCCTCAACCCTTTTCCTAATAGCAATGAGCTTTTATTTCTGTGTCCTGAGAGTTTCCTTCCACTCCCCCATTCTGAATACATTTTCTTCTCCTCCTTCAGAACCTAAGGTATCCACTTTGTAAGAGAGGCCCAGAGAGGTGGGCAAGGCTTTGGTCTGTACCCCCACCGACACTCATCACCTGCATCCCCTGTGATTCTGAAAGATTTCTCTGGCCTCTTACCCAACCGTCACTTTTCTCCTGAACATCTGGCAGGGGCCTGTGAAGACTATTTTGCAAGTAAGCACAATGCAAATTTCCCTTGTTCCTAGGCTCTGACCTATTTCAAGCTAACATACTAGTCCACTCTTGGTCTTTATGGATTCATTAAAATTTTTGCTTATTTCTTTTGTACTCACTTCCACCTCTATGGTGGTCACCCCTTTCTCTCCTGTCCCAACTAAGGTGAGATAGTTTGTATGTCCTGTCTTTCCTTGAATGGTTCTACTCATCTATGGATTTGGTTTCCTCATTGCCTTGAGGAATCAACTCTTTAATGAATTCAAGAAAAGTTATGATATTGTAAATCATCCAGCTTTTTCTTCTTACTAGGTTTGAAGCAGTGTCCTTCACAGTATTCCACTCTGAGACAGAAATGGAATAGTATCTCATTCACTTGAAAACTACTTTCCAAGCTCTACTGACAACAAAATCATTATACTAAGCTATGTTGGGGGCATCCAAAGATGTGCAAATAATAGTGAAAAAGTAATATTCTCCTCACTATCAAGGTAGTAGTTTGGAAGAATGCCTGCTTGTTATCTCATTGGCAAACTTGTAATTCCATTTTAGGTCCAGCTTCCTGGACTCCAAGCTTTATCAAGTCCACAAGTCAGGATGTGTCATAATTCTAGAGATTCCTTGTTCCTTCCTAGTCTTTATCAGATGAGTAACCACTACCATATTATGATTTTGCCTATTGAAGGCACTCAAGGATCTTTCTTTTTCTCTATGTTTTTTTCCCCTTAGCTGGCCAAGTGAGAGCCAGAGGGTCTGAAGCAAACTGAAATTGAGCCCCTTAAAGGTATTGGTGCATAGGAAATTAATTCTTTCAAGGGTAGTGCCTCTTAACTATTTGATTTTTCTTCCCCACAAGCTTAGCTTCTTTATATTTATGAGAGAATTAAATGAAAGAACCTTCAGAGTTCTGTCCATATGACAATCTGTGACTCTTTAATTTTGTTGTCTTCAACAAGGAAGATGAATTATATGATTTAGAGCTGAATAGGAACATAGAAATATATACCCTAAACTTTTTGTCATAAAAATGAGAAAACTGAGACAAAGGAAAGTTAGATGATTTGCCCAAGGCCACATAGATGTAAAATGAAAGCAGAAAACAAGAACAAGTTTTAAATCATCATTCCTTGACCACAAGGAAGGCCTAGGAAGGACAGACTGCATTCAAATCCTGGATCTATTGCTTACTTATCTGCAAAACATAAGCAAAATGACTCAACCTTTCTAACTTTCTATTCACCTTTTTGGGAACCAGGGACAATAATACCAATATCGGCTTCCTAGGGCTGAAGCAAGTATGAAATGACATTATTGTTCAAAGTGCTTCGCAGACCTTTCAAACAGTAAGATGTATTTTATGATATTAGTGTATAAAGTTTCAACGCATGAGCAGAGGGAGAAACTGTCAAATCAGTATTTCTTTGCAGTGGTTTGAATGGAAATATGTCACATTGTCTCACAGGCCTCAATTACACACAGGAAGGACAGGAGACCGTTGTAAACTTGGCTTATGTTATGATTCAGATTGAGCGGGGTTTTTTGTTTGTTTGTTTAATTAACCTAATTGACATATCTGTTCGCAAGTGCGTGGAAGGCAGTACACTTCTAATGACACTGCAAGCCTTTACATGAAAGTATAGATGTGGGTGTGCACGTGTTTGGGGAAGAAAATGGAGAGACAGAATTGGAGGAAAGCCCCAGCAAGTTTAACTGTCAAATAACTCAGCCCCCCACCCTCCCCAAGGATTGGATGTGGTAGTGAGTGGTGCCAGCTTGGAGTTTCTAAAATGTATTTTGTAGCCAATGCTATAATTTGTATTCCTGTTTATTGACCAAGAACTGCTTCATTTACTGACCTAACCACCTACAAGAGCCATCGTCCCGCCCTGTGGTTTCCCCGCATTGGCCCTACAGGCAATGCCCAATGCTCTCCCATAGATGGCAGCATTTCACAAACAACGCCAGCACCCTGACTGGGGGCTTTCCACACTCTCCTCTCAAAGAGAAAACAGTTCCTTAATCTGTTGACAGGATTAAGGACCCCTGTTGTTTTACAGGAAGTAAATAAATCCTTATGGTATTCTGGAAACCTCAGAAGTATATGAGAGTGGTAAGTAATTGTTTATTCTATGGTAGAGGTATCAAATGAATATTTACAGCATTTAAAACAATTACCTTAGATTGATGTGGACTAGTGTTAAACCCCAGACTGTTTGCATTATCTAGTTTAGAATATTTGTTAAACTCTAGCACAGTGGGTTTACTTTCTGCGTAAGGAATTTCTTGCTAGCATGATCTGAGAGTGAACGCTAAAGCTGAGAAGACAGTGACATTTTCTTTCTCAATTCAGATGAGGCACTTAGAAATTAAAATATTATCTATTGTGTACGCAAATGATTGCATAAAACATATGCCACACAATACTATAAACCAGAGGAACATAAGCAAAATAAGATACAGTAAGAGAAAAAAAACCAAAAAAAAAAAAAACTAGTGTTTTTGTTTAAGCAAAAGGCTATCTTCCACTTTAAAATCCATTGAAATTCTCAATTTTAGATAGCATTGTTTAAAGTAGACAGAAAAGTACTCTTGCCATAAATCTAGAACACTGATGCTACATTAAAAGGTTTTAGTTGGTGTACCTAAGAATGTTTCTTAGCCACCTGGGTGGCTCAGTTCCTTAAGCATCTGACTCTTGATCTCGGCTTAGGTCATGATCTCACAGTTTGTGGGTTCTAGACCTGCCTCAGGCTCTGCACTGACAGCACAGACCTGGCTTAGAATTCTCTCTGCCCCTACCCTACTCATGCTCGCTTGCTCTCTCTCTCTCAAAATAAATAAATAAACTTTAAAAAATTAAAAGCAAGAATTGTCAAAAATGACAACGGGATGGGGAGCCTGGGTGGCTTAGTCGGTTAATCATTCGCCTTCAGCCCAGGTCATGATCTCATGGCTCAGGCTCCCACAGCTCAGAGCCTGGAACCTGCTTCGGATTCTGTGTCTCCCTCTCTCTCTGCCCCTCCCCTGCTCTCTCTCTCTCTCTCTCTCTCTCAAAAATAAATAAACATTTAAAAAAAAAAATGACAAAGGGCAATAATCTAACTTGATCAATGAGATTTACCCAGAAGTCAATTAAATGATCTTACTATTTAGGTTTTCCACTGCCCAAGGGTGTACTATTTTTTATTTTTTTACTCTTATTTTTTTTCTGTAACTTCCTTTACTCTGTATGTTTTAAGAAACTGATGACTTCTTTTAAGTACATTTGATTTGTGGTCATGATACATTCCTAACTAAATAAATGATAGTCATTTTTGAGCTACAACACATTTATTTAACACCCAAATTTCCAATAAGAAAATTTTAAAAATAGTTTTGTCAGTGGTAGTCTCTAATAAAATGTCTGGTCTTTAACAGTACAACTAGTCCATAAAGACTTAACCAGACACGATATGCAACTTTTTAATCAAGTATTTGTGGGTTTTTTTTGCTATGATATGTAAAATTTTTTAAATATATTTTGGATGATATATGTGTATATATATATATATATACACCTAAATATAATATAAATAATATATAAATATACAATTACATATGATATAATATATAAATCTATACACATAAATATGTATATAAATCTAATTCAATATATGAAAAAAACAAATACTACACATATATACATAGGATATTGTAACCCCTTTTCAGATATATGATTTGCTAATATTTTCTCCTATTCACTCTTCACTCTGTTGATTATTTTCTTTGCTGTGCAGAGGCTTTTTAGTTTGATAAGTCCCAGTTGTCTATCTCTGCTTATTTCCCTGCACTTTTGATGTTATAGCAAAAAATCATTGCTAAGGCCAATGTCATGAAGCTTTTCCTTTATGTTTTCTTCTAAGAGTTTTATAGTTTCAGGCCTATGTTTAAGTCTTGAATCCATTTTAGTTGATTTTTGAGTGTCCAATGCATTTTCTGAAGTCATCATTTTGTTAAATTAAAAAAAATAAAGTCATCATTTTGTTTTAAATTTTATAAAGTAATCAATCTTATATGCACAACAAACCTATATACAACTTCCTTTTAAAATGATCTCTCTTGGGGCGCCTGGGTGGCTCAGTAGGTTAAGTGTCTGACTCGTGATTTCTGCTCAGGTCATGATCTCAGTGTTTGTGAAATTGAACCCCGAATCGGACACCTCACTGTCAAGGGAGCTTGGGATTCTCTACCTTTCTCTCTGCCCCTTCCTTTTTTGCTCACTCTCTCTCTTTCTCAAAATAAGTAAATACACTTAAAAAATTAAACTCCTCTCTCTTGATTTCAAAATATAACTCAAAAATTTGTTTCAATAGTTATAAATAATCTTGATTGTTTTGAAGCCATTTCATTAGCATTTTGAATTGTCTCTTTGAAATCATGTGATTACATATAAATATGAGATATAGGCCAGGATTTTTGAAAGAGTAGCATATTTTCACAAAAGTAAGAAACCAATAAAAAGATTTGCCAAAAGTTTATTAAGATACCAAACATACGCTTTCCATGTATCATATAATTTCTAGAACAAACCAAATTAAAGTATTATATTAATAATAGCACAGACCATTAACAAACATTTAACTAAATGTGATTTAGTTTTTCACCTTTCCATGGGTCTTTGTGTAAATGTATTAAAAGTAAAAAGACAAAATCTCCTTTCATTCTGGAAATAAAGTCACCATAGCCAATTGTCTCCTGTCTGGGTTAGACCCTCTGCCCATTAGGCCAAGGTGGGCATATTTCACCACATGGGCTTGCTACTCTGCTCTCCAGAATGTTTCTAGGCTGCCTGTTGGCTTAGAAACATTGCTGGCCCTGTCCTCATTTCTGGGATAAACTAGACATTGAAGTACTTCATTACTTCAGGTACATGGGTAGAGTTTCCCTTTGGACATCTTATTTTTTCCCAATTAACATCTATCCCTTCCTTTTGTCCCCACTCATCACCTCACATTAGGATACACCTCATAACAAATGGCTCTGTTTCTGGTGCTGCTGCTGTTTGATGTCATGAGAAAATTCTTCTCCCAAAACGCATCTTACGGGCCATCAGTTGCCAATCCCCTCAAAACCCTCTGTGTCATTTTCAAGATGGTAAGATAAGTATGTGTTGCCTCTCCAGTCAGATTTTCCACTCCTTCCCCACAAGAGCCCTTCAGATCAGCCTGACTCCTCACAATCCCAGAATACGTCATTCTTAACTCAGTGACTAGTCTTCCTTTCCCCACGTCTTCTCTGTGAATTCTCTACCCATCCCCCTCTGACTATATCCAGAACCTATCCTTCCTCTCAGGGCCCACTCCGATTTACTCACTATTGTATCTCTGGTGGGGGCATAGCCTGGAATGTGGTAGAGACTCAGTAACTTCAGAGACTGAGTGAACCCAAGACCACTTTGCCTGTGATGTTGTCTTTGATTATTCCAGGTCACAGAAGCCCCTCCTTTCTTTGAAATCCTTTCATGCATATGGCCTGGAACTACGCTTCTATTTATTCTTTTATTTTTCACGGTAGATTGATCAACCAGTATTCTTTCGTGCAGGGTTATATGCTTGTATATTGCTTAATAAACACTATGAGTGATAGTAACTTGTTGGCCCATGCTTGCTTCCTTCTACATTTGGGCAGCTGCCTCATGACTTAGGATTTGTCCTGCAAAGTGAGTTCCCCAGGGAGGAGGTATACCGTGGTAAGTAAGCATGCCCATATTAAATTCAGACCAATGTTGGGGTGCCTGGGTGGCTCAGTGGGTTAAGCGTCCAACTTCAAGTTAGGTCATGATCTCACGGTTTGTGAGTTCAAGCCCCACATCAGGCTCTGTCCTGATAGCTCAGAACCTGGAGCCTGCTTTAGATTCAGTGTCTCCCTCTCTCTCTGCCCCTCCCCTGCTCATACTCTGTCTCTCTCATTCTCTCTCTCTCTCTCTCTCTCTGTGTGTGTGTCTCTCTCACTCTTTCAAAAATAAATTAAAATTTAAAAATAAACTAAAAAAATTCATACCAATGTCAGTTTAAATCCTGTCTCTCTCAAAAACTAGTTCTGTGACTTCAACTTTTCTAAGTCAGATCTTTATTTATGATATGGGGCGGGGAAAGTCTTTCTCATATAGGTAGCACAAAGGTTAAATAAAATCAGGTGTGTAAAGGGGCGCCTGGGTGGCTCAGTCGGTTGAGCCTCCGACTGCAGCTCAGGTCATGGTCTCATGGTTTGTGGGTTCGAGCCCTGTGTTGGGCTCTGTGCTGACAGCTCAGAGCCTGGAACCTGCTTCGGATTCTGTGTCTCCCTCTCTCTCTGCCCTCCCCGCTCATGCTCTGTCTCTCTCTCCTTCAAAAATACATAAACAAAAAAAAAACACAACATTTTTTAAAAATCCGGTGTGTAAAAAATGTGGAATATTACTTGCCACCTTGCAAGCATTCAAACATAACAATTATTGCTATTTTTGTTGGTGGTGGTATTTCATTGAACTCCAGATGAGGATCTCTGGTTTTACTACAAACCAGTGACTATGTGAGTTTTAATATTTCTCATGTATTTTGAGGCATGTCTCAGCCACTCTGAGAACAAGGTTAAGGAGTAGGAATTTCAAAATTATTTCAGTCTATTGTCTTCTGGGACAGTGTTTGTTCTCTTTTTGTTCTTTTGTTTGGTGTCAGTATCCACCAAATAGAAATCAAAATAGTTACATAACAGGGATAATGCAGGAATGTAATTAATTCTGATTTTTAAAATGTTTTGATAGTGCAAAGCACTATAACTGAGTATGAAAAATTTTAATATAAGTTTAACTCACAAAGAAAGAGCAGAACTCACTATTTAGCATTATTTAAAATATAAGACTTAGAATTTCCTAGCTGAGTCTGTTCACCATTCTGGAATCAGACTGACCTGTGTTTGATTCTAGGCTGTATACTTGAGTTAGGGCAACTTACCTACTAAGTTGTGCATTAGCTTTCCCACCTATACAGTTGGAAAATAAACCCTATCCTGCAGGTTGGTTTTTAGGATTAAACGGGAACATACCTATACATACTAATGCTCAATAAATAATAACACATAATATATAGTCACGTCTACATGTTGAATCAACAATGATTTATTGATCATACAGACTTTACTGTGGTTTTGACACAGATTTAAGCACAATGAGAAGAAGTTCTATAGAAGATTATTAATTTTATTTAATTTATTGAATAGTATGTGTGTGTCCTAGGACCTGTCAGACATTCTTTAGACATCCTGGTAGGCTGAACAAAACACAACTCCCTCCCTCATAGACCTTATATTCCACTGGTTGCCAAAAAAAAAAAAAAGTGTAAGAAATATATAAAAGATGTTCCAGTTTACTTCAAGAGTCAAGTTACAAGAACTTACAACTGAGAAAAAAAAATAGCAACTAACAGAAAATTTAAATAAAGGTCCAAGGTAGCAATTACGAAGATATCCTAAGGGAGTAGATGATTAATTGCCAAGCGAGTGTCATAAACATGTGTCCAAGAAGTTCTAAGGCAGAGAAATCACTTTATGTAAACCATATAAATAATAAACATGTTTATGAGAAGTGTTCCCCAAACTAACTTCACTCTGAATTCAGTGGGTGTGCTGAATGAGCACCGGCTGTTTTATGTCATTTGTGTGCAAAAAAAAAAAAAAAAAAAAGAAAGAAAGAAAAAAACCTGCCTGGAGTACAGTGTCAGTAATACGTCCTTTTGGACACCTAATAAATATCAGTGATTTGCTCTGCGTTATTCTGATAGCTAATTAAAACACACACACACACACACACACACGCACGCACACACTCACACAAAAATTTCCAAAGCTCTAAGAAGTATGACTTTCAGCCTTTGAAATCAACCTGAAAGTCTCCAAGGTAAAACAAAAAGCTTCGGCTGTTCTACTTACTTTTCCAGAGAAGACTTTGATCAGTTATCTCAACAGAGAGCACGGAGTCCAATGTTGCTCTGCTGACATCAGCAGAAAGGGTTTCTGCTTGTCACTAAGTGAAAGCTTATGATCAGGAAGGAGATTTTTTTTTTCCTAGTGTCTTTTTGGAGCTTCCTATCTTCGCCTTTCATCTATAATGAAACAGCCTTGAAAAGAAGGTGGTGGGTGAGATGAAACCAGGAGAATAGATTCTTTATTTCACACGAATAGAGAGCTGCTGTTCCAGTTAACTCCTGCCTTTTATTCTGTTTTGACACAATTGTCAAAACGTTTAACTCTTCCTTTCCCGGAATTTGTCATTTTCGGTCAGAGAGTAGTGCCGAGCAAAAGAATTCCACTGATGTTATTGAACGCAGATCTGATTAAGCAAACTCAGTCTTATTTGGAGATAAGGAGATCTTGCAGAAATCAACAACTTGACATTTTACTTCCTTTTTACGGTGCAGCTCAGACGCAAACCACATGAGTTAGGCCTATCGATTTGGAAATATGAAACATGACAAATCGCTGTTTTTCTAAACTTGAAACCAAAGAAATTGGACACTTCCTCAAGAATTACACACTGGCACTCTTCTAGGTAACCTCTGGATCTTCAGAACCCATTTTGTGGCTGAGAAGGGTGTTCAAACAGGGCTTGGCCAGTGTTTATTGGGCCAAGGTGTATGGTTCAAAGAAAACAGAATCACACCGGCTCACTTGAGTAAAACAGTGTGAGGCGACTACATTAAACTAAGACAGATTCTTCCGAAGGGAAAAGTGTGTTAGGGAAACCAACTGCGAGAGCAGATAGATGATGATTATAATGGAGTAAAAGACTAGTGTCTTAAAAATAGAATAATGGAGACACACACGATAATTGTCCTGCTTTCTCTTAAATACATGGACACCAACAAAAGAGAGAGCCGATGGATGGTTTGGGAAGAGGGAATCACAAAGAATAGAGTACAAATGCATTCCTTCTGTGCTTAGGTGATTTCAGAGGAAAAACAAAGCTAATTGCCAGTGGAGAACGAGGGAGACAAAACCAAGGATGCACTATGGGAAGGAGATGTAAAGGAGCAAGTAGGAAAGGCCTGAAGATTCCTATTTCTTCAGACATCACGGAGTATGGAAGAACATTCCAAAGGTTGGGGCTTTCATGACAGGCTTTTGAGATGCTACGTATTCTCTAGTAGCTTCTGACTGTCAGAAGAGTAAGAAATGTGAAAGGGGAAAGAGTAAGCAGAGCTCACCGTGGTGATAGAGTGGAGCTAAGGAAGGCCATTGGGTGACCATGTCCCGCAAAGGCAGTATTTCATGGCATGAGTTACCTGGGAAACTGGAACCAAATTGACGTGACACCAATGTTTCATCACATCCTTGGTCTTTCTGTTTTCACCACCAACTCTTCTCACTCTCGCACATTCTTAGTGTTTTGGTATCACACAGTTCCTGCATGCTTTCTTTTGACTCTTCTTTCCTTTATATGCGTCTGACATTCCAGATGCCTTCTTTGGTACAGGATCTCTCAACCTCAGCCCTATTGATATGTTGTGCTGGAAAATTCTTTATCATGTTAGAGTTTCTTGTGAATCACAGGATGCTTAGCAGTATCCTTGGCCTCTACCTGATGGATGCCAGTAGCATCCCATCCCCTCCCTGGAGATGATCAGAATTGTCTCCAGATCATGTCAAGTGATGTCCCCAGGGGAGAAAAATTGCCCCCAAGGGAGAATGACTGCTCTAGTTTATGCTTCTCATGTAGTCTGAAAAAGTTTATGCTAAAACTAAGTGTGATTCCCTAGAAATATTGTTCAAGTGGTTGTAAATGGGGAGAAAATTTAACCTGCCTATTTATTAATCATTAATTAGTTGCTCTGAATTCGCACTTAGTGTCACCTTTCAAAACCTATAATTTTATTTTTATTTATTTATTTTTGTCTCAGTGCTTTGGTGGATGCACTTACGTGTTTTTGGAAGTCAGATTCTGCTTTTATCTATGTATCCTCTATCTACTTATTGATATGTTTGTTGCCTTGTAAATAGTATTCTTTTGGGTTAAAACATTTGGAAAATATGATTTCCCCAGCCAGGACAGGTTATCAGGAGCTCAGAGAAGATGACTCAGGAAGAGTGCAAGTTCAAAACATTGTGTATGGGAGGGACAACTGTCTCCATCAGTGTAAACAGTTACTGGTTTGAATTCAGAAGTGGAATAAAGTTGGTCCATAAGCCCCAGGGTGATGACAAATAACCACACTGAACAATGTTGAAGAGACAGTTGTAGCCATTTCTTGATCTACCTCTGATGTAATTACATGAAAGACCTTTGATGTCGAGTAACTTGTTCTGAGAGTGTTCCACAAGATGAACAAATATTTCTAACAAATTTTAACTTGGTAAACAAGTGCTGTCTTGTAATATGAGTAGTACATGATGCTGAATGTCACATGATCATGACTGAGACAATGGTTCTCTCTTTCCCTTTCTCTCTCTCTCTCTCTCTCTCTCTCTCATTGTGGGATTGTGGGTGATTGTGCCCCATGCTTGGATGCTCTGTCTCATGCTGGGGTGTTTGGCAGAAATCAGTGATTTTGAAGAACGTTGGAAGGTGCCCACAACTGGCCCTAGTGTGTTTTTTGTCACTTCAAAGCACTTACGGACGGTCCTTTGCTTTTCCATACAAAAGTAAGCTTAGGAATGCTTTGCTTCATTGTAGGTCAGGTTGCCTGCAGATATAGACCCTTTCCTCACTGCCTTATTGCTAGTTACAGTGAATACAGTCTATGACAAGAGTTTATTAATACTGTACTGTAGTCAACATCCGTGCAAGCATATACAATGGCCCCCATGCAGAAAAAGATTCCATTGAGCCAATAGACAGCAGTAATTCTGTTAGTGATAGTGAAAGTTGTCCTACAAAATAACCCTCCTCTCTCTTGTCTCCCTCACACCAGCCACAAAGGTTTTCAAAGGTAAGTGCGAGTTAATCTGTTTATTTTTCTTTGTTTTGTATCTTCTTTATTATTTTGTATTATATTACAGTGTTGTAATCACTTCTATATGAATATTTCTGGATTATGGAATGAATCATCTGAGTTTCCAATATTTCTTATGGGGAAATTCTCTTTACTATACAAGTGCTTTGGAATACAAACATATTCCTGGAATGAGTTCTGTTCACAAACTAAGGTTTTACTGTACTAAGATTTTTTTTTTTTTTTAAGTCCCAGGTGTTCAATAACATGAAGCAATTGTGGTTGAATGGAACATGCCCTGGGCTAGGAGCCAAATGACTAGGTTCCAGGCTCAGTCCTTCCACAGAATCACTTATGGTGGAGAATCTGCAATCCTTACCCCCAAAATGGGGAGAAAAATTTCAGAGGGTGACTGTACAAATGAGGTGGTATACGTTGGAGGCGAAAATGTCTACTTAGTGGAAAGTGGCTATGAAAATGGTTTGGTTGCTGCTTATTTAAAAATTACTGGGGCACCTGGGTGTCTCAGTCGGTTAAGCGTCCGGCTTCGGCTCAGGTCATGATCTCACGGTCTGTGAGTTCGAGCCCTGAGTCGGGCTCTGTGCTGACAGCTCAGAGCCTGGAGCCCATTTCAGATTCCGTGTCTCCCTCTCTCTCTGCCCCTCCCCTGTTCATGCTCTGTCTCTCTCTGTCTCAAAAATAATAAATAAACATTAAAAAAAATTATTAACAGTAGGGTGTATAGAGATATTTTAAAGTTGCCTTGAGGAGTTCCTGCGACACAGTTTTCCTGGACAAGCAGTTTGAACCAAACTTCGGTCTGCCATGTCTGGGGGGATATCTGTGGATATGTAGCCAATATGGTAGCACACATACGTGGGGTTTTATGAATCAAACCCCGCTTAGTGTGCATTGGGGGAATGGGAATAGAAAATAATGACACAAATAACTATTTTGTAAACAGAAAAATCCCCACTGTTTTTTTTTTTTTTCCTAGCAGTGATCATTCCATTTTACCTGTTTGAGGAATCTACCTTTATTATTGAGAATTTATGATAGCTATGTGTAACACAAGTACCTCTAGATACTATCATTTCCTGACCTAAAATCTAAACGCTTCTTATTGACCATGCACTTTTACACCCTGCCCCTAAGTTCAAATATTTTGATTCGACTCACAAGAAAAAAAAGTACCAGCCTAGAGTTGATGATTCACCCCATTACGGTTCAGGAAAAGAGGTTTAAAAAGGAAAAAGCAGAGCAATGCAAAAACATAACATCGCCAAAATGTAATAGGTCTGAGTGGTGTTTTTGCAGCAAGGAAGAAAAACCTAAGTGACAGATCTCATTTTAATTATGGACTTAAAACAACCTTTTTTTTTTTTTTCGACTGTTGAAAAGTTTCTCAAACAGCGAGGTGATGGGCACTCAATGGTGTGAGAGAACGGAAGAAGAGATTCTGCTGGAGGATACCTGACTCTCATTTCCTAGAAGATTAAGGAAACTGAAGAATGGCGCATAATTACCAAAAGATTGCAAGTGAAGGAAAGAGTGCCATTTGCACTAAGAAAGTAATGACTTACTTTTCCCATTTTCCTTTTTCCTAATCTTATATGGAAACTAGTCATTTTACAAGATAGCTTATCCTAGCTTATCAATTATAGAGTTGGTTCTATGTTAGTTATCAAAACACACCACCATTCACTTTAAGACTGTATTCAAACTGCAGCTTTGGGACACGAACCATCAAGTGGTAGCACAGCTAACGTGCTCGTGTTAAAATTAATACATTTCCATGGTGCACATCAGACGGTTGGTGGATGAGTTTGTCAACTTTAGCTGTAATACGTTAATCTTTGGGGAAATATGCGGTCAAATGCTGTCATCGGAACACATCGGGATTTTACTTAAAAAAAAAAAGTCCTGATCTAACTGACAGGGCCACAGAGAGTTTGTCCTCTTCTGCAGTGTTGTTGTTGAAAGGAGAAAGGAGGGGGGAAGGAGCAGGAGGGCCAGATTTTGTCTTAAAAAAAAAAAAAATTAACTTCATTTATTATTTATTTTGAGAAGAAAACAGAGAGAGCGAGTAGGGGAGGGGCAGAGAGAAGAGAGAGAGAAACCCAAGCAGGCCCGGCAGTGTTAGTGTCACTGTTAGTGCAGAGGCCCACATGGGGCTTGAAGTCATGAACTGTGAGATCATGATCTGAGCCGAAATCAAGAGCCAGATGCTTGGCCGACTGAGCCACCCAGGCGCCCCTAGATGTTTCCTTTAAAACGTGGATCTACTGGGGCGCCTGGCTGGCTCAGTCGGTTAAGCGTCTGACTTCGGCTCACGTCACTATCTTGCGGTTCGTAAGTTCGAGCCCCGCATCGGGCTCTGTGCTGACAGTTCAGAGCCTGGAGCCCGCTCCGGGTTCTGTGCCTCCCTCTCTCTCTGCCCCTCCCCCACTTGTGCTCTGTCTCTCTCTGTCTCTCAAAAATAAATAAATGTAAAAATATATATATTAAAAAAAAGTGGATCTACTGGGGCGCCTGGCTGGCTCAGTCGGTAGAGCATGCAACTCTTGATCTTGGGGTTGTGAGTTCAAGCCCCACGTTGGGTGTAGAGATTACTTAAATATAAAATAAAATAGGGGCGCCTGGGTGGCACAGTCGGTTAAGCGTCCGACTTCAGCCAGGTCACGATCTCGCGGTCCGTGAGTTCGAGCCCCGCGTCGGGCTCTGGGCTGATGGTTCAGAGCCTGGAGCCTGTTTCCGATTCTGTGTCTCCCTCTCTCTCTGCCCCTCCCCCGTTCATGCTCTGTCTCTCTCTGTCCCAAAAATAAATAAACGTTGAAAAAAATAAAATAAAATAAAATGTGGACCTCCTATGGCTGCATGTGTACCTGCTCCACTTTCTGGATAAAGTGTGTCTCTAGCAGTCTCTGTCCAGGACTTCTGAGAGCTTAAATCTTCCCAGTTGAGTGTCCTCAAATGTGGCAACAAAGGCAAAAAACGAACACTTCTCAGTTCACCGATGACCTCACTAACAGATATCAAATCCCTTATTGGTGCAAGGTTGTCCCCTTGTCATTTTACAATGACATTTGACAATGTCGTATTTCAGAGTTGCCATTCGAATACCCATTTAAAGTTCTCGGTTGTGTGTATGAATAACTAACATAGAATCTATTTTATAAATGACAAGCTAGTATAAGCTATATGGGAAAGTGGTACCATTCCCTGTCTCTACAGTACCGTGGATGAAATACTGCTGATTCAATTGCTCTAGAATGCAGTTTTAAACCTTTCCTTTGAATATCATTATGTCTGATGCCCAGGAATTGCCCAATTCTAAACAAAATGGGAAACTGATAGTGTAAAGACTGAATCTGAGAACTGGCGAATACTTAGTTTCTTCATTCTGTCTCTTACTCTTTGAGTGATGGAAACAAAGGTTACTTTAATGAGCTAGGTGCAAAAAAATGAGAGTTCTGCCAGCCTGGCCTCTCCTTTCTTCCTTCTTTCCTTCCTTCCTTCTTTCCTTCCTTTCTTTTCTTCCTTCCTTCCTTCCTTCCTTCTTCTTTCCTTCCTTCCTTCTTCCTTCCTTCCTTCCTTCCTTCCTTCCTTCCTTCCTTCCGCCTGTTCTTCCTTTGATTCATTCCACTGACATACAGGGAACACCACAGGGGAGCATGACATGCCCAGACACTGTACCAGGCAAATGCAACAGAGAAAGGAAAAAGTAAAACAAAGCCCCACAAAATGAAGGAGCCAGTCGAGTAAACAAGCTGTGGAAGATGAGAGGCAAAGGATGGAATAACAAAGATTGCATAGGAGAAAGGTCTAGTCCAGGATGCCCCGAGCAGTCTCTCCCTCTCTTACTTGTCAGCCGCCCCCCTTCTTAGCCTTTTGGAGGGGTTCCAGGAGCTGTAGTGCTTATGTGTAGAAAGAATTACAGAAGATAGGAAAGTTAAACAGGAATGAGAGTATTTCTAGATTATTCTGCAGAGTTGATCATTCCTTTCTGCATAGAATATTGCTTATATATGGTTTTACTTTTCTAATAGCAGTATTTTGACAAGTGACTTCTCAGCCTTTGGCTTTCTTCATCTGCAAAATGATAGAAAACTTTCTAAAGGAAATTGTTTTCTTATATTTTCAAGCAAATGATGCATTTCGTAGCCAATTCTTGCTACATTTCGTAGATACATTCTTGATTAAGATCTGGGAAACATCTCCCAAAGTCCATAATTAATTTATATCTTCTCAAAGAAATAATTACTATTGGCTAATCAAAGGCTTGATAATAATTGAACCCTGTTCACATCAAAACAAAGTCAGTTATGGTGCTTAGACGTTTTGAATAGTGGTTGCCATTTCCTTTCATTCCTATGTCGAGGTAAAAGTTAACCTTGGATAAATTCATTTGACACATTCAAATTACACAAAGACAAAATATTGATATGGGTAGGTAGACTTGAAATCAGTCAAAACTTCTAAAACTAATGGCAAATTGGCATAATAGAGATTATTAAATATGACACATTCTTCAAAACTGATTTGAACATGGTACATCAATTTGTGATGTAATACACTAAATAACTAAGTGAATAAATATGATGATTTGTGCAACTCTAATGCACAAATATCTCAGTTAGTCAATGAAAGTTAACGCTTCTTTTCTATTAAAGAAAAAAATATTCATCCTGTACCCCCCATCATGAATGTAAATGATCACATATTCCATTTAAGACACATTTCTTTATAGAAGCCAGAGATATTTAAAAACGACCAACAAGAATTAAGATTTTTATATATTGTTCTACAAAGTTTCAAATTCATTTCTGGATGAGGAAAAAAAAATCAGTTTAACCTTACTTAGAATATATAGAATTTAGAACCAACCTAAATGCCTAATAGTAGAATATGATGAAATAGAATATCATTTATCAAATGGGACAGTAGGGAAAATACCCCTAAGAAAACAATGTACAAAAACAATCTTCGATAGCCAAAGCCAAATGTCTCAAATTGGTTGCTTATAGTTTCATGATACAATATAGTAATACAGTGACAGTTCAATGATTACGTATTTGTCCTACCCAAAATCACATAAAACATTTACTGGTTGTAACACACAATGTACTAAGCTCCGAGGAGAATATAGAGGTGGATAATTTTATTCATTTGTGTTACTTGTTTTCTTGTTTTTGCAATGTTATTGTGAATATTTTAGGGAGGTTTACAAAGTGGAATTTAAAAGATGACTCCCTGCCTTGGGCCAGAAAGTGATCATCTCCACTGAGTATGTACCTTTCATTGTTAAGTTTGGATTTTATTTTGTTAAAATAAAATTGTTAAGGATGGATTTTTTAAATTTTTTTTAAATTTTTTATTAAATTTTTAAAAAATGTTTATTTATTTTGGGGAGTGAGACAGAGCACGAGCAAGGGAGGGACAGAAAAAGAGAGGGGGTCACAGAATCCAAAGCAGACTCCAGGCTCTGAGTTGTCAGCACAGGCCCCCACGTGGGGCTCGAACCCACCAGCTGTGAGATCACGCCCTCAGCTGAAGTCAGACACTTAACCGACGGAGCCACCTAGGCCCCCAAGGATGGATTTTAAAGTTTGTAAGCTGGTTCCCTGAATTCTTTGTAAATCAAACCCAAAATACGATTCCATCCTCCTCTCTACTCTTCCAGACATAAAGAATATTTTGTAATGGCTTTCTGCTCTTTTGACACAGGACATTTGAGAAAGCTGGTAGAAGGGAACTCTAGACGTGGAGAGCACACTCACTGCAACTTTTGAAAGGGGTTCTGAAGTCAATAGGCCTGGAAAATATTTCTTTCTCACAATAAACTAATAAACAGATGAAGGGCAATTTGCTCCTTTTTGTCCTATGTGGGCAGCACATATTCTTAACATGAAGGGACTTGTACCCTGAAAAAAGAATAAACATTTAAACAAGTGAGAAACTACAAGGCAACAGACAATGCCTAAATATCATTATAGTTTTAAGGGGGAAAAAAAAACAGATGTAGGTTTTTCTTGCATGTAAATTTTTTTATTAACATCTATTATCCCCTTGCACCCACTTTTAATTAATTTACATACTACATTTCTTTAGGTATGTCTTTGATACTTTTGAAGCATTTCGTCTGTCAATATAAGAGTTACAATTTTTAAAAGTTAATTTTGTTGTTATGAAGAAAATAAATCATGCTTCATTTTATTTTGTTATCCAAGGTGCAAATCCATTTCAGTGGAGGCTATGTGAGTAATATACAACAACAGAAAGCATTAGGACACTTTCCAGATAGATAATAAAACTCAATGAGAAATTTTAAATATTAAAACACCTAGAAGAAAATTTTGGAAGTGTTTATCTAATCTCACACAGAGATCATAAAAGTGGAAAACTTGAAATAAAATTTCCCATATATTTGGTTAAATGTAAGTAATAGGCTTCCAAATGGAATAAAGGCATAAGTAAAATTGTTCAGAAAGCCAAAAAGTGGGGAAGCTATTTATAAGTCATAAAAAACAAAATATTTGTGCAAAATAATAAGAAATAAACTAAATCTGATCGCAGTGGGCAAAGAACAGACACAATTCATGAAATAAAACAAGCAAATTGAAAATAAACTGGACAGACTCAACACTAGAAATAAAATGTAAATTAATGGAATTAGAATTTTTCAGTCATCAAACTACAGAGGTTTGTAAAATGCAATAGCACCCAGCGATGTGAAGGTAAAAGGAAATAGTTCTTTTATCCTTCCCTTCCTGGAAGGAATTTATATTCCAAGTTTAGAAAAATGTACATCTTTTGATCCAGTAGGTTTCAATTCTATACCATCTGCCAAATATATGTTAAAACATAGGCAAACCTTTTGGTATAACCTTATCTATAATATACACAAATTAGGAACAACCTAAATGCCCAATAATAAAACATGGTTAAATGAATACTATTTATTTAAATAGGAGAGTAGGGAAATGCTCCTGATAAAATGTTGAATAATAAGTCTCTTTTATAGATGAACTTTAACATTGGTGATTTTTTTAAATTACACTCTCATGGTTCAATTGTGGGTGATTTTTAATTTTCTCTTTGGGCTGTTTGATACTTTTCTGTTTTCTCTAAATACAATTCTGTTACTTGAATCATCAGCTATTAATAACCAATGCTATCTCAAGAAAGACGTCTACGAAGAAGACAGTATTGCAACAAAGGTTTAGTGTTTCAAAGGTTGGGTTCATGTGTAATTGCAGGCTGGCTTAATCCACATGTTTCTAACAACTGCAAATCATAACTATCAGAGTAATTGCCTGTTTACCACGACAGAGTCACAAAAGCATTAAAGTGTAAGGCGGCTAGGGAGAGGGGAGACTCCACAGTGCTGTCATGGTCGGAGTAGCTGAAGTTGGTTTTGTCAACCACCAACACATCAAGGACACCCACAGTAACCTCCTCCTTCACATGATGTATTGTTCAGAAACTATTGTGATTAGTTGCTATGGTACCTCATGAGGTTCCAGTTCCACACTGTAGCTCTGTTCAGGCATGTTTCAGGCATTGCCAAATCAAGGAATGGAGTTTCTGTGCACACCCACGAGATTTTGTGGAGTCCTTCCTTCGCTACATAGATAGCAAAGAAATAGGCAAATGATGCCCCTGTAAACATAGTCCTATGTGTATGCTGCATTGTAGGTACCAGAATCCAGGTTTCATGGGAAGGAAGTTTAGGGATACTGACCAGGGGAGGGGATGGGAGTGGGGGTGGTGGGAATCCCTTGAAAAGAAAAGAAAAGGGAAGAAACAAAGTGAAAAGAAACACAGCTACCATCACCACATCCTGCTCTTCCACTGTCCTCCAACGATAGAGTCTTTTTGCATTTGGCCTCGGTCTTGTTAATCATAGGAATCAACGACGAGTGAAAACAGAGAGGGACAGGTCTTCCCTCTAAAACCACAGCAGTGACTAATTCTGGAATTGGAAGGATACGTTTCTGCTCTCCTAGTTAAGATGAGACAAGAGCGATTCTTGGCTTTGCATTCTCACTTGCGGAAATCGGTTTACCTTTCTACGCCTTTTATTTCTCTATCTGTGAAGACGAGCTAAAAATTTGTTACAGATCAACTGTCGGGACTGCCTCTCAAATCAACATGATACCCTTCTCTGTCAACAACAAATAAGGTTTTGAAGAGCATGGAAAATGTATCCTCATAACATCATGTGCCATTTTTAAGTCCCTTCTTTTGCAAATGCCGTGAAAAATATGACTGTCAGAAGGGTTTCCCACTTTTTCATAAATGCATTGCTGTCCATATTGGGTATAACCCGGTATAATTTAAAAATATATCTTTAGGGGCACCTGGGTGACTCAGTTGGTTAAGCATTCGACTTCAGCTCAGCTCATGATCTCACGGTTCATGAGTTCAAACCCCACATCAGGCTCTGCGCTGACAGCACAGAGCCTGGAGCCTGCTTCTGATTCTGTGTCTCCCTTTCTTTCTCTTCCCCTCCCCCATTATGCTTTGTCTCTCCCTCTCTCTCAAAAATGAATAAACAGTAAAAAAAAAAAAAAATTAGGTGCCTTTTATAATTTGTCTCCTTCTCTGTTTTTATCTTATTTGTCCTTCCCTTCCCTTATGTTCATCTGTTGCATTTCTTAAATTCCACATATGAGTGAAATCATACGATATTTGTCTTTCTCTGACTGGCTTACTTCGCTTAGCGTAATACATTCTCGTTCCATCCATGTTGTTGCAAATGGCAAGATTTTATTCAAATCCTATTAAGTTTATAAGAATTTCACCTATTCTGAACAAATAAGCAAAATGTCTCACTGGCTTTCTCTGGGTTTGCCAGTCTCTTCTTCTTTTATAGTCATTTTCATTACTAGACCAATGAATCAGAAAAACTATCAGCCTTCCAAAGATGGTTGGGATATTTTTACATAGAGTCAAACATATAGCCAATGCTATGATCATAGGAAGCAAAGGGAGAGGTTATTAAATGTACAGAAAGTGTGACACTGATGCTCTTTGCACGATGTTAATTCATTCTCTCTTCCCCCCACATCCCCTCTGCCCTTCACGTAGAATATATGTGGACCAGTTTCTTTTTCTTAAAAGATTATTACACCGTTTCTGTGCATATTCTTCCATAGGGCTGGGGGACTTCTAAAATTATCTGAATCATTGTTAATTATCCAATACTCTAGTTTTGGAGTCCCTTGAAAACACAATTTTAACAACCTTAACCTTTCGTCAACTCCAACACCTCACACTAATGACCACACCCTGGATTTTTATCCTCATGCAAAAGTATTTTCACTCTGTTATGGCAAAGTTGAGATTCTCCTTCCTGATCACAGACTGTTATGTCTCTAAATTTTCTGCCTCCTCACATTCATTGTAGCTTTTCTGTCATTCTGTTCTACTTTTATTTTTTTGGTCCTCTCACAAAATAACTCTTATTTATTTCCTATGTAATCTGGATAATTGATAGACACCATCATTTATCTGTGTTTTACCTCTTTACTTCCTTTAAATTGGCCTAGAGAGGAAAGGTGCAAGCTATTGGTCAGATGCCAAGAATTTTCAAAGGAGTTTTAAATGAGAACAGGTGTAGAAAACTAGTGCGAAGAGGGACTAGATGAATGGGTTCGAGATGGAGGCTGGTGACCAGGCAGAAAGTGCTAGAATCTTATTTCTTTGGTTGCCTATTTTTGGAGTGGTGGAAGTTGAATGGTGGAAGGTTATCAGGTTCCATTCAACATCCATTGATCACGAAGAAGAAAAGTCATTTCTCAGCTTATTGGTTTCTCCATTACTCCAAATCCCCAGATTTGGGTACACCACCAGGCTTTTTTTTTCTTTTTCTCCCCCCCCAATATTATTCACATTTATTTATCCCTCTTGAGTATTTCCTACCACAGGTCTTCATTCTGGCTCAATAAAGCTCCCACTTTGTTCTTTCCAGACACCATTGCCTTCTAATTCAATGATAAAAGCCACAAGACAGAAACCATCATTCCTCCTCAATAAAATATTGAATAGCTTTTTCCAATCCCTTTATGTCTCTGAAGAAGATTCCTTTGGGCCCTTCATCTTGTTCTCACCCCTCATCTTTTGATCCTGCTGCTTCCTCTACTTTTTCTATACACCCACTATGGTTCCCTTTCTAATGGAAATTGTCTTGCTACAGATAAAGAGTAGGCTCCCTTTTGCCCACTTGGGATCTACAGAGCCTAGGCAGCGCGGAGGTTCAGTAAATAACTGCTCCCTAATCATGGGGCGCCTTCTAGGACTTGGTTGGCAAGACAGGAGCAGTGGACCAAGAGCCAGTGTTGACCACTAACTTTTGTCTCTCTCTTCAGGAAGACTTGAAGACGCCCACAAGGACCTTTCTCCTAGTCTGAAGGGAGTAAGAAGAAATATTTGTTCAAGCTGTTTAAGTTGTCTTTAAAATAGTTTCTATCTATCTGGCACCTGGATAGTCTCTTTAGAATGTGGAAGTCAAGACGTCATTGTCTTCCTTCTTACGACTGCTGTAACCACCTCCTGCGGAGTGAACATGCTCCTACTAAATGTGGGTATATGGTAAATGGGAACTCTCTGTGCTAGTTGGCAACTTTTCTGTAAATCTACAACTGTTCTAAAATTAAACAGCTCTTAAAAAATAATCGAACATCATGAAAATGTTTAACGATGCAATTTAAATGAAATGGAGGGGCGCCTGGGTGGCTCAGTCAGTTAAACGTCCGACTTCAGCTCAGGTCATGATCTCTCGGTCCGTGAGTTCGAGCCCTGCGTCGGGCTCTGTGCTGGCAGCTTGGAGCCCGGAGCCTATTTGAGAGTCTGTGCATCTCCCTCTCTCTCTGCCCCTCCCCTACTCATGCTCTGACTCTCTCTGTCTCAAAAATAAACGTTTAAAAAAAATAAAAAATAAATAAATGAAACGGATAAATTTCTAGAAAAAAAAGATGAACGCTTAACAAAAACGAGTGTATTATTCAAAATTCGCAAAGCTAAAAAAGTATACAAGAAATTTAAATAATCAGTTATTCAAAAGGATTTATTGCAGCACTACACTTCTGAAGTTATTAAAGCTTACCTTTCCATTAAGACCTTCGGGAAAATCTGTATTTTTGTATACATATATGTATTAGTAATACAAAAATAAATATGGCTGTAATAAATATATAAAAAGCGCATTTCTTGGGATAGAAATATCAATTTCACTGTTCCTTTTCTTTAATATTTTCTCATGAATTCTACATGATTATATATTTTTCACAACATAATCTTAATCATTGACCTAATAATTTATTTATTTAAAGATACTTTTATTCATTGTTAAACATTTAGATTCTGCATTTTATAATAATTTTAACAAATTTGTAGCAAATATAATTTGCCATCATTGACTTCTTATTTCCTTAGTAATAGAACTATAGGCAGCTGTTACTTCAGATTTGCCAGGCACATTACCACCTTGTTGTCCTGACTTTGTCCCAATCTATGTTTCCACTGGTAGAATGAGTGAGCCTGTGGCAGGATCGAAAAAGCCGTACCTTAGAGCACTGGAGTGGCTCAGTTTGTTGAGCCTCCAACTTTGGCTCAGGTCATGATCTCGCAGTTCCTCAGTTTGAGCCCTACATTGGGCCCTCTGTTGACCACTCAGAGCCCACTTTAGATCCTCTGTCTCCCTCTCTCTGTCTCTCCCCCACCTGCAATCTCTCTCTCTCTCTCTAAAATAAACAGTAAAAAAAATAAGTAAATAAATAAAAACGCCCTACGCTAAAGATATCCACATTTCTCTTCTCTGAATTTGTCAATATTACCTTATATGGAAAATGGTCTTTACAGATGTGTTTAAGTTGTGATCTTGAGATGGAAAGATTATCCTCCATTGTTCACCTGATCCCTAGAAATAATCACAGGCAGAGAGAAGGGGGGAGATTTGACCTCAAAGGAAGAAGATAGCCCGTGCCCAAGGCAGAGATTGAAATGGTGCAACCACAAACGAAGGACTGCCAAACACCAGCAGAAGCTGAAAGACAAGGATGGATTCTTCTAGAATAGAAGCTTCTTCTAGAAGCTATTAGGTGAGGGTGACCCAGCTGACACTTTGATTTCAACCTCATGAAACTGATTGAGACATCTGTTCTCCAGAATTTCAATAGAATAAATTTCTATTGTTTTCAAGACACTAAATTTGTTACAGAGGCAATGGGAGACTAACACAGAACTTTTATCACTATAGCCGATTCATACATTGTAAACATTTTCACATTTTGAAGGCAAACATATCTTAATTATTTGCTTTCACTGGATTGGTAGGTTGCAAGAAAAATAGAATTTTATTGTAAATTAAAATTTTTTTATTATAAATTATCTCAAGTTACTTTGCCTTTTTTTTACTCTATGAGATTATTAGTGTCTTATTTATTTTAACTTACGGTGTGTTGAGACCATGAATACTTTGTCAAGTTTGTCTGAAGTAAATTCCTCAATCTGAAATTTAACTTCATTTGTCAAATATTTAGCCATCTGGAAGTTTTAACTTAATTACCTTGTGGTCTCATCTCTTCTTCACTGTGAAGTTATTCACTCCTCTTTTGCTTAGAAAGAATCTCCTTACCATTTGCTTACATTCCCCTCTAATTCTTTTATGTTTTATATTTTTACACTTTTTATTCCATATATACTTTATGTTAGCGTAAAATAAGAGTTGAGGGTCAATTTTTATTTTTCCAAAAATACGGCCAATTTTCCCAGCATCACTTAAACCTTCTTTTATTTGTGTGACTGTACTTATCAAATACTATTTAATGCACATGAAATTATGATTATTCTCTTCTCTTATCCTGTCCCTCTTGCCTCAGTACTATTTCGGTTTTCTAACTTTACATTATATATTAAGATGTACAAAAAACAAGCCTCTTTTTATCACTTTTTTTAAAGGACATGAGTCTTCTTACCAAGCTCCAATTTGATATTTCCAGGTCAACTTAGAGATTCTCAAGTCCTTAAAAAAATCATTGTTAAAAAGTTTAATTGGATTGATATTAAATTTATCAACAAATCTGTGAGAAATTGACATCTTGACAGCATTTACCTTCCTCCACAGTCACAAACATGATTTATCTCTCAATTTACTGAAATCTTTCTTCTGTGTCTATTTGTAATATGGTTATGCAGATGTACTCGGCCCAGGGAGAGCCAAAATATGAGGAAGTAATTAAAAATAAGCAGGTTTGAGACTTTCTGATTTGGGATGGATAACCAAGGTGCAGTGAGATGAGAAAAATTGGGTAAAGATAAAGGTCCCTGAGTAAGTAATTATGAAGTGTTGATTAAGCTTCAAAACTGAATTGTCTAAAGAAATGCCTGATTCTCTAGAGCCTTGTGGTCATTGATATTAGGAGTGTCTCTCAGCAACATATAAACATTTATTACAATACATTAAATCAAGAAAACACTTCAAGTCCAGGTGGAAATAGTAGAACAAGGAGAAAATATTGTCGAATGGCTTCATGTATCAAAGTTTGTGAGCACCTCAGTCTATCAGGTTTGGGAGCATTGCAAGAGAGCAATATATTTTTTATTTCCAAGACGCTTGATTAAACGGAAGATAGCTCTTCTCAATCAGTGCCCTGGTGGAAGAAAACCCTAATTATAACCATGAATTAACTACATGGTATGCCTGGTGGCCCTCTTACTAGTCTACAAAGGAGAGAGGAAGTCAGGGCAGCACAAAGAACTAATGTCAGCAGAAAACATTTAATTGAATTTGTGAACTTTTTTGGACACGAAATAGGAACAGAACAAAATGATTTTGCAATGATGGTTACAGAATTTCTTTTAAAAATAGATTAGTTAATTAAAACAGCAAAAACACCATGTTTTTTTATTTTTTTTAAGAAGAGGAAATATGAGTACAGAGGCCTGGGAATAAGTAATTTCAGTAAACCCATCTAGTGAATATCTAAATGATCCACGGTTACACATCGATTTCTTCTTATCCACTAAAAGAAGGAAGGAGAGCTGAGCCTCAGTTGAAGTCAATGGACCCACTGCACTTTGTGGACCATTAAGGGTCATCTCTGAGCTTGCAGCACCCCTCTGATCTGATGGCACTGCCCAAGCTGTGCCCCAGAGTGCAGTGCTTATTGCTTCTTTCTGCCTAATGATGGAGCCACCTGGCCCATGCAGTGCCGTAATATAATGGGTAATAAAGCTCCCCAAGGGTCCCCATGCAAATACAGTGCCACAAGTCATGTGAGCTAATGAAAACCTGGGAGGCTCCATAAAAATAATCCTCAAAAGCCAGTCGCTAAGGTAAGGGGGAGGTGACGCACCATGATGTGTGTTCTCCAAAGCAGTGATTCTCGAAGAGGTAGAAATACAGGACTGACATTCTATAAGAGACGAGACTCCTAGAATTACTTGCATTGCAGGAATGTATGAGGACGTAACTGAATCCATCAAGGAATATGTTTCTAGGATGGCTTTGTTGGTTCGGGTAGAAATATTCAGGTATTCGGTGCAAGGTAAGAGGTTGTGTTTATTAGAACACAAAATGGACATTCCTCATGAGTCTTCTGTTCCCACTGTCACTCACATGAGGAGCTTCCTCATTCTTCATTCCTGAGGTAAGACTGAAGCAGACCCTTAATTCCAAAGCCATGACTGAGGTTTCACCAGGAATTCACATAGTTTCCATGACTACTTGGATACCTGAGGGTGAAATCATGGTCTAGGTGCTAGAGCACATGCACCCAACATAAAATGCCACACCCCTTATTTTCAAAGATTTTTTTCATTCTTTCTCTCTCTGTCTCTATATTTGGCTCTGTCTCTACATCCACTTCTATCTCCATGTCCATCTCTGTATTTCTCTGCCTGTCTCCTCTCTTTCTCTCACACATACAATCACACACACACACACACACACACACACACACCCCTTCACGTACACACATACATGATTTCTGGTAATCATGACAGAAGATTTGGGGAACATTAGCAAGTGACCACACAGAATAGAACTATCTCCATGGGAAACAACTGCAAAGTATTTTTCTTGAGCCACCTCCTTCACCCATCCTGATTCTGAGGGTTCTTACCTTGGCCTTTCTCCCACTCAGCACCCAGTCCTCCCATTGCTTTCTAGCTCATCACCACCCTTCCTTTCTCTTTAGCTCTGAGTTGACCTTGTTGATCACTGACCATCTATTGTTCTTATGACCCAGGTGCACAGCTAAGCCATCAGGTGCTCATTAGACCAAAGGTCACTACATTTAGGACTCATACTTTAATTTAGTTGTTATCCATATCTGCCCAGTGGCCACTATGTGCCAGTAACTATTCTAAATACTAGGGAAATAAAGTGATTAAGAGGTAATGATCAGGGAATGTGCTAGGAAGAAACAAAAGACATAATTACACTAGATGATTTATACAAGGTGTGAAGAGACTCTGAAGAAACCTCCCTTAGTTTACCCAATGAGTGGCAGGAGATCTTGCACATGAGAGGGACATCTAAGCTGAGAATCATAGTGAGTAGCAGTTTCCCAAGTGGCCAGAGGGAGAGGGCTCTCCAGAGACGAGAAGAGCTCAGGTGATGGCAAGAAGAATTGCAAAGACAGGAGAGAGAAACATATGGTAAGGGGGAGTATTTGATGTGCAATATAGTGAGCCTGAAGATCATGTGATCAGATATGCATCTTGGAGACACCGTTATTCTGGTCACATAGAGAAAATTTTGTGGACTGTATGAGAGAGGGGGCATGAAACTAGAGATAGGGGCACAGTGAGGTGTTAGTTCCAGTAATTAAAACAAGAAAGAGAAAGGATGGGACTAAGGAAGAGGAATTCCGGATGAGATGGGGGGTATATAAAATATTTTTTTAATGTTATTAAAAATGCTATTTTTTAATGTTATTATTAATCAAACAAAGAAGCCAAGGGGAAAGTCTTAGATTCCTTACTTGGGTAACAGGATTGAGCGTGGTCCTTGGCCGTCAATATGGGAAGTAGAAGAGGGGTTAGACTTGACGTGGTAGGAGGACATAATTGTGGGTTTGCAAACCTGAGTTTGAGGCGTTTGTGCAGATGACCATAAACCAGTTGACCTTGTTACCTCTTAAGATTCAGACAGCGTAACTAATTCCAAGTATTTCGTGTAACCCAAGGTTACATGATCAGGTAACCACGGGACTCAAACCTTGCTGTATCTTATTCCTGAATTTGTGATTAGTGCACTATTATCAAGTCACAGGACCATGACTTCTAGCACAGTGTCATCTGCCTACAGGTGTAAACTGTGAAAGAACTAACAAAATTGTGGGTTCAGACATCAGCAATGAAGCAGGGTGGGGCCAGCTGGCCATTGGTGGAAGTGAATCTACGACTGTGTCTTCAAAAGCCCCACATCTAACTCGTTGAACCTGGAGACCACTGAGAGTTGTCACAATATACGGGAAAGGGTGTGATCCGATCAAAGGAAGAAACTGACCTGGATTCTGTATTTCAATTTTTAAGAGGTTAAAACAGCAAGCAAGCCACTCCCTGGAACCCTTTCGTCTTCTGGAGCTGAAAAGCAGAGAATATTTCAGAGAAGAACAAAGAAACTTTTTTATCATTTCCAATCAGGAAAAAAAAAAAAAGTGTCAGTATAAACCTTAGTAGTACCTTTTTCAATGTGTGTATGTTACATTTTCTTGAGGGATACAGGATATCTCTAATGCCAAAGATAACTAATCATGGGGCTGCTAAAAGACCAAGTATTTCGGAGGTCTCTCAGTTTGTTATGGGAGCTGGATTTGGAGCACAAGGACTTGTGTATCTAGAATGGTTACATGTGCTTTCAAAGCAGATACAAAATCGAGTGACAGAAAACAGACTGTACACCAAGAGGATGCTGTCCCAGTTCTCCAAGAGCCCAACTTGTCCCCCCTGGAGTGCAAACCAAGAAGCAGACTTGAGAATTTCTATGCAGTTAGTTTTCTGTCTCTGGTTGTCAACCTACTAAGCAGCCTTGTCCACTTGCCAGAATGTTCTCATGAGACCAAACTGTGTACTTGGACAGAAGGGCCTTATCTTTTGTACTTTCCTTTTTTATTATTATTAAAGAAAACAATATGACCTATTTTAAAGACCTAATTCAAATATATCTTTTTACAAGCTTTTCAAACACTAGATTTTGCTCAACTCCAAAACCTCAAGAGTTTGCGTTTTCATGTAGTTTTCTATCCATGTATTTACCCTGTGCCCCCTTCCAGAATGTAAGCTCTGAAAGCAGAAAATGGGTTTTATTCATTTCTACATATACTGCAGTAGTCAGCTCACTATTTTATACAAAATTAATAATATCATTGCTGATTTAAAGCCCATTGTAATTCCCCTGTGAAGCAGAGGAAGGAAACAGAGCCTAATTATTCGGTGAGTTTTAGTTATCTATTATCTGGGATATAGAAACACTTCCCAATTGCACAAAACTACATGCGACATGCAAAATGAATATATGTAAAATGACTTTGTGCAATGCAGAGGACCACAGATGTAAATAATTATTATTTAATTGTATAGCTTTTCTGGTGGTATTATCACATAGAAAAGAAACTACAAAGGGAAATGCACTTTATCCTTAGCTCTTAATGCACTTATTTTTATGCATTTTAAAACTTCAAATGATTCCCACAATATGCTTTTAAGAATCAAGAAGTTTACTTGACAGAATAATAAATTGAATCAGAAGTCTGTGTGGCCACTTATTTAAAGAGTAGAATATGTTAGTGACCGATAATTAGAAAAACATGGATAAAACACGGTTTTTTTATTCCTTTTAAAACAGCATTGATAAATGTTTTTTTGCCAATAACTTTTTTTTTTTCAATTCAAAGCTAGCCTTCCCCAGATGGTCATAAATGCTACTATTTATAATTTGATCTAGTTAAACACAGGTTGGGCAACCATTTTAGTGTCTAATCTTTATTGGGTTTAGCATCCTTTCTATCTGTCTAGTCCTTCTTCTAATATTCTTCCTAAGGTCTATAGAATTATTTTAGCACACTATGACAAAAGACTGTCCTAGAAATTCTGAGTTCTCACTACCTCGTCAAATATTATAAGTAGAAAATGTTGTAGGGAATTATTTAACAAGAAACATTTTATAGTAGCTTTACATTTTATGATGCTTTCATATATACACATATGCATATATGTATATATATAAATACATAATCTTGGGCAAATATTTTCCTACCTGGGTCCTTTTTTATTATATTACCATTATGTTTGAAAGAAAATTACATATTTGTGTGTTATTTATACAGAGCCATTTATGTTAAATAAGCCAGATGAAGAAAGAAGTACTCCCTCTGTATGTCAATGTCTACTATTTTATTAATCCCATCTTTTAAAACAGTAGAGCTGGATTAATTATTTCAAAGAGCTGAACTAAGATGTGTTACCATGATGTAGTAACACATCATCCTCAACTAGTAAAGTCAACTGCATAGCTGAAATGTTACCCATCACACACGAAAAGTTTGATTTAGCTATCTTCGATCGCAGTATTTCTAAAATAGATTATATATACATTGAAATTCAACCATGAGGATTCTTATGGGACCGACACTAAGCTGGGCTAGGATGTACAATGATGACTAAAAGGGCAATTTGCTTTCTAGGAACACAGAAATGATGTGCTTATATCTTCTTAGAAGGCTGTTTTTGCTGTTATTTTGAGGTCCAGATCCCATCATCAAGAACATCAATTGAATATAATGGGTTCCCCCAGGGAGCACCACTTTTGAGAAATGTTGGGTCCTTATTCAGCTCTAGCTCACTCTCTGCAGTCAGCATTTGAAATTGTAGTTTTTGGTCTTGGCTTGTTGCAAGTGATTTAAGAAATTGAAAGTAGCCCAAATAAGATGGAAAAATGAAATGTATTGGATCAATATCTGGGAAGCCTGAAGCTAATTCTTCAAGAGGGTCGGCCCAAGGGGTTCAAGCAAAGCCATTCAGCCACTATCTCTATTCTTTGACTTGACATGGCTCCATTCCCTCTGGAGTTCTCTCTGCATGGCAGGCAGAACAACCATCAGCAAACTCAAACTCACATCCTACCAGCTTACCACCTCCAGCAGAAAATGGAGCTCTGACTCTTTGTATTTATCAACCAATCTCAGAGAATTGTCCCCGTATGGATTACTTGTCTATCTATAAAGAAGCAATCTAGGCAGCAGGGGCCTACCCTATGGCAGGAAGGTGGAAACAGTCTGGGCAGCTCCACAAGAACCATGTGGAACTGGAGAAGACGTTCTGAAAGGAGCAAGAGGAAAGAGGTGAAGAAAGCATGCTGGGCAACACACCATCCCGAACTTGCCTTATACTCTCTGGAAGCAAAGAAGTTAACCTCGAAGAATGTGAGTAACTTTTGCTTTACTAAGCCAAGGAATTTAGAAATCGACTTGCATTTTTATAAAAGTAGGAAAAGAAAACACTTAACAAAATTGTTTCATCTTGCCAGGTCATTTGGAACCAGCTGGTTCTCCATTTCTCCCCCCGCTTCCTGATTCCCTAGGAGTATCTAGCCCCTGACCTCAGATTGTGGGATTGACCTTCCCATACTCACTGGGTTTATGCCACACTTTACCAGCTCTGATTTCCATTGTCTGCCACTGTCCTGATGCTGTACGTCCACGGCCTGGCCTAAGATGGACAACGTTGAGGAAGAGGACTTTGAAAACTGGAAAATTTCCCAGAATAAAACCTGGGGTGGACTTCACTTCCTTGAACTCATCTGAAACAGACTGTAATCCCCATCTCTCATGCTGAAGGACATATTTAGCTTTCGCCCTGGGTTGCCTATGCTCAGGTTTCCATTTCTCCCTCAAACTCAGTTCTGCTTTTGTTCTCAAAATAATTTATGGGCAGTGCCATACGTGAGTAGAAACATCAGTTTGCTTCTACCCATCTTACTATGTTGTCAAAGTTCAGTGTTTACTTTTCTCTGTTTATTTCTTTCTGCATTTGTATCCCATCCTGTGTCTTTTGTAGCTCCTGCTCTTAGTGTGTTTTCCTCTAGAATTTTCTGCTCTACACTGTCATTTGTTATTTGTAACCTATGATGGGCTTAGGCACAAAAATATTATGAATTATTAGGGTAGTGACAGATCTCAACTTCTTAGATAACTATTGTTAGCTGATACTGCAATCAAAGAGATAAAAAAAAAACATCTGGAATTCTGACCTTCAGGTCCTGGAGAATTATATCAAGGAGGTTGAGGAGAGACCTATAATTGAATTTGTTTCAGATAGTCTCTTAGGTCTGAGTGAAACATGAATTCATATCACATGTATTTTCTTTAAGGTCTGCTGATTATTAGGTTACTCTTATACTGAATCTGCCTTATATCCTAGCACAAATCTTCCAGGATTCTGAGAACTAGCCACTCATCACTAAACTTGGGGAGCAACTTCCTGATATGTCTTAGGGATACAGGTTACACAGTTTGTCTTGGGTCACTGATTTCTCACCCTGCCTCCTTCTGTCTCTGTAGAGGTCTGCTTGGAATCAAGAATATTTCTCCTCGGTATTACATACCAGACGTTTCATTGAGTCACAGTCCAGAAACATGTTGTTATAAGAATAAGACTAGTTTTTTATTCATTTCTGATTGCCACAGACTAGTAGCAACAAGACTGACCCAGATTACCCAAAGGATGAGGCACCCACCATAACCTTTTTTGTAAAGACAAAGTGTAAAAATCAATACACTATATCTCTCTCTTTTCCAAAAAATTATATTTCCATAATTGTAGGACATGATATCATTGGTGTGTAGTATGTTCATTTCTCCTGAAACCACATTTGTGTGTGTGTGTGTGTGTGTATGTATATATGTGTGTATACATATACACATACATGAAGTTGGGGTACTTAAAAACGAAAATACTTTATGTCTTCAACATTATTTACTCTTAAAAGTAATTAATTCCAAAGCTTATAATCCATTATCCTTAATTACTTTTTAAAATGAAGGTTCCAATTTTCTATTGCCATATATAACACATCATCTAAAAGCTTAGTGGTCTAAGCAGCAGTCATTTTTCTCTCTCATGATCTCTGGAGGTCAGAAATTTTAGAAGGGATTTTTGGGGAGATCAGCCTATCAGTTGTGCCTCCAGGTCTCCAGTGCAGTTGGGGACAAAACAGCTGTAACCGAAGTGACCGGGGTCGGGTTGGGACAGTTGGGGGCTGTCTGGGTATCTCTTCTTCTCTCTTGATATAGTATCAGAGCCCATCCATATGGTCTCCACATGGGCTAGGTTTGGCTTCCCAATAGCATGGTAGCCTCAGGGCTGTCAAACTGCTTACTTGGCCAATGTAGACTTCGAGACCAACTATGCCAATAAAGCAGAGGAGAAGCTGTGTCTTTAGTTCCTTAACATTTCAAGTCACAGAGCATCACTTCCGCTATACCCTATTGGTTCAAACAGTGACAAAACCCTGCCAACTTTCAAGAAGAGGACGCATAGACCACATCTCTCTGGAAGGAATTTCAAAGAATTTGCAGATGTATTTTTTAAGCTGACGTAATGAAAACAATATGGCTATTATCACATGCACTTGTCTAAGTAATAAAAATCCTGTCTCCTATAAATTCAAATATTTAACAAACAGTTATTGAGTGTTTACTATGTGTCAGGCACCAAAATAAATGCTGTGGCTAAAAGATGAATACAAAGTTTTGGCCCTGAAAGTGCTCGTTTTATAATAAGGGAGAAATACAAAAACTGGTCATTATAACTCATGGTGGATATGATAGATGATGACTGATTATTTATTCCCGGGAATGGGGTTAGAACAAAAGCACAGACACAAAGGCAAAGCAATGTGTGTGTGTGTGTGTGTGTGTGTGTAGACACAGCAGTGTGTTTCCGAAACATATGCTTGTGTCAAGGAGTGGCAGGAGGTGAGCCTGAAGAGACATACGGGAGCTAGAGCATGCAGGGCCTTGGGGGCCAAAAGGAAACTTCTAGGGTTTCTTCTGTAGATCTTTGAGAAATTTTGAAGAATTTTAAGCAAGAGTGATATCCCATTTATTCAGTAACTGTGTTGAGGACAGAGTTAACAATAGCAACAAAAAGAACCCGTCAGGGAAAAATAATAGGTAAATCATAGTAGTGATGCAGAGGGAGACATCCAAATCATAAATACAAAGTCAAGTCTGCAGAACTTGACGACTGCTTGGATAAGGACCTGGAAGAAAAGGAAGTGAGGAGTTTCTGAGTGTAGGTAGCAAGATGGCCGAAACAATCACTAAACTTACCAAAGAAGAAAGGATTCTGGGAAAAGATGAGCGAAGTTTTGCTCTCATGGAGTTTGGTGGTCTTTTGAGACACCTGAGCCATTGATGATGGAAAATGTAATTATAAATAATAATGACTGGGGTTTGTACTTTGTACATCACTGTTCTGAGCAATTTCAAACTGCTGTGACACTTACTCAGCAACCCTTCAGGTCCTGGCCAGACATTCATTCATCCCAGACACTCTTGGATTCCCCACATGAGGATAATTGCATAGCTGAATTAAGTGCACGTCAATAGCTCTAAAGAAAGACACTAAAAAGTAGGATAGTACCAGTAAATACAGATAAATATAAGGTATTGTAATCGGTTATTAATATTTCTGTCTACATCAGGAAAATAATGCTAACTTCTTACAGCATAAAAATGTTTGTGTTCATGTGAATCCTATCCAATGGCTCAGTTTACCTTTTTATATCCCAAAGTCTTTGGGATTTCAAGGACTTATTTTCACTTATGAAAGTGTGTGAACTAATCCCTATTTGGGTTCTCTTAGAAGTCTGAAGGGAGATATTTTTCCCATTGATCATATAAGTAAAGGATATTTGACAAATCTAATTGGATTTTTAAAACTGTAAGTTGATTAAATGCACAATCTTATTCTGTTATTTAATCATTTCAAAACATCTCAGATTATTGATTGAAAAACATGAATAATAGAACCATTTTACTTTAATTTTGCTGGTAGATTATTAATGGATAAGAGGACCATTAGTAAATGTTATTTTACCGTCTTTTAAATTTTTATCATATCTATGAATTTAAAACATATATTTAAAATAGTAGCTCATGGTTGGCTCTTGCTTTTACACAATCTGCTAATATTTTACTTTAACTAGAATGCCTAGGTCATGCACATTTAATGCAATTATTGATATGGCTTAATTTAACCATCTTGCTGTTTATTTCCTTTTTGTCTAATCTGTTTTGGTACTGTTTCCCTCTTTGCCTCTTTCAGAATTTTAGAATGTCTTTGTGATTCTATTTTTATCTACCGTGTCTTACTTGTTATAGTTCCTTATTCTATTTATTTCTCATGATTGCTCTAGAGTTTATAATATACATCTTTCACATACCTGAGGCTGCCATCAAATAACAGTAAACTATTTTATGATGTAAGAATCTCACAACAGTGTAATTCTGTTTTCCCCAACTATTATTTTGCTATCATTATAGATTTTACTTCTGCATGTGTTTTTTTTTAATTTTCTTTAAAAAAATTTTAATGTTTATTTATTTTTGAGAAAGAGAGAGAGAGAGAGAGAGCAAGCAAGGGAGGAATACACAGAATCAGAAGCAGGCTCTGGGTTGTGAGTTGAGCTGTTAGCACAGAGCCCGACTAGGAGCTCAAACTCGCTGGAGTGTGAGATCATGACCTGAGCGGGAGTCGGACGCTTAACCAATGGAGCCACCCAGGCACCCCATACTTCGGCGTATGTTTTAAATCTCACGGTACATTGGGGGCACCTGGGTGGCTCCATCCGTTAAGCGTCTGACTCCCGCTCAGGTCATGATCTCTGGTTTGTGAGTTCGAGCCCCATGTCAGGCTCTGTGCTGACAGCTCAGAGCCTGGAGCTGCTTCGGATTCTGTGTCTCCCTCTCTCTCTGACCCTCCCCTGCTCATGCTCTGCCTCTCTCTGTCTCTCAAAAGTAAATAAATGTTAAAAAAAACCCTAAATCTCACAGTACATTGTAGTTTTTTTTCTTGCTTTAGACAGTAATATTTTAAAAGGATTAAAAATAACAAATACCCTCTCGTTTTTATATTTATCCGCAATTTTAGTTTCTGGACATCTTCACTTCTGACTTGATATCATTTTGCTTCTTCCCAAATAACTTCTTTTAACTTTTCTTGCATTGCAAGTCTGCTGACAATAAATTATTTCAGCGTTTGATTGTCCAAAATTTTATTCCGTTTTCATTTTTGCAAGATAATTTCAAAGACTAGGATTCCAGGTGATAATTTTATTTGAGTACTTCAGAGATGTCTCTCTGTGGCTCTCTGGCTTGTAGAGTTTCTGTCCAGAAGAATCCTCTCATCTTTATCTTCTTCCTCCACGTGTAACGTGCCTCTCTCTCTGACTGACTTCAAGATTTTATCTTCGGTTGTCAGCAGTTTGCTTATTAGAGGTACTTTCCTGTGTTTTTCCTTGTGATCCTCTTGTTTATTTCTCTAAGCTTCTTGGTCCTGTGATACATTGTTTCTCATTCCATTTGGTGAAACTTTTTTTTACAGCTTTGGTTGTTTCTCTTAGGTTTAAAATGTACATTTTTTTTTTAACCTTTGGGATGCAGCATAGGCAGTTATTTATTAAAAAAATTAGTGTTTATTTATTTTTGAGAGAGAGAGAGAGAGAGAGAGAGGCAGAGCACGAGCAGGGGAGGAGCAGAGAGAGCCGGAGACACAGAATCCGAAGCAGGCTCTGGGCTCCGAGCTCTCAGCACAGAGTCCGATGCGGGGCTCAAACTCACGAACCGTGAGATCATGATCTGAGCCAAAGTCAGATGTTCAACCAACGGAGCCATCCAGGTGCCCCTAAAATGTACATTTTTTAAATAATCGGAGTCTTCTTTCAAATGCCACTACACTATTTCAGGTGTAGTGTGGATACACTCCCCACATCTTTCCTCTCATCCCTGTGACATAGCCCACATTCACTTCATGTACACACGGGGTAGAATCACCAGATAACAGTGCTGCTATATTCTCTTAATAGTTACCGTTGTATCAATTAAGAGTGAGAAAAAGAGGAAAGTGACATTTTATTTTCATTTCATTCTTCTCAAACATTCTTTTGTGTGGAGATCCAAGTTTATGACCTCCAACATTTTTCTTCGGCCCAAAGAACTTCCTTAACCACGTCCACTGAAAATGATTACGTGTAGTTTCAGTTTGTCTGATGAAATCTTTATTTCTCCTTAATTATTAAGGTTAATTTCACTGGCTGGGGAATCCTAGGTTGGCAATTAATTTCTTGCACAATTTGAAGATTTCATCCGCTCTGTTCTTTCTCACATGGTTTCCGATGAGAAATCAGCTGTATTCCTATTTTTCTCAAGGTAAGAGTGGATTTTTAGCCTTTCTGATTTCCTTCAGGATTTTCTGTTTGTCTTTGATTTTCTTCAATGTGAATATTACATGCCTGGGTGTCGTCTGAGCTTTCTGCATCTGTGGTTTGGTGTCTGTCCTCATTTTGGATATTTCTCAGCCATATTTTCTTTAAAGATTTCTTCTGCCCGTTCACTCTTTCTTCTCCTTCTAGTTACCTTAATATGTGTATTTTTTTTCTTTTTTACCTTTTGCTATTGTCCCACACGTTTGACATGTTCCGTTCTTTCTTATTCTTATTTCCTTTTTTTCTCTTTGCATTTAAATTTGGGAAGTTTTTATTGACTCGCTTTTAATTTCCCTGATTCTCTCCTGAGCTGTGTCAAATCTTCTGATGAGCCATCAAAAGGCATTCTTCGTGTCTGTTACAATGCTTTTCTTTCTAGTGTTACCCTTGGGGTTTTCTTTTTTTCTTATAGTTTCCATCTTGTGGCTGACATTACCCATGAGGTCTTGCATGAGATCGCCTTTTTCCATTAGATCCCTTCTTGTGTTAATTGGGTTATTTTTTCAGTTCCTTGTCTGATACTTCCAACATCTGTGTCATATATGAGTGCAGTTCTGACGATCGCTCTGTCTCTTCAAACTGCACTTTTTCTTGAATGGTTTGTTGAAACACGTTGTGGGAGGACAGTTTCTGAGGTAAGCATCCCTTTCTTGTGAGGATTTATATTAATCCAGGTAGGAGCTGGGCTGTGGTTAATGTTTTTATCGTAAAGTCCCGGAGGCTTCAGATTCCTGAGATGTCCTTGTTTTTCTTTGTCTTCTTGCCTTTGGGGATTCCTGTTGTACTGCTTCTCTAAGGGTCTATGCTGTGAAGCTCTCGCCACTGTATTCCTTCAGTGTGTTTTACCGGAGTTTTTGTGTGGTGGGAGAGAGTGGAAAAGGAAAAGAGCCCCATCATCTTCTGACTAACTTTTAGTTTTTTGATACACCTCTCAGAGGTATATATGGCTTTTGCAGGTGTTTTTATCCCTCCTTTAGGGATGTAGTTTTTTTTGTATGTTTTTGATTTGGTTTTTACCTCCTTCTACATTCTACTCCTTTCCCTAGCTGAGAGAGTCCTAATCCATTTCCTTGAAGCCCAGTTCCCTGCTCACTATGTTCTTTACTGCTGCCCCTTCCCCACCCCTGCCCACGCACGCATCCTCAAATAAAACAAAAAGGCTGATGTGGGATGGAGTAGGGAGATGTTCTCCTCTCCTGGATGGGATAAGATTTCAGTGTTGCTTTCTAGCGAAGTCCTTTACGTGGAGAGTATGAAGAAGGTTCTGGGAGGCTTTCATAATGGCTACTATTCAACTTCATTTGCCAGTGTTGTGAGAGAATCTTACTCAGATTCTTACAATAAAAAGTTAGTACAATTCCTACAGTGAAAGACCAAGAACATGTGGAGAGCCCCTTTGACTGAAGCCCCAGAAGTTTCTAACTTTCCTTCTAGTCCACACTTCTTCTTTAGCAATTAATCAAATTTACTAGTTGTGATGGTTACGTTTCAGTGTCAACTCACCTAGGTACCCAGTTGTTTGGTTAAATGCTAGTCTAGATGTTGTTGTGAAGGTATTTTTTAGATGTGATTAACATGTATATCAATAGATTTTGAGTAAAGTAGATGGCCTTCCAAATGTGGGTGGGCCTTATCCAATTAGTTGAAGGCCTTAAGGAAAGGATTGACTTCTCCTGAAGAGGAAGGAATTCTGCCTCCGGACTGCCTTTGTACTCAAGACTACACCTTTGATTTCTGCTAGACTTTCCTGCCTCCTAGTCTACCCTGTAGATTTTGGACTTGCCAGCTCACAAAATTGCATGAGCCAATTTCTTAAAATGTCTCAATACACACACACACACCCCTCATTGTTTCTGTGTCCCTGCAGAACCCCTACTAATACAGTGCTCTTTGCATTTTATATAGAATGTTTAACACACTAATAGAGTTATTTTCAAATCCTTATCTGATAGTTTCCACCTCTAAATCTGGTTTGGTTAATGGTTTTATCTTTAGTCCGTGGGTCATTCTGGTATTCTCACTTTTTTTTTTTTTTTTGAGTTCTTCATAGTTGTTGATTGAATCCTAGACATTTTGGCAGAAGAACAGGGGAGAGACTGTGGTAGCGTATTTATACCCAGAAATGGGCATGACTCTTCCTTCATAAGACCTTTATTGTGTAAGATTGAGTCACTACGGTCAATAATTGGTCTGAGTATGGGCTTTGCCATTGTTCTGGTTGCCTTTGATGTACCACAGGCTCAGATACCTCCCACTGTCACTGACCTGTGTTTATTTTAAAGGCTAGAGTGCCAGAGATTTTCTCAAAAGTCCTGCTCCACATTTAGCTTTCAGTAAGCCCTCCACACCTGTACCACAGAGGATTCTCTCATCCTTCCACAAATGATGAACTGGTGTCATTTGTCACTCAGTGAAGGCCTCATGGTGGGACAGGGCTGTGTCTCAATCATAGCTAAGCTTTTGTGCCTGAGTCTCCAGAGTGATGCTTCCTCAGCATTCCTGCCCCTTCTTTGTATTTCTGTGTCAGCGACGCTGGGTAAGAACAGGTTCCCTGCCTTTTGCTAAGTGACACTGTAGGTGACAATGACGTGGAGGCATGGCTTTCTGTCTTCTGAGTGGGAGTAGAACTGTCATAAGCGAAAAGAAAATAAAACATCTTCAACTTATTGCCAGTTGGGGAATTCTGAAAACCTTCTATTTTAAGAGAAAATGATATGGTCTATGGAAGAAAATAGAAATCAGCAAGTCTCCCCCAGATGGCCAGTCAATGAGCTACACTACTTAGTTTAAAAATGTCAAAACACGAACTTTGTTTACATGGCACTGAGTCTGGACATGTAAGACATCAAGTGCTGACGGCATTCAGGCCATTGCAAGTATTTCAAAGTCATGTTCATCACCTTGCTCAAAGTTCCCTTACTCTTCAGTGTACGGAGTTTCTATAGAAACAGTAAGTAAATATATACACAGCATTCTGATAGAGCATATTTAATGATATACAAAGTTGGTGTGATGCTAGACCCAAAACAATGGTGTTTTATCAGGGGTGAGGTGCTGAGTCTTGCTTTTGACAGCTTGTTTATTTTATTTGGATTTCATCGTTTCGTAAAAACCATCCTCCATACCCATCTCTGATTATCCATCTTTTCTTCTTGCCACACACCCAGTGGAAAGAAGTTTTACACCCAGTTTTACAGTGTTACCATGAAAGCTCTGAATTAAAGTCACGGTATTGCTGTGAGCTATTTCTTGAAGGAACTGACTGAATGGAAACCTACAAGTTGTGGACTTCCTTACGCATTTACGGGTCCTCATCATTCAAATTCGATTAGTCAATCCAAACACGATGCTGAATTCTTCTGCTCTTGCTGCCTCTTCCTTTGGTCGCTGAGTGATATCTGACTCTACCTGAGAATGGTGTGAGGCAAAGAAAAACATTTACACTGGTATCACTTCCCAAGTGGGTTTTAGTCTTCCACCTTGGGAAAATTAAAATTAAATCTTCACATAAAATCCTATTTATTTGGGGGGGAAGTGTTGCAATGACTGTCAAATAATAGTATGTTTACACTTACCTATGTTTTTTTTTGTTTTGTTTTTTCAATCACTGCAATCTCATGTTTCCCATCAGAGAAATAAAGACACAAGTGATAACAGCTGCTAAAAATAACAACTGATAGCTGGTCTTAGACCTGCAGTCTTAAGATAGTTTTGTTTACGATGCACAATAAGCGATCGTAAATCTTAAAAATTCTGCAGTCTTCTTTAATGAGAAGGAAGTTGGACTTGAGGTCAGGATAATCTTAGTTGCCTCCCAGCTCTGCTACTTTCTGTGTGCTTTCCTGGGAAATTCCTTTTCACCTCTGGTTCTCAGTTTCCTTACTTAAAATTGTATTAATACCCTGTGTGTATCCCAGGACACCTGAGAAGAACAAATGGATTAATGCGTTTGTACCTAATATGGTTAAAAATCGATGCCCTTAGGGCTTGCACAAGTTAACACTGTATTTGTCATTCGGTCTTATTTTGGAGATTGGTCTTTCTTCAATTCTAACACATTTTATCTATTTAAAAGTTTCTTTTCAGTATTTCAATATTTTTAACAATATCAATTGTTTTTCCACTTGCATGTGGAAAAAAAGAGTTCATTGTTGTTTTGATTGGGTCATCCAGGCAATAAATAGCTTCGTTCTAGTTGTGTTGGCTTGTGAATTAGAAAATAAAGGAGCTTTTTCTAAGAAACTGAGACATTAAAATTTTGAATTGCCAATTTTCTGGCTTTTAAAATTTTTAATTCAGGAAATAATTTCCATGTGAATATAGACTCTTCTAATTAAAATGTTGTTCCCTTAAACTTTTTTTTTTTTTTTTTTTAACGTATCAACACATTCCTCTAATAGACCACACAACAACTCCATTCTTTAAAAAATCTGCAGAGGACCATATCATTAGTAGGAGTAGGAAAACAAATTCTGGTAAAAATAAAAATTTCCCACAAGTCTGCCCATTAGCCAAAGTAACTTTGAAGACATTTGATGATTTTTCCCTCAATGCTTGTACTCTTTCTTTCTTTCTTTCTTTCTTTTTAATAAAAGTATAGTTAAAAGAAAACATAGTGCTGATCATAAATACAGACCCAGAATCAGGAATTTAATGGTCTGTGAAAATATTCTTCCCTAATCCTAGGGGAAATATTTCCTTGGAGCTTTGGTGAACATAACACATGGAATTAGTATTTCTGCTTAATTTGAAGTCATTTGCCCTTAAAATTTACCGATATTCTCCCAAAATAAAGATCCACGAATTCTGATCTTCAATACTGTCTCCTCATCTGTTGGTCATTTTAAATTTGGTACATACAAAAGCTCTTCTTGGGGGGCATAGTCCAGCATAAACAAAGGCCAATATTAACATGATTCAGGGAGTACACATTCTTTCTTTTGTTAGCACAAAACCCTTGATTCTTTATAGATATGATATATATATGGTGGTAGAAAGAATATGGTCTGGTGTGAACGTCTGTCACTAGAGCTTACAAATCCACTGGAGAGAACCATCCCAAGGCTTCATTGGGATATCAGGAATTATTATTTTTTTAATTATTCACTTTTTTTAAGTGTATTTATTTATTTATTTTGAGAGAGAGAGGAAGAGACAGGAGAGAGAGAATCCCAAGCAGACTACACACTATTAGTGCGGAGCCTGACGCAGGGCTGGAATCCACAAACCATGAGATCATGACGCGAGTCGAAGTCAAGAGTTGGATGTTTAACCTACTGAGCCACCCAGGTGCCTCAAGGAGTTCGAGGAATCCAACCAGGCCTTTCTCCTTAATTACGGTTTCTGAACAAATACCTAGTGTTTTCAAAGTTCTTTTATTTTTATTATATTTAATTTTTTTAATGCTCATTTTATTTTTGAGATTAAGAAGAGGGAGAGCGAGAGGGGCAGCTACAGAGTGAGAGAGGGAGACACAGAATCCGAAGCAGGCTTCAGGCTTTGAGATGTCAGCACAGAGCCCGACACGGGGCTCAAACCCACAAGCCTTGACATTGTGACCTGAACCAAAGTTAGACGCTTAGCCAACTGAGCCACCCAGGTGTTCCTTAAAAGTTCTTTTAAACGGTAAATGTGATTTAAGAGTCAGAAGGGAGGGGAGGTTTTGTGATGTTTCCACTCTTCCATCTAATTAAGGAGGATGACTGATTCTTTCTGCTCTGTTATTTTCTGTTTATTTGAATATAACTTTCCTTATGAATCTCCTTTAGGTTTCTTATTTTATACACAGTAGAAAATACTGTATAAAATGCTTAACATTTTTTCTGCCTTTCCTAAACCATATCTTTACTGTAGTCATGTGTTTATACAGAAGGGAAAGATTAGGGGCGCCTGGGTGGCGCAGTCAGTTAAGCGTCCGACTTCAGCCAGGCCACGATCTCGCGGTCCGGGAGTTCGAGCCCCGCGTCAGGCTCTGGGCTGATGGCTCAGAGCCTGGAGCCTGTTTCCGATTCTGTGTCTCCCTCTTTCTCTGCCCCTCCCCCGTTCATGCTCTGTCTCTCTCTGTCCCAAAAATAAATAAAACGTTGAAAAAAAAATTAAAAAAAAAAAAAGAAGGGAAAGATTAAATGAAGTTTGAGAATGGATATTTTTTTTTCCTTTAAGAAACTCTCGTTTACCCTCAATATTTATAATATGAGGGAAAACAAAGCCCGATTCTCTCCTGAACAGACTCTGTTTCTTTTTCAATTTTTCATGATCGTGGTTATAAGAAATTTGGTTGAAAACACAATACAATTTTCTTGAAGTCATAGATATAAATGTAAATATATTAAAGTGTTGAGTATTACAGAGCCAAGATATTACTTTTTGCTTACTAATTAAAAATTCATTGTAAAGGCTTATTGTTGTAAATTGATCTACAAAGGCTTATTGTTATAAAAATTTTAACAATAGGTGGCATGACACGTCTGTGCCCTCTTACACTACCCTTATTGCGTTCATTCATTAATTCATTCTCTCAACCAACTTTGTGTGATGCCTTTTGTATTCAAAGCACTGCCAAGCTCTGAGTAGAGAAACTAGCCATGAATATTTATGGATCTTACAAACCATGCCTATAAAAATGAGTCAGGAAGCGGTGCAACCATGGCAATATTTACAATATGATTTGACTGAGAATTATAAATTATGTCTGAACAGAGCCCCTTAAGTCATGTTTTAAGTCACTGTCCCATTAGTAATTTAATGCATAGTAATAGAAATGGTGGCCCCTTAAAAACCTGGCAAGTCTTTTAGGCCCGTTTCTCCTTCCTTCCTGATGACTCCCACTCTGAGATCAGCCTTATTTGTCCACAGATTATATCAGCCTGATCATTTATATATAGGCAAGGAGGCAAATGTCCATCACTCAGATAAAGTTTTCATGTGAAATCTAAAAGTTTCTTCATTTGAACTGAAATAAATGGAGACATATTGCCAGGAATGATAACATCTAACAGGTTATAATTGGTTTTGAGCTGTGTTGACTCTTTCCTGACTTCACTTCTCTCCAGTGATCTACAGCCAAAGGCTATGTCTGCTACAAGTCCCAAATCTTTAGTAATGAATCTCATCATCCTCCCAGACGGATGTTTCCCAGTTATTGCACATGGCGTTGGCCATCTTCCCTAGGAACAAGCCAGGATTAACATGGAAAGAGTTCTTTTCTTCCAGCCTCTAAATTGAACACTTCCTCCAACTTCTGTTTGAAGCCATAATTCTCCCACAAATATGTGCAAAATGTTTCACACAAGGGTTCAGATGGAAACCCCCCTCTTGGTGACAGTGTGGGACCTTCCTGGCCACTAGCAGCCTACCCCATCTAGACCAATGATCTAGATAACGTATGAGAAAGAGATGTTCCTTACCCAGAAGAACCACCTTTTCCACAAGGATTCCACTTTACCTCTCTTGCAGATGCTCTCTCTTGCAGATGGTCTCATCCTTCCATAATTGACCTGCCTTAATATAGCTGCTTTAGAATCATCTTCTTCAATCCACAATTCTATGGCCCTCCTCTACAGTGCTTATTAAAACATTCACTCATTTTTGGTTCTGTCACCTGAAGTACAATGCTACCTCTGCCCATTGCTGCCATCTAGGATATTCTAGGCTCTGGCTCGCTGGGCTCCTTTTTTTTTTTTTTTTTAATGTTTATTTATTTTTGAAAGAGAGAGACAAAGAGACAGAGAGAGAGAGAGACAGAGCGATTAAGGGAGGGGCAAACAGAGGGAGACACAGAATCTGAAGCAGGCTCCAGGCTCTGCGATGTTAGCACAGAGCCTCACACAGGGCTCTAACTCGCAAGCTGTGAGATCATGACCTGATCTGTGTCGCCCAGCTGACTGAGCCACCCAGGTGCCCCTCTCTGGCCTCTTTTTACCTGAATTCTTTCTACCGCCTGCAAAATTCCATGTCCGCCTAGCTTCACAGTATGACTCCTCGGTTTTCAATGGTCTCCTCTTGGTCAGTCAACTGCACTTACCTTTCTTTTGGTCACACACTGCCATGTGCACTCTGTACTTGTTGTTAACTTGTTGCACTGCTAAAATCACTAGTTTGGACATCCCACTCTGGCCACATTTGCTTATACTTTAAGCTATTAGTTTCATTACTTTTTACTCATTTCTTAACATAATCTCTTAATTGCTTCCATCAAACGCTTTTTGGTCTTTCCAGCTTAGACATCATGGTTTGTTTTTCTTGTTGGCCAATAGTGTCCTTGACTAGCCTCTTGCTTCATCATCTTTCTATCAACCATCAGGTCTGGGTCGATTTAACAATCTGTTGTCTTCCCACAAATGCCTAGCTTCTAGGATAATGAGGAAACATTCACATTACAAAATAAGCTGGAAAGCAATTGGCCTACAAAGTTAGTGAGACCCATCCATCTACTTACATTCATACCAAAAAGGATATTTCTTATATCTTCCAGAAGTGGTATCTCTCTTTCTGTCTACAGTGAATGTCTTCATTTGAGACCTAGTTCCCTTTTCCTTTTGCCTGGCTTTCTCAATGTTTTAATTTACCTATTGTTACAAATCACCACAAATGTACCAGGTTAAAACATCAAACATATAATCTCACAGTTTCTGAAGGGCAGGAATCCAAGAGTGGCTTAGCTCCATGGTTCTTGCTCTGGGACTATAGTGGGCTTGTGATAAGCCAATGGCTGAGACTCTGGTCTATCAAGAGTGAACTGGGAAAGGTCTACTTTTTAAGTTCACTCACACGGTTGTGGGAAGACCTCAATTCCTTGCCATATGCAACTTTCCACAGGCTCCCTGAGCTTACTCACAACCTCATTACCCCCAGAGAGACTGCAACAAAGAGCAGCCAAGACAGAAGCATAGTATCTTTTTAAATCTAACTCAGGAGGGGCATAACATCATTTTTTGCCATATTCTATTTGTTAGACCAACCCTCATAAAATGAAGACAGTTACATAAAGGTGTGAGCAGCATGGGTGGAGATCATTGGTGGCCATTTTGGAGACTGGCCACTAAGCTAATGGATTTCAAATTCTTGAATTTTCCCCTCTTTCTTATATTGTTAATATATGGTTGTTGTTACTATTGCTTGGGCTCTCTTCTATTGGCTTTTAATATTTAAATGTGTTAAATTTCTCTCACTGGAAAAATCTCACATGTCTTTATATTGCAACCTGAATTTTGTTCACACTGCTCTGCTGAGATTATGATTGCCAAGATCACTGGGGGTATTGTTGTGGTTGGATCTTATGCACAACGTTCAGTCTTTAGATCTCACCTGAGAACTGAAATGCAGTTCATATTGAGAACCACTTTCTCTCTTTTAATATACTTTATGATTCAGAGCAGTGTTGGCATCATAGCAATATTGAGAAGAAGGTACAAAGATTTCCCATACGCCTCCTGCCATTACACAGGCACAGCCCCCCATGCCCACCATCACTGTCCCCCACCAGAGTGTTACATCTGTCACACTCAGTGAATTTTTACTGACAGACCTTTAACACTGAGTCCATAGTTTACAACAGGGTTTACTCTTGGAGTTGTACTATGGGTTTTGACAAATATACAGTGACATATATCCACTATTATAGTACCAAACACAAAGTATTTTCACTGCCCTAAAAATCCTCTGGGTCTCACCTATTCATTCTTCCCCTCGACCTCAACTCCTGGCAACCACATAACTTTTTACTATCTCCATAGTTTTACCTTTTCCATAATATCCTATCATTGGAAGCTTACAGTATTAGCCTTTTCATATTGGCTTTTCTTTTCACTTAGTTGTGTGCATTTAAGTTTCCTCCATGTCTTTTCATGGCTTTCTAGCTCATTTTTTTAATGTTTATTTATTTTTGAGAGAGAGAGAGAGACAGAGTGCAAGCAAGGGAAGAGCAGCAAGAGGGAGACACAGAATCCGAAGCAGGCTCCAGGCTCTGAGCTGAGCTGTCAGCACAGAGCCCAACACAGGGCTCAAACTCATGGACCGCGAGATCATGACCTGAGCTGAAGGCGAACGCTTAACCAATGCTTAACCAACTGAGCCACCCAGGCACCCCAGTTACTAGCTCATTTCTTTTTAGCACTGAACAATATCCCATTGTCTGCTTGTGCCACAGTTTATTTATCCATTTACTCATTGAAGGACATCTTGTTTGCGTCCATGTTTTGGCAATTATGAATAAAGCTGCAATAAATGTCCATGTCCCTGTGTTATCTAGGTTTTCTACACCTTTGCACTCTGTGTCCTGTTGAAGTTACTTAAAGCTCTGTTTCAATCCTGCTCTCTTCAGACATTATATCTTCTTCTTAGGAGAGCTCACTTATTTTCATGTCTTTTTTTTTTGGATGTTTGTTTATTTTTGAGATAGCATGAGTGGGGAGGGGCAGAAAGAGAGGGAGACAGAGGATCTGAAGTGGGCTCCACACTGATAGCAGCGAGCCTGATGTGGAACTCAAACTCATGAACCATGAGATCATGACCTGAGCTGAAGTTAGATGCTCAACCGACTGAGTCACCCAGGTGCCCCTATATTCATGTATTTAATTATCATCTAAGTACTGACAATGGCACAAGAACATGAAATCCTTGAATGTAACTGAAGATAAAATGTTGAAAAGAAGTTTCAGATGAATAACTGGCTCTAAGACACATTGTTTTATAGTTACTTGAGCTAGTTTTCCCATTGAAAAGCATTTTTAAATATTCAAATAAATTTTGATGCAGATAAGATAATAGCAATTGCTCTGCATAAGTTTGCACTTTCAAAAAATTGTCTTGAAAAATATGGTGGTTAATGTTTGGTGTTTAGAGCATTGTAATGGCATGAAGTTTTTGAAAATTGACTTCATAAAGTGTGAATTGTTTCCTAATGAAAAGGTTTTCATGTTGTCTTCTTCCATTCTGGTTCTGGTATGTGAGAAAACTGGGCATGCACATTCTTATTGCATTTGGTACATATTTCCTTCCAAAAAATATTATACTGAATTCTACTGACACAACCAGTGTTTGATAATGTCTATACTCTTTCAGACATAATTAAAACTTGTACTATTCAAGTAATTGAACTATTATATTTATATTTACTTATCCATCTCCCTAAGATGTCTATAAAAATACTCAACAGGGATACTGACTTAATTTCTGGATCTAAAATGTTAATGATATAAATGTTAAATAGGATGTGCATGAAGCCACAATTACATTCAAGAAGAAATTTCTTCAAGAAATAGATCTTACTAATCTGTATTCTTAAGGCTCAAACATTTTAAGACCCTTGTGTAGACCTTTTTCTATGTGAGTTTCAAGAGAGAATGAAAGTTTTCAGCGTATAAATTCCAGGAAGGAGACTGCGAGTTTTCCATGTCATTTAATGTAGCCATTGTTTGAAGTAGCATGTTAAACCTAAATATAACTGCTTATGGTTAGAACTAAAATTTGGGTTTACATAGTCTGAAACTGTTAATGTTAATTTTAAATATGTAGTGTTTTTTTCTTCTTTTTTATGTTCTTTTAAAGGCTCCTGTCATTATCAATTCATGCATTGGTATGGCAATAACCAAAGGATGGCTAGATGTTTAGAAAAAGAGACAAAAATGTGGAAAATTCTTTCCAGTACCCCTTGTCCTTTTCCCCTGCATGCATGTGTGTGGATGTGCACACACACTCACTCAACCATTCGCTATATGTAGAGCAAGATTTACGCCTAGATTTCTCATTAGAACTTTATGGCACGCATTTACTCTTTATAGATTTGGCTACTGCTATCTGAAGACAGAGGCCACCTAAAGTACAGTCACATTATATTAAAATGTGTGCATATACACACCATTGTCACCATCTTCCATAGATTCACTTAGGGGGAGATGAACGTATTCAACCAGGATTTTAGAAGCATAACATGCAGAGCTTTGTCTTGGCCAGGTGTATTCCACGTTACTGTGAGAGTAGGCTGGAGTTGTGCAATTATAGCCAATTAAATTATCTGATAGTCACCAAACCCAACGTTAGCACAGAAAACCATGATGAAAATTTCTATACAGACATATCGAATGACAGCCATTTTACAGCTGTTATTGAATTCATAGTTAGAGTCATTATGCTACAGCTGTGAGGCAATAGTCCTTGAAATAAATTGCCAAAATTCAGCTACTAAGGACCTCTACGATTAGGTAGGTTTTGGGGGGGTTAGTTTTGCTGTGCTTTGTTTGACAAGTTGCCATTTTGCTTTCCTGTAGAAAGTGTGTATCAAGTAAAGAAATTAGTTTATGCTAGTTTGGCATTCTAGAAACTTCTGAGCTCTTTCAGCTCTGTAGGGTGTCATTTGGTGCATGGGAGCAACTTAGTGCTCTATAGCTGTATAAATTATTTATTTAGGATGCTAAATAGTATCATTTTGCCCCGGAAGAATTAGTGCATTTCCTTATGTGTCTAACTTCTATTTGGGGGATATCTTATGAGAGACTATACACCAACGTAGGTTAAGATTCACTGAAAATTCAGTTCATGATTGATGTCTGCTATTTGTATGCATCACTGTTTTCTTGGACAACATGGTGGCCAGGGATTGAACAATGGAAATGAAGCCAGAACCACATATGATCCTTAAATCATAGCTTGCATCCATAAACAACTGGCATATTGAAACAAAGGACCTGATCAGATTTAAGTCCTTGGCTGTGTCAAAGTTTTCAGTCTCAAAATTGGGTATATACTGATTAAAAGAACAGTCTGTTAAGAGAATAATTCTACTAGAAGCTCAATAGATATCTCACTCTACCAGTCCATCACATCAGAATCTGGTTAGGTAGTCCAAAAAGTTACTGAAGGTAGAAAACCATGGAAAATAAAGATGTGTGTGTGTGTGTGTGTGTGTGTGTGTGTGTACAAGTAAAGCATATAAATGCACATTTTGTTTTTTCTAATCTTTTGATAAACTCTTTCTCTGAGTCTCGGGTAGTTGACGTTTCTTCTATTTCCCTGTGGCCTTGAAAACAAAAACCACACTCTTGTGTTCCTCATTGGAGCAATGGAAAACATGTATAGAAAACAATGGAAAACACTTGTATAGAAATTTGAGTGCAATGTGTTTCCTGGATTTTTATGATACTTTTCCTAAATTTTTAAAAACACTTTGCCCAAACCCATCCTGACATATTTTGGGCAACTTGGAATCATTGCATTTTTAAAACATTTAACTTAGTTTCATAAAACAAAAACTAAAAGTCTTTTCAACACTTAGGTGCTTTATGTGGTATGCAATTAAATACCATAACTACAATACCAAGTACATCTGACAATAGGCTTAGCAGGAAGCAGATCTGACACTTAATAAGTGAGCAACCACACCTCTGGGAACAGACTGGGGCAGCTACACTATGCATTGGTCTGAGAATCCAAGAGTACAAATTATAGAAGGTGTGGAGAGTTGGGTGAGTCATCCAGTGGAAGCTTGTGAAAAGCATCTGTAGATTTGATGTTTGAGCTGGAATCAAGATTTTGAGCCAATTCCACCTGGTGCTGCCACTCAAATGAATTATTCAACTGATATCACTCTAAGATAAGTAAAAAAAAAATGCTTCGATCCTCATCCACCATGATTTGTCATGTGACTTTGCTCTTCGTGTTCACAAGATCACCGTGGTGACCAAACATTGCATCTTAATTCTAGGTAGGAAGAAAAAGTATGTGACCAAAATAAAAGTGTAGCACTTCTACTGGAAAAGTAACATTTCCAGAGAAGTCACCAGCAGTGTTTGGGTTACTTCTTGTGTTCAAGAAATGATGTGCAAGAAATTACGTCACATAGGTATTCCTAGATGCAACCAAAGCTGGAGTTAGATATTCAGAAGAGCATACCAGAAGCAGAAAAAGAAAACAAGATTCTTTTGGTAAAAAAGAAGGGGAACTTATGTTGTACAGGAAGCTAGCAGGGTTTGTGCTTTCAAATAGCTCAAAGACCACCTCCTCTGGGAAGCCTTCCCAGACTTCTTACCCCAGGTTCCCTGTTAAGAGTTCTCATAGGCCCAGATACATTTTCAAGTAACTTTGCTTTTATGTCTCTGTTACTTGATTACTATTTTCTCCCTTATAGAAGGATGATGGCAAGGATCTGTTTCTGTTTTTGCTCACTAATTTATACCTAGCATCTGACATACTGCCTGACATATAGTAAGTTCTTGATATGATTATTTTTTTAATGAATAACTGATGACTATTATTTAAAACATGTCCAATGAAGAAATCATTTGGTGTTGCTTTATAGTCTATGCAGTGCTTTTAAACACCTTCAAAATTAGGTCTCTTTTTTCCCTCCAAGTGTTTTTTTTTTTTTTTCTGACTGAAACCCATTTTTATTCTTCATTTATATGAAAGGAGAGAATAATTGGTCAGTATCCTCATTATAACAATTTTATTTCTTTTCTTTAGAATGAGTTCTTTTTTTTAATTTTTTTTAACCTTTATTTATTTTTGAGACAGAGAGAGACAGAGCATGAATGGGGGAGGGTCAGAGAGAGGGAGGCACAGAATCTGAAACAGGCTCCAGGCTCTGAGCTGTCAGCACAGAGCCCGACGCGGGGCTCAAACTCACGGACCGTGAGATCATGACCTGAGCCGAAGTCGGCCGCTTAACCGACTGAGCCACCCAGGCGCCCCTAGAATGAGTTCTTGAGTGAGGTGTTTATATTACATTTTCTAGGAAAACTACAGTGTCTTTCTTCGAATTCTCTTTTCATTGTCATTGTTCAATCATAGTCATTCATGTGAGGAGAGACCCCAGGACCCCTCTGGTTCAACTTCTTCACTTTGGAGGTAGAGAAACTGAGGCCCAAAGAGGTTAACTGAATTTCTCAAATGACATAGAAAAAGTTCCTGGCAGAGGCAAAAAATGGACCTGGGTTTCCAATTAATTCCCTGTTTTGTACTGTATTTCTTTATATGACATGGCTTTTGTGACCCAAATAAGATACAGTAATGAATAAAGTCCTCATCAACACATGTATCCAAGAAATGATCTACTGTTTTTGGTTGTTCCATCTAAACTGAAATTGGCCAAAAACAACCCCCCCAAAAAACAAAAACAAACAACAAACAAACAAACAAACAAACAAATGAAATTTGGTCTAGTGTTTATAAACAAGGAATAAAGAGTTGAAGATGTATTAATCAGGTTTACTGTTATATTTGAAATTCTTTAAAAATAATCTTTCTGTTTCATTTACCATCTCTAAATTATGTTATATCGTTGTTTGTGTGTCAGTAAGAGTTTATACGTTTGGATTTCATAAATATGGGGTTAAAATACTGTATTAGTTTGAAAGAACTGCCATAACAGAGTACCCAGACTGGGCAGCCTAAGCAATGGCAGCTGACTTTCTCATAGCTCTGGGGTTTGGAAGTCCAAGATGAAGGTGTTGGCAGGATTGACTTCTTCCAAAGCCTCTCTCCTCGGCTTGCGGATGGCTATCTTCTTCCTGTGTCCTCACATGGTCTTTCCTCTGTGTGGTCTGTGTCTTAATCTCCTCTTCTTATAAGGACACCAGTCATATTGGATTAAGGTCCACCGTAATGGCCTTATTTTAACCTAATAGCCTCTTTAAAGCCCCTGTCTCCATATATAGTCACATTCTGAGGTGCTAGGGGTTAGACCTCAACAAAAGAATTCTGGGGGACGCAGTTCAGCACATAAGAAATACTCATCAGGTAATTCCTATAAGAAGTCTGCAGAAGGACCCAACATCCTAAGAGAATATATTTTTATCCTTTACTGAGGAAATGTTTTTTAGAATTTTAATTAATCAATACACTGTAACAATACTTTTTCTAACTTCAATGTCAGGCTAATACTGTTAATGAAAAATTGGAAAAAATTCTGCTGTAGCTGGAGATCCAACTATTGATTGACTTCTCAACTGTTTTTGAAGGATACATACCACCCAAGTGACTTCAATTTAGCCACCCATAAGAACCAAGACTGTGTATGGAAGCATTACTTAGACACAAACATCACTCCTAGCTTTGGGGCCTTCAGAAAACTTATTAATCTCTTTAAGTTTCCTCATCTACAAAATAGAGACAGTGACTACATGAAGAATTGCTGCATAGCATAAACTAAATTAAGGTATGGAATATATTGTCCCTTAATATCACTTTTCACGTCTCATTTAGTCAATCACAGATTTGCTGACAAATTTCATGTGCCAAGAAGTTGTCAAATTTGAATACTTAATTATCTGTATAATCCTAACTTTAATTTTCATTTCATATACATGGTATCATAATGGATCATATTCCAGAAGGTAGCCAGTCCAATCAGATGCAATAGGTAAATTTTACACTCAGTTCAAAGAACAAAGTTAAATTTTAACTGTTTCATGAGACTGGACAGTGGAGTAAAAGTTCTTTGTTCCTGATCCCATCTAGTAAGGTTTGTCTATTGAACATGGCATTATCCCAGCTCCCTTGGAAATGGCTAAGGGACTGAAAAACTGTCAATGTGTTGCTTAATTACCTGCACCTGTCTACATAAGAACATCTTATGTGGTAATTATGGATCTGGTGCAAACCATCATGCATGGGGCTTTATTGTGTTTCAATTTCCCTTCATATCTCAATCCAGTCCCAGGGCTACCTTTTGGCTTATGAGCACCCCCATTCAACACAAAATAAATTGGTTTCACTCAAGAAGATTAGAAATGGTGGGAAATATAATTCCCCCTTATTCTTGGCAACAGCGTATGTGTTATTCTAAACCAGCAGAAAATACACAGGAGGAAGAAGAAAATAGATTTTTTTTTTTCGTCAACAAAGTTGAAGCTCTAGCAGCTAACTGGCCAAACCCGGACTTGAGAAACCGCCCTGACATTTGTCTCCAACCCGGCTCTTCCAGGGTTTGAGAGACAAGGTTGAAGGGGGCACCGAGGGGAAGGCTTGGGTTCCCCCATCTCGGCAATAACTAGGCTTTCAACTGCAGGAAAGAGCAAGCAGACTCAGAATCTCACGGGCTGTGTGACAAAGGAGGAAGAGGGATGGTTCCAAGTTGAGTTGAAGCTTCTGCTTCCTAGCTTCCTCACTGCTCCATCTGCCTCTTCGGAGAGCTCCCATCTCCCACTGTGTGCAGCTGACTTTCAAGCACTCCTGGTGGCATAATGACTGAGACAAAGATATTTCCTCCAGTTGTCGATGGCACTCCTATCCTGAAACTGTCCCAGGAACCTCATCCAAGTCTCCCTCCGCCCCGTCCTTGGTCTCCATGAACAAGAGGGAAGGAAGGGCTTCATCCTGCTTCTCATTGATGATCTTCTTAGTTTCAAGGCCACAGGTATCTAAACATGAAATAATATTTTTATTTTAAAATGTAAGTTCTTTGGAAGATCTTGTCTATTGGATCATGTAGCTATTCCTGTAGCCAGAAGAGGAGATCACTACCCAGAGGAAGAGCCAGACTGCTGTGTCTGGATACTTAAAAAGACATTTGGAGGGGGAGAGCATCTGCAAATGTTGATGAAAATGGGTTTGGAACATCTCCTTTGATCAGGAAATAGGTGGACCATAAAATGTCTGATACATGATGCTGCCTGCAGCAAACCCACATTCTGAGACCCAGTCATCTTATTACTCTAGAAACACCAATAGAAAAAAGAAGAAGGCTTAAAAGATCTAACAGTTTCCAAATGCAATTGGTGTGCAGTGTTGGGTTAACCAAAAGTTGTCACATTTTTACTTCTGCGAAATGACTGATCATTTATATTTCATATATCAAACCAGAGACTTTTTGTGACCAGTGTTCAAAAACTCATATGGTTATTAAAAATACAAGTTTGCTTACGACCTGTTTTGTTTTCTATAATGTTTGTGAGTCTCCAAAGGGCAGGGCCTAATATCAGACTTCTTTGCACGTCAGGTATTTCCTTCCTCATAAGAGACATACAACATGTTTTTTTTGTTGTTTTGTTTTTTTTGTTTTTTACCATATGAAATTTATTGTCAACATGTTTTATATTCAGTGATGAAGGCGATGCAAACATATTATCAATAACAGAAGCTTAGAGCTGGAAGGGATATTTTGTCATCTACTTTTTGTTTTGTTGATTTTTGCATTATCTACTTTAAGACCTAACGTTACAAATGGGAACATTTAAAAGTGCTTAGTTTCAAGATCTGAGATATGAGTTAGCTGCCCTGAATTCTTCCATTAAAATATAATGATGATGACACTAACAGCAGCAACAAAAACTTTATAAATAAAACAATGTAACTCAACGGGGCAAACTTTTGGCGAAGGAGGAAGGATGCAGTTTAGAGGAGAGACATTGGCTTGGAGTCAAGATCTCAATCCTGCTGTCTCATCTCAGCCATGTGCAGACCCGAGTGGCAAAGGGCTTCTACGGAGGGTCAGCTAACTGTGAATTGCAACCACATGCTGCAAACTTCACTGAGCCTTCAGTAAACTCTGTCATTAAGAGAAAGGACAGAGTTCTTTTCTTGAAGAAATCTATAGTTCCAGCCTAGCTTAGATGATTAAAATGAGTTTCATTTTCTTTTGTATTTACAGAGAAGCCAACAAAAATATAGCTCCCATCTTAATAAGCCTGTTGAATATACAAAATGTACTGAGATTTCAGGAACAGAAAACAAGTAGGTCCCTTGTGAGGGCTTGTTTCTTGTTTTAATAGACAATGACACAGGATTCATATAAGAGATGTGCTAACTTATATTTTAAAAAATCTCCTGGATCATTTTTTAGAAAAATGTGGCGCAAAATTCAGAAATGTCCATTTACTAAATCTGTATATGGTTATATGGAGGACCCCTCCATCAGTGGCATTTCTGTGCTGTTTCCTTCATTTGTTAGCACAGCTTGGACTACATTAAATACCTTTCGGCTACATCTAAGAACGTTTAATCTCAAATTTCTTTCTAAAGGAAATGGGATTTTTAAATAAAACAGCCTGACTTGTTAAAAGATTTTTACAATAAATGCATGAGGGCAGTCTTTCTATTATCCTGGATGAGTTGGGAGCTAGAAAACAGAGACATTGGCTCATCACCGACACCTCAATTCCGTCATTGGCATTTATGTGGGCAGGGCTGGAACAGACATCAAAAATGATAGAGATAAAATTCTTCCTATATCTCTTGCAAAAGAAGTAATTAATATTCAGGTGTGTCTTCATTATTTTCTTCTTCCTTAGCACATATGAAAAATATGATGAAATATTAGAAATCTCTCTCTCTATATATGTAACTAGTAGGACTTAATGCAAAGGCAATAAAGACATTTATTGAAATGAAATTAAATGAAAAATATAACTAAAAAGATAACATAATAAAAATCAAATGGAAATAATTCAAAAGACCTTTTAGATCTGTACCCTGAAAACTATAAAACATTCATGAAAGAAATTGAAGAGGATGGAATATTAATGGGAAGGTATCCTCTGTTCATGGGTTGGAAGAATTAATATTGTTAAAATGTGCATACTACCCAAAGCAATCTACACGCAATACAATCCCTGTAAAAATTCCAATGGAATTTTTCACAGAAATAAAAAGGAACCTAAAATTAGTATGGAATAACAGATGATGCTGAATAAGACAAAGCAATCTTGATAAAGAAGAACAAAGGTAGAGGCATCATGTTTCCTGATGTGAAACTATGGAACAAAGCTATAGTAATCAGAACAGTAGGGTACAGAGAGCCCAGAAATAAACTCACACCTGTACAGTCAACTAATACTTGACAAGAGCACCAAGATTTAGCAATTGTGGGGAGGGGGGTGGCGCCTGAGTGGCTCAGCCCGTTAAGCATCCAACATCAGCTCAGGTCATGATCTCATGGTTCGTGGGTTTGAGCCCCGTGTCCGGCTCTGTGCTGAGAGCTCAGAGCCTGAAGCCTGCTGCAGGTTCTGTGTCTCCCTCTCTCTCTTTGCCCCTCCCCTGCTCATGCTCTGTCTCTCTCAAAAATAAGTAAATGTTAAAAAAAATTAAAACAAGAATTAGCAATAAGGGAAAGAAAGGATAGTCTTTTTAATAAATGGTGCTGGGAATAGTGGATATCCGAGAATGAAAGAATGAAATTGGACCATTATCCTATATACACAAATTAACGTGAAAGAGATTAGAGATTTGAATATAAGACCTGGAACCATGAAACTCCTAGAAAAACATAGGGAAAACAAAACAAAACAAAACAAAAAACAAAACACAGAAACTTCATATTGGCCTTGGCAATGATTTTTTAGATGCGACAACAAAAGCAAAAGGAACAAAATTTTAAAAAATTTAAAAGTGAGACTACATCACATTAAAAACCTTCTGTGCAGCAAAAGAAATCATCAGCAGCAAATTATTATCATCATTAAGGCAACCCAAGGAATGGGAGAAAATATATCTGAAAGGAGGTTAATATTCAAAATATATTGGAAACTTATACAACTGAAACAGGAAACATAAATGAGTAAATAAATGAGCAAAGGGCCTGAATAGACACTTTTCCAAAGACAGACAATGGCCAAAAGGTGCTCTACATCATTAACCACTAAGGAAATGCAAATCAGAACCACAATAAGACATTACTTCAAACCTGTTAGAATGGCTATTATCAGAAATACAAGAGATAAGTGTTGGGGAAGGTGTAGTAAAAAGAAAACCCTTGTGCACTGCTGGTCAGGATGTAAATTGATGCAGCCACTTTGGAAACAGTAGCAGGCTCTTCAAAAAATTAAAAATAAAACAATTCCACTTGTGGGTATATATCCATAGTAAATGAAATCAGTATCTCAAAAAGATATCTGCACCCCCATGTTCATTGCAACATTATTTATCATATCCAAGATATGGAAAGAATTTAAGTTTCTTTTGGGGTATGAATAAGTAAAGAAAGTGTGTGTGTGTGTGTGTGTGTGTGTGTGTAATGGAATGTTACTCGACCATAAAAAAGAAGGAAATCTTAACATTTGCATCAACATGGATGAAACTGGAGGACATTATGCTAAGTGAGAAAAGCCAAACACAGAAAAACAAATATTGTATGATCTCACTTATATATGAAACCTAATAATGTTGAAATTATAGAAGCAGAGGGCAGAAAGTTGGTTGCCAGGAGCTGGTGAGCTGGGGAAATGGGGAGATGTTGATCGAATGGTGCAGATTTCAGTCATAAGATGAATAAGCCTTGAGGCTATAATGTATAGCATGGTGACTCTAGATTGATAATGCTGTTGAAAGTTGGTACAAGAGTAGATTTGAAATATTGTCACCCCTACAAAAGAGATGTGAGGTAATGGATGTGTTCATTAACTTGGTTATGGTCATCATTTCACAATGTATACATACATTAAATCATCACATTGTACACCATAAAACAAAATAACAACAAAAACAAAAACACGTCTTTTAATGGAGGCTTCTGCAAACCATAAGCTGGTGTCCTCTCTTCCTAGGCTTAAGATCATTTCAAGAAATATCTCAGGGGGAAAGGGGTGCTTTCTCCATAGGGAAGCCCAGTGGCTCCTGCCATACAACCTTTGAGAGGGCAGGGTCTAGAGAGATTCTGTTAAACCCAACTGAGCTCTCTTTAGCCATACCTAGATTTTCCGTTCTACCTTTCAGCAACCAGGCACATCACTTTCCTTTCAAACACTCCATTTTTCAATGGGGTGCCTGGATGGTTCAGCCAGTTAAGCAACCGACTTTGGCTCAAGTCATGATCTCACGGTTCACAGGTTTGAGCCCCACATCGGGCTCTGCTCACAGCTCAGAACCTGGAGCCTGCTTCGGATTCTGTCTCTCTCCCTCTCTCTGACCCCCCTCCTGCACCTCACTCTCATTCTGTCTCTCAAAAATAAATAAAAAATGTTAAAAAAATTTAAAGGAAGCCGCTATTTTTCCAATGTACCTACCTTTATATCATCTAACCAACTTGTCTCAATGTTTTCTCGCGCGGAAATTCAGAATGTCTGCACTTAATGATTCTGAGGTTTTATTCGTATATTTCAATCATAATATCACCAAGTAAAAATTACAGAAGCAGAAGCCATTCTCTTATTACTACATTCAGACTAGGAAAATATCGCATCGTTTTGTTTATGCTAATTATGAATGTTTTTGTGTTCCTGTTTTGTAGGAAACTGTTGCTTTAAAATATTTACAATGGGGGTTCCTGGATAGCTCAGTTGGTTAAGCATCTGACTTTGGCTCTTGTGATGATCTCACGCTCTGTGAGTTCAAAGCCCACATTGGGCTCTCTGCTCAGAGCCCACTTGGGATCCTCTTTCACTCTCTTTCTGCCCTTCCTCCCCTCATTATGTCTCCCTCAAAATAAATTTAAAAAAAAACTTAAAATAAAAAAAAATAAATGTTTAAGATTGGCGGCCATCTGCTATTTTCCAAATGTTAATCTTTACTTAATTTCTATCACTTATAGGAATATAATCGCACAGAAGCCAGTTTGTTACATGCCATAGTGTTTTAAAGAGGCAGAGAAAATAAATGCATTGCTAATCTCAGAAATCTTAGCAGAGACTCATCCAACGTTTCATTATCTTAAAAAAAAATAAAGCCACATATCACTGCATGGTGATACAGATAAGTTTGACTGTTTAAAGGAGTAATTCTGAAGAAATATTACATTACAAATGCAAACAGATTGAGAAAGCTGAAGTTGCTCAGTATGTATTGATAATATTAGATTATATCTCTGCATTCAGGGTAATAAAATTCAAGTTTCTAGGAAGGGAATGAAAAATTATATACCATTTTATTTGTTTATTATTCAAACAAGTTGGTGATTTATATCACTTTCAAGGAAGTGGGAGTAAGACAAAACTTTCCAAGGATAGGAAACATGGTATCTTGGAATTTTAACACATAAACATCAGAAAACAAGTGCTTGAATATAAGATGGAAATATACAAGAGTTGGACTCACCTATGGGGAAAAAATGCAAGAAATTACTGGGTCCCATGTGTGCGATCGGTTGTTTGAATAGTTTGCTACACCAAAATCATTTCTTCATGACCAAGATGATGGCCTGAAACTTCTAACTGTTTAACTTACAGCATGCACAGATCTCTCTTATATAGATTTACTTAGAAAAACAAAATCTAATATAGTTTGATCTCCATAAAAAAGTGAGCACTTGTCCTCTTTATTTACAATACGTTTCCATTTGTGTCCGAAACATTTATTTCTGCAAATAGCTGTCTATTAATCATCACTCTTCTCTTTTTTTTATTTAAAAATATGTTTTAATGTTCATTTGTTTTTGAGAGACAGAGAGAACAGAGAGTGAGCTGGGGAGGGGCGGAGAGAGAGGGAAACACGGAATCCGAAGCAGGCTCCAGGCTGAGCTGTCAGCACAGAGCCCGATGCAGGGCTCGAACTCACAAACTGTGAGACCATGACCTGAGCAGAAGTTGAATATTCCACTGACTGAGCCACCCAGGTGCCCCAGTCATTACCCTTCTCTTATTCTACCCCAGACTACCCTCGCCATATAATTTTTTAATTGGTAGGAATAGAGCTATCTTTCTAGAAAGAATAGAGAGGCAGGGAATGGAAAGAGAAAATAAGAAAGATAGTGTGTTTTGGGTAGAACAGTAGGGGAACTTCTGTGGAAAGACACATACAATTAAAGTCATCGACCACAGCTTAAAGCAATACATTGCAACAGGTAAGCAGAGAAGCACTTCAAAAGTGCTAGAGATGTTAAGAAAAAGAGACTGGTAAAGCCAGTAACATAAAATATCATCTTTCCACACAAAATGGCCGTATATAATAAAAACAGAGCATCAAAATAACCAAACACTGTTCTAACAATACCTAATGAGAAAAACAAATGGTTACTGTCTTCTGGCTGCAATAGAATAGCTTGTATTAGACCAAATAGGCCACTGAAAACAACTATAAAAGCTGGCAGTTTGAGGGCAACAGAAAACAAATAAGGCTGATGGGACATGAGAGGCCAACACTTAGAGGAAAGAAAAGTGTGAGTAAGTGAGCCCAAAATTCTCTGCTAACTTTTCTTCCCCAAGGTCTTTGGCGAGTCCTAATTTTGAGCCTCTCAAATTCCATGGATAAAGCAGCTACCGAGAGGCTAAGAAGTTAAATTCAAGGTTTCCCAAGGATGACCTTAGTAAACACATTATATTTTTAGTGGGTGCTCCTGAAACGCTATATACCTTAAGAGTAAAGACAAATCACAAATAGACCAGCCTTCAAATACCACCTAAAGCTAACTTCAGTTCATCTCAACGCCTTGTTGAATCTAGGTGACATGTTCCGATGCTAACTCCTCCTTACAAGAAAACCCCATCCCATCTGGAGAAGGTGAACATCATTTGAAGGCTCTGAAGCTTTTCTTCCATAATGCCTGCCATGAAAAAAAAAAATTTAAAAAACACCAGTAATTTAAAAAGAGCAAAAATAGGGATGCCTGGGTAGCTCCGTTGGTTAAGTGACGAACTTCAGCTCAGGTCATGATCTCATGGTTCATAAGTTCGAGCCCTGCATCAGTCTCTGTGCTGACAGCTCAGAGCCCGGAGCCTACTTCGGATTCTGTGTCCCCCTCCCTCTCTGCCCCTCCCCTGCTCGTGCTCATTCTCTCCTCTCTCTCTGACTTTCTCTCCTTCAAAAATAAACATTAATTTTTTGAGGGGGGCACCTGGGTGGCGCAGTCGGTTAAGCGTCCGACTTCAGCCAGGTCACGATCTCGCGGTCGGTGAGTTCGAGCCCCGCGTCGGGCTCTGGGCTGATGGCTCAGAGCCTGGAGCCTGTTTCCGATTCTGTGTCTCCCTCTTTCTCTGCCCCTCCCCCGTTCATGCTCTGTCTCTCTCTGTCCCAAAAATAAATAAACGTTGAAAAAAAATTAAAAAAACAAAAAAACAAAAAAAAACACAAAAATAAACATTAATTTTTTTTAAAAGAGCACAAATAAAGACTAAAAACTGACTTCCCAACCAACAGAATGGAAGCAAGAAGACAGAAGGATACCATCTTTCCACAAAAAGGAAAAACAGTTTGTCGACATGAAGTTCCATTATAGCGAAAGTATTCGTCAAGAAAAAAGATGAAATACAAAATGCTTAGCGAAACTGAGATATTCATCACCAGCAAAGACACACTAAAAAAATAACAAAGGGAGCCCTTCAGATAGAAGGAGAATGATGTCAGAGAGATGCATGTCGATGGTGGAAGGAATAAAATGTTCCAATGGGTGATAAATCTAAAGGATTGTTGGCTATATAAAACAATGTTCGTGAGTAAGAGTGGCTTAATGATTATATTTTTTTTGTAATATTTTTGCCAGGACTTTGTATCAAGGTAATGCCAGCCTCAGTGTTCAAAATGCATACAGGGGCACGTGGGTGGCTCAGTTGGTTAAGACTCTGACTCTTGATCTGGGCTCAGGCCATGGCCTCATATAGTTAGTGAGTTCAAGGCCTGAGTTAGGGTCTGTACTGAAAGCACTGAGCCTGCTTAGGGATCTCTCTCTTTTCTCTCTCTCTCTCTCTCGCTCCCCGGCAACCCCCCCCCCCCCCCCCCGGCTGATGCTTGTTCTCTCTCAAAATAAATAAATAAACATTCAAAACAATTTTTAATGCATATAATGTAAATCTTTACTTGAGATAATATATTTCAAGGAGCTGGGCAATCTTACACAAAAGCAGATTCTCAAAAAAGTGGCAGCGCAGTGCAGGTTTGCAACTCTTTGCACCTGTGACTTCACTCTGCAATTTGCCACCTGTATCATTTCAAAACGGTTGCTACCTCTCTGAGTCTCAGTTTCCGTGTGTAGAGAATGAAGATAAGTATAATGCGCTCATTATATTGTTCCAGGAAGGTTACATAGTTAAATCAAATATTTCTGTGAAGTGATGAGCTCCATGACTTGCCTGTATCTAGTGGTCGACAAATGTGAATTTATTTTTTCCATTTCTGTTTCACGTATTCCTTTGTGTTCTCTTTGTTCGCTCCCTGAATGTCTCTAGTTGGGTTTTCTGGATGCACATGCTAAGTCGGAGTTTGGAATGAAGGGTTTTTATTAAGGACCATCAGAAGGAAGGGGCATGGGAACAGGACTGAGCAGAGGAAGAAGTTGAACTGAGATTCAGGCCCATGAAAGCCTTAGCCAACCCCCATAGATGAACGCCTGTAGATAGATCTCTCTCTTTCTCCCTCCCTCTCTCTCTCTCTCTCTCTCTTTCTATATATATATATATATATATATCTGTATCTATATCTATATCATCTATATCTATATCTGTATATCATCTATCTATCATCTATCTATCTATCTATCTATCTACCATCATCTGACTTAACTCACATTGTACTTAAGGGGTTGAGCCTTTATACGTCCACCTGGACCGGTAACAGTAACAGGCTGTCTTGCGAAGCATGGGGCCTTGGGTGAATTTGCTGTCTATAATGGAGGCAGTCCTGAAAGACCGTACAGCTGGGGCAACCAAACTTCCTTAAACAGATTCAAATGGCACATCTCCAGAACCACCACACTGTCACTCTCTTATCTCTTCCTCTCTTATCCTTTTTTTCTCCTTTCTTTTCCCAATCCCTTCCTTGCTTCACCTTAGTATACAAAAAGAAGTCATCAACTTGAATACTCTCCATATAATCCAGTATGAGAGCTATGTGAGAGAATTTTATCATAGTAGATCTCTACTTGAACTGGATTCAAAACTTGCTCATCTATAAACATATAGGGTGACGAAAAAGTAGAATTGTTCACCCCAAAGAGTAAAATTATCTTGATCTTAGAAAGTGCCTTATCACCTTTCCTAGGCTATGTGGCTCTAATCTTTAGCATTAATTGTTGATTTTAAAGATAGAAACCAAAATACAGCTACCTTTGTATCTTAATTTAGTTAAATATGAATATTGACATTAATATTAATGTATTCAATTGTCCATGAAATTAGTGCTTGGCTAGAATTTTTAATATGTGTTTAATCTCTATAACAGGACTTAGAAAAAAATGTAAATTATCTAAAATATATACAGCTATATTCTCTTTTACATAACTTAACTAAAATTTGAAAAATAGTTTACTGTTAAAATGCTTTGAAAATATTAAAATATAAGTGTTAGGAATGTGGTAAATACAGACATCTTTTATTCCATTGTAGTCTTTGGGACCATAACTATCTAATACACTATATTTCATATGAAGAAATTATTTTGTATTTAGATTATTTTCTGATGGATAATTACTAAAAGTCACTTTTTCCTTGGTGATATGGACTTAATTAGTCGTTCTCTTATCCCTTTTCACATGGTTTGGCCTTGACATGAAACTTCTCTAAACTGATCATTTATGAGAGTGGGAAGAAAGCAGATAGCACATTTTTTAAAAAGAGGAAAAAAACAGTGAAAAGAAATCAGTACAGCTTTCGCATCTGTTCAAAATAGGGCTCCTGAATCAATCCTCTGCAGAAATAAACAAGGAACCAACTTCCGTTGCATTTTCTTCCTTCCACACCTTAAATTCTTTTCAATCTTTAAGTGATTTCTTAAGGAAAGCTCTTGGGTGGAAACGTATTTATTTAGGTTAGCTGGAAAACTGTTTACGTCGTAGATCGAAGCAGTCAATGAGCAGGTTGTATTTTTGCATCATGAAATTATTGACTCCAAACCAACAAGCTTGTGCTGGAAGAGAGTGCACACATCTGTTTCTTGGCTGCTTGTCATGACTCTTGTTTGAGAGCTAAGATTAAGCACGTGCAGAATATTGTGTACCATGACATCATACACATCTAGCCCACAGAGTCGACCTGAGGCATCTTTGGTATCATAATAGAGGGATTCTTGTTCCTGTTCATTTCTGCAACTTGTTGAGAATTATGCATGTGTGTGTTTTTTAATGCTTTGTTATATCCATGTAAGAAAACTGGGAAAATACGTTGGAGTCATCATTTTCTTTGATGTAGAGAAACTTCACTAACCGATATCTGGACTGTATATGAGCAGACCCTTAAAAAGGTAATTCGTGGCTTCTGATTGACTACTATAGTAATAAGATGAAATCTCTTTATAGAACATATATCATTAAATACATTGGTAGAAATTTGTTTTACTTGTGAAAACCATTCATCAACATAGATTTCTCTAATCTCTGTTATTTATCTATTTAGAGAAACAGAGAGAGAGAAAGAGAGAGTGGGGGTGGCGGGGCAGATAGAGAGGGAGAGAGAAATCCCAAGCAGGCTCCACACTGTCAGCACAGAACCTGATGCGGGGCTCTACCTCACGAACTGTGAGATCATATCCTGAGCCGAAATCAAGAGTCAGATGCTCAACTGACTAAGCCACCCAGGGGCCCCTCAATGACCTTGAAGTTTTAAATCTCAAGGACTTCCTATCTGCTGTCTAAATTAGTCATGGAGTCAACAAAAACAAATTAAAAAATAAACAATATACTTTTTATTGACATATTTATTTGTCATCATAAAAGAGAAAAGACAACTTTTTATTATTCAGGGATAGCTACATACAGTGCTTTTCTTTGTGTTCAGGAAAGAGAATAATAAAATCATTGATAATTAAATGTTTCCTGAAAACATCTGAAAACCACTATGATCTGGGTGCTGGTGGTACACTGATGAACAGACAGATAAAGCCATTGCTTTCATGGAGATTCCACTCCAGTATAAGAGACAAAGAAATGAAGAAGCAAACAAATGAACAAAATATCCCATAAAGAAATTAATGTACCATATAAGTTAGGCAATGATTTTAATCAAAGATATGCCAAAATCACATCACATAAGATGAAAGCTCAGTGACTGTGTACTTTAAGAACTTAGCTAGTATTAATACATTCACCGTAAAATGTTTTAAACGATGCAAGAAATTCTATGTATATGAGCACTGAAAACATAACAAGGTGGATGCCAACAAAGAAAAAAATTATAATGTCATGGGTAATTATTTTCTTTATATCTATAACACGACTTCTGAAAATAATTTCAACCTTTTAAATGACTGAAGACGGTCAGAAGCATTCTCAGTAGAAACATATTTGAGTATGACAGTCGCCAGAATGGTTATAGAAGTCGTTGTATCTCACACTCAAATTGCAATTTTGAGGAATGATCAGATTGCAGAAGTGAGTTTCATTTAACTGGAGCCACGCTGGCTCATTTGCCCAGAAACAGCCGTGTTATGCAATGGCATGCCAAGGGAATTAATAACTGATGGATGATCAGACCTGCTCAAAGTGGTGCTAATCATTTGCTACTTAAACCACCACATTTTGGCAAATAAAAAGCCTTCACTGGTGCCAAATCTGTAATTACTTTACTTAACGGTGATGACATGTGTGCCTGTTCTGCAAGATCCCATACTGATGCTTCTGTTGTTGGCTAAAAACCACCCAGTACTTGAGATAATAACATCATTTCTGCATCTGTCTCTCTGCAGGATGGGGTTTTTAATTCCTGTTTTCCTATTTCATTTTGCTTTGTCTTTTTGGAAGTTAAAAAAAAAAAAGATTTAAACCTTACCTTTTCTCGAAGAGCTTTGTTTGATCAAAGCTTACAATCTCTTAGACATAATTTTTCAAAACTGCTCATTTCTCTACATGATTATCCTAGATCATGACCTTGAAGTGACAGTCTATTGATATATGGATATTAATGTGCATATACACATGCATATTCTTGTGACCAAGTGTTGTGCAGATAGAAATGAGAGCCAGATTTCCCCCAATGACTTCATCATTTTCTAGTAGGAAGACTTAACTTCAGGCTGTTAGTTTACAGCCACCAACCAACAGTGGTGCTCTAAGGTGCTGAGTGAAAAGTACCCCCCTTTAGGATATGCATGCCTAAATCACAGTTAGAGAGGGATTTAGGCCATTGGGAGAATAAATCCAAATGTGTGAAATCTCAAGCAGAGGGTTTCCACTGAAGAAGGGAAAATTTTGGGCAAATTTACAAAAAATATTTTTTATTTTCCATGTAATGAAGGGATTCATTACCTTCCCCCCAAAACGTTTGTAAATTATTTTCTTGGAATAGAATAAAAATACCTTGTAGGAGGGGCACCTGGGTGGCTGAGTTCATCAAGCATCTGACTTCGGCTCAGGTCATGATGTCACGGTTCACGAGTTTGAGCCCTACGTGGGGCTCTCTACTGTCAGTACAGAGCACACTTGAGATCCTCTGTCCCCTAATCTCTCTCTCTCCCCCTCCTCACACATGCTCTCTCTCTCTATCAAAGTAAATAAACATTAAAAAAACATACTTTTTGATCTTAATATAGTCACTGCAATTTTTATTGGCTAGTGTTTGTATAGTGTGTATATACGTACATAATATATATCATTATATTATATACTGTATACTATTAATATATATTATATAGTGTGTATATATATATATACATATTTCCCATACTTTTATGTTTTCTATGCTTTTATTTTAAATCAATCTGTGTCTTTCTATTTATTTTTAAAATGTACTTTAAGTAGTTTTTGTAGAGTTGGGTTTTTCATTTTTATCCATTCTGACAATCTTTGGCTTTTAAAAGGGATATTTAGGCCATTTATATTTAATTCAACAATCAATATGATTTGATTTAAATCTAACATTTGCTCTTTTTAAAATTTGTCCTGTCTGTTTCTTGCTTAGTTTTTTACTGCCATATTTATAAATAATTGTTATTTAATGATTCATTTTGTCTCTATTATTGGATAAATGAAAATACCTCTTATGTCTGTGTGCTTGATCTAGGATTTCAATATACATTTTTAACTCTTCACAGTCCATCTTCAAACAATATTATACCACTTCTTATATAGTACAAGTAAAAAAAAAAGTACTACGTCTTCCCACTCTTGTTTTTTGTGCTATTATTGTCATGAACTTTAAATATATGTTATATAGTCCTTAATACATTATGTTTGCACTGTAAGCAATCACTTATCTTTTAAAGACAATAAACACTGAGAATTATATATTTTTATATTTATTCAAAATTTACCATGCATTTGCATTCTTTATTCCTTTATTCTAGACCCAAATTTTCATCTGGATCATTTTCCTTCTCTTGGAAATTATGTTTTTAACATTTATTGTACTATACGTTTGCTACTGATTAATTTTCTTAGAGATGTACCTCTATTAATTCATTTCATCTTTACTTTTGAAGGTTATTTTCTCTAGGTAGACTGCTGGGCAAACAGTGTTTTTGGTTTTAGTTTTAATTTAGCTCAATTTGATGTCCCTTATATTTAACAGTCTCTCCATTCTAGAACACCCAAAATCCAATTCTTCTATGACTTCCACAAGTTAGTCAGCCTAGAGATTTCTGGTGATTCCCACCCCCCCACCCATGGGTGGTTTCTTCTCATGCTTGTTTTTTCAATTAAAGACATGACAGCATCCCTGTGGGAGGGATCTTCAGAACTCACTGTGTCAGCATCCTTCCGTTTAGTATTTTCTCATAAAATTTAGCCCCTTAGCTTCCCCAGATTATGCTCTGTCTTTCCTCAACACAACAAATTTCAGTTCCCCCTTCTTTCATTACAACCTGTAACCTATACCAAGGCAGTAAACTTGGTAAATTATAGGTCTCACCATTCTTTTATTTACTTGTTTCAGGGATGGCCATGCTGTACCACCTGCTGTCCAATATTTGAAAATACAAAATAGCTGTTTTATGCATTTCTTGATTTTCTATTTGTTTAAGGCAGGAGGAAAAACTTGTTATGTTTATACACTTGATCTTAGCCAAAAGGCTGAGAAGCAATAAAACTTGTTATGTTTATTTAGCATGGTTGGAAATGTAGGTCTTGAGATCATTTCAACATTGCTCTTCTCAATAAGAAATTGTCAACAATGATCATTGTTATTTTTATACTTACAAGTTTTCCTAAAAGGGATTTTATTTAAAAGTCTGAAGGAATGAAAAAAGGATGCAAGTTATTTTCAAATAACTACTTTTTGCACTGTTTTTTTTTTAAGATTTTTTTATTTTTATTTTTAAGTAGTCTCTACACCCAAACTCACAACCCCAAGATCTAGAGTAGCATGCCCTTCTGACTGAGTCAGCCAGGTACACCTACCTTTTGTACTATTGATTGTTTTTAGTGGGTAGTATTTCAAAGTGACACATGAAATAATTTAAAGCATTGATATTTTAAGAAAATCAGTAAGTACATATCATGTGAAATGATAGTGCTATGATTCTCTTCTTCCCCAGATGTAACAAATTGGTAATAATTTAGTGGGGAACATAATCTTTATAATGCATATATATATATATATATATATAATTTTAATGTTATTTTATATATATAAGGTCTATACATGTTGTGTTTCTTTTATTTTCACCAAATTTCTTAGCGCTATTTTGAAGTTCAAACATAGAGTTTGATGTTATCTTTCAGTGCTACATAATATCCCATACTGTGGGAACATCATCATTTACTTAAAATTATGTATTAGTGTTTAGGTGGTTTCTACTTGTTATTATTACAAACACTCCGCAAGAACATATTTGCAAATGTCTGAGCAATATGCTAGTATTCTTATAAGACAAATGACAAGAAATGGAATTACTTTAAAGGTAAACACATATTTTTAATTTTAATAAGCAATGCAAAATTATTCTCCAAAATGCTGTTCTCCAGAATGTTATATACAACAGATATATAAATTCATTTATTTTCTCACAATTTCACCAACATGAGATACTATCAATCACTAGTTATCAGGGAAATGCAGATCAAAACCACAAAGGGATATTACCTTACCTATCAAAATGGCTAGAATCAAAAATACAGGTAATAACAAGTGTTAGTGAGGATGTGGAGAAAAAAAAAACCCTCATGCACTATCGGTGGGAATGTAAATTGCTGTAGCCACTGTGGAAAACAGTATGGAGGTTCTTCAAAAAATTTGAAATAGAATTACTATATGATCCATGAATTCTGCTACTGAGTATTTACCCAGAGAAAATGAAAACTCTAATTCAAAAAGATGTATGTACTTCTATGTTTGTTGCAACATTATTTACCATAGCCAAGATATGGAGCAGCCCTAGTATCCATCAATAGATGAATGGATAAAGAATATATGGCATATATATACAATGGAATATGACTCAATGGAAAAATGAATGGGGTCTTGAAAGAAAAATGAGCAAAGAAAAGAGAGAGACAGAGAGATAGAGTGAGAGAGAGAGAGAGAGAGGGAGAGAGAGAAACCAAGAAACAGACTCTAGCTATAGAGAAAAAAACTGATGGTAACCAGAGGGGAGGTGGGTAGGGGGATGGATGCAATAGGCAATGGGATTAAGTAGTGCACTTGTAATGAGCACTGGGTGATGTACGGAATTACTGAATCACAGTATTGTACACCTGGAACTAATATAACACTGCATGTTCACTATACTGGCATTTATCATAAATAGAATAAAATAAGATAAATAAAATAAAATAAAATAAAATTAAATAAAATCTATCTTGCCATTTGTGACAACATGAATGAGCCTAGAGGGTATTATGCTAAGTGAAATACGTCAGACAAAGACAAATACTGCATACGTTTTCACTTATATGTGGAACCTAAAAAACAAAGGAATTAAACAAACAAAAACCCCCAGACTCTTCAATACAGAGAACAAACCAGTGGTTCCCAGAGGGGAGGTGGGTAGGGGGATAGATGACATAGATAAAGGGGATTACCAGGTACAAACTTCCAATTACAAAATAAAAAATTCATGGAGATGAAAAGTACAGCATAGGTAATACAGTCAATAATACTCTAATAATGATGTATGGTGGCTGCAGCACCTTCTTACTTGACATGTCTCCAGAGGCAAGGAAAATAAAAGCAAAAATGGACTATTGGGACCTCATCAAGATAAAAATCTCCCAACAGCAAAGGAAACAATCAGCAAAACTAAAAGGCAACTAAAAGGAGAAGATATTTGCAAATGACACGTCAGATAAAGGGTTAATATCCAACATCTATCAAGAACTTACTAAACTCAACATCCAAAAAACGAATAATCCAGTGAAGAAATGGTCAGAGGACATGAGTAGACATTTTTAGAAAGAAGACATCCAGATGGCTAACAGACACATGAAAAAATGCTCAATATCACTCATCAGGGAAACACAAATCAAAACCACAATAGGATACCACCTCACACCAGTCAATTTTAGTTGTTGCTAAAACTAACAACTCAGGAAACAAAAGATGTTGGCAAGAATGTGGAGAAAAGGGAACCCTTTTGTACTGTTGGTGGGAATGCAAACTGGTTCAGCCACTCTGGAAAACAGCATGGAGTTTCCTCAAAAAATTAAAAATAGAACTACCCTATGACGCAGCAATTGCACTACTAGGAATTTATCCAAAGGATACAGAAATGCTGATTCGAAGGGGCTGATGCAACCCAATGTTTATAGCAGCACTATTAACAATAGTCAAATTATGGAAAGGACCCAAATGTCCATCAACTGATGAATGGATTAAGAAGATGTGGGGTATATATACAATGGAATATTACTCGGCAATGAAAAACATGATATCTTGACATTTGCAACAATGTAGAGGGGATTATGCTATGTGAAATAAGTCAGTCAGAGAAAGTCAGAAAAAGATATCATATGATTTCACTCATATGTGGCATTTGGGAAACTCAACAGGTGAACATAGGAGAAGGGAAGGAAAAATAATATTAAAACAGAGAAGGAGGCAAACCATAAGACTCTTAAATACAGAGAACAAATTGAGGGTTACCGGAGGGGTGGGTTGAATGAGTGATGGGCATTAAGGAGGGCACCTCTTGGGAGGAGCATTGGGTGTCATATGTAAGGGATGAATCACTGGGTTTTACTCCTGAACCCAAGACTATGCTGCATGTTAACTTACTTGAAAATAAATAAAAATAATACACAATTCAATATTCCTTATGTAAATCAAACCTGAAGTCTCTTCTAATTGTTTTATAAATGAATGGAAATCTTATATTTCCAACCAAGTTGAACTCCTTAATGGCTGGTTCTGAATGACATTTGAAAAGTTTTCTTTTCATCCCATGCTATATTTGGCTGAAAATTGTTAATCACAATTTCTGTGAGTGGCCAATAATATTGTTCAACATAACCTACCTAGTCATATTACTTTTATTGCATTTTGATTGTTTGTTTCCAGATATTACTAGGTTAGCACTTGGTTCAACTTAATTTTTCTGGGAATTTCAGAATTTGGACAAGAGCAAAAATAATGCATTGTGTCCTTCTTTCCCCGGAACTGTAACACATACTTTCCTTTTTTTTTTTTTAAGGCAACACTGACATACTCTCTGAGACACTGAGGAAATCCTAAAGAACTTTTATGACATCCTTGTCTTTGATAACCTTCTTTCTAGTCCACAATGAACTAAATAAAGATAAAATATCCCAGATGTAGCTGATGGAGCACAAGAGATATCTGTAAAGCTCTTAAGGCATGTGAATGACCCAATGGTAAATCCCTTTAAGCTTTCCCCCAGATTCTTCTTTCTTCCTTATATACGTTCCTCTGATCTTATTAGATCTAATTCGTGGGCACAATGTGCTCCATATGCTGGTTATATCACTGGTTATATCACTGAAGCAAGGAATTGAACTACTTAGGGAATTCCTCTGGTTTACTTTGTTTTGTTCTGTTTTATAGCCTCAAGGCCTAAACCTCAAGGCTTTCTCTATAGTTGAATGTCTTCCTTTATATTCCCCTGTGCAGTTGCTTTAGAACCCAACTTAGAATTCAGGATGATGATTGACAAAGGTATTACTCATACTAGGAAATTCAGTGGAGAACTGAGGCAAAGAATAGTGTTTCTGAAATATCCCTGTAGACTTTGGGCAGTGAATCATTTCACGAGCAGAGTAGCAGTTTAATTGTACCTCTTTTCTGGTCTGTGTAGACTCCCAGCCGACTCATGTCATCTGTGTTTTGCTTCCAGTTTTTATGTATTTTTTGAGGGAATCATAAAAAACTCCCCACCCACTTCTTCTTGGCAAAGAACTCTCAGAGCAAAAGAGCAAAGAAACTACCCCTGATGTCTTCATTGACATGCACACACATGCTAAACCTTGACTTCCAATGCATTTATACGGATTTGTGAAAAAGGTGAGTCTCCTGCGTCTTCAACTGTCACATGGAAGTTAGTTATTTCTCCAACCTGTTTCCCCATCTGACTTACTCAGTAATGGAAAAGAAACATGTTTGAAACGGCTTGGCTGGAAGCTTTATCTCTTTCAAAGTATCCTTTTTCTTAGGTGCAACACCTGCTATTGCTTTGTTATTGTTTGTGTTGCCTGGGATTTTATCAAGGGGTGCAAGATGGAAACTTCTGTAAGAATGCATCAACGTTTAGCATTTCAGATTGCCCTGTGCCTCAGGAGTAAGATGATAGCTGTTGGCAGAAGCCACTGATAAGGAAGATGATATTTTATTACAGATTTGTAGATGTATAATAAAATATAGCTAGCTACAAATACTTAAGAAACAGTAATCACATAATGTTAGACTTTTAATGAGTAACAATAATAAAAAATATATACATACCATGATCTCAAAGAATAAAGCTAACCCCGAGTGGTTTTCTTTGCAGAAAATACCATGGGGTAACAGTTTTTGTTGTTGCTTTGGTTCTTTGTTTTTTTATTATTATTTCTTTAATGTTTATTTATTTACTTTGAAAGAGAGAGAGAGAGGATGAGAGAAAGAGAGAGAATCCCAAGAAAGCTTTCTGAACCATCAGCGCAGAGCCTGACTTGGGGCTCGAACTCACAAACCGTGAAGTGACCTCTAGACCTGAGCCAAAATCAAGAGTCGGATGCTCAACGGACTGAGCTAACCAGGCGCCTCAGCTTTGGCTCTTTTGATCCTATCCAACACATCGTGTCTCTGTAATACACTGCAGTATTGTTTGATTTTGATTTTGCTAGAATTGGTGACAATTTTGATAATTGAATAGAGTTTGAGGAGGGAATTAATTTTGACTTAGGACAAACTCTGTACTCTATTGTATAAGTAATTTAATAAGCGATGTTGATAAATAAAACAAAGAGTAAATACAAATAAAAATAAATATAAATATAAAATTAAATAGTATTATTCCAATTAGATGAATTTATTTAATACCTACTATTTTCCAGGCACTATTATAGACTCTGATGATGCAGAGTGGGGTAAGAGATATTTCTTGCCTTCATTCTCATGATGTTAATATCTTAGTTAAAGGAGTGAAGCACTAAAAACAAAACCGAAACGAAAACAAAAAAAATGTTCCATACACAGATACATGGTGGCAGCTAGCGAGACGAGTGATAAGGAGAGATAAAGCAGGAGGCAGGGGACAGAGAAGAAAAGGGGTGACAGGCAAGGCTATTCAGGCAGATTGGGGAGGGCTATCCAAGGAAATGGAATTTCAGCAGTGACCCAGTGAAGGGAGTGAGGAAGCAATGTTAACATTCAGAGGAAGAACTTTCTACACAGAGGCATCAGCAAATGCAGGTGTGCCTGGGATGGGGTGAGGAACCACCAGAGGGTGGTAAGAGTGGAGAACCATGAGTCATGAGCTTTGGTGATAGAGAAGAGGAACCAGGGCCACTCGTGAGGGGCCCTGTGGCCCAGAGACAGGACTTTTAGATTCATTGTTAGTGGACACTTGAGAGAAGGACAGTGAGGAGACTTCTCCGCTTTTTTTAAATTTTATTTTACGTATTTATTTTTTTAATGTTTATTTTTGAGAGAGAGAGAGAGAGACAGAGTGTGAGTGGGGGAGGGGCAAAGAGAGGGAGAGAGAGAGAGAGAGAGAGAGAGAGACATAGAACCCAACACAGGCTCCAGGCTCTGAGCTGTCAGCACAGAGCCCGACATGGGGCTCAAACTCATGAACTGCGGGATCGTGACCTGAGCTGAAGTTGGATGCTTAACCGACTGAGCCACCCAGGCACCCAACTTACCTGGTTTTAAAAGAATATTAAAAAACAATCCAGACATGGATGGTCTTGGAAGCATTTGCAAGAAAGAGCCTGGCTCACTACAGTGCACGTGTTACTAAGACTCAGAGTCCGGGCTCACATCCTACAGTAAAAACACATGAAGTTGCCAGAACAGAAAAGATGACTTCTTTGTGACTTCTTAATGTGTGCACATATTAAATTAGCTGTTGCGTCTGAGCAAAATGCTAAGCTAATAAATACTATAAATGCTTTCTAGATCACACATACACATTAGTAATTCTTCAGTGAAACATAAATATTTTTTTATTATTTTTTTTAATATATGAAATTTATTGTCAAATTGGTTTCCATACAACGCCCAGTGCTCATCCCAAACTATGCCCTCTTCAATGCCCATCACCCACCCTCCCCTCCCTCCCACCCCCCCATCAACCCTCATTTTGTTCTCAGTTTTTGAGAGTCTCTTATGTTTTGGCTCTCTCCCACTCTAACCTCTTTTTTTTTTCCTTCCCCTCCCCCATGGGTTTCTGTTAAGTTTCTCAGGATCCACATAAGAGTGAAAACATAAATATATTTATTCAGTGGAATAAAAAAGGAACACAAATGGTCTCATGCCAGTTTGGGGCAGGTGTTCCCGCCAAAGGAGTAACGAGAATACTTTGGGTTTCCAGAAATTTGGGGACTTTAAGATTTCAGATCTGTCACTCTGGACCTGTATAATAACTGTTAAATCTATTTATTAGAGTCACTGTAAGTATTGTTCACTATCCCTAACACTATACAAAGATACGGTAGCCCCTCGTCGGAAAGGATTATCTGAATACTCATGTTTCAACTGACCAAAAGAAGAATCAAAATTGAGAAAATGAAATAAGTAAATATATCTACAAAAAGGAACTCTCGGACCCTCCCTTACTCATGTGGACCCTGAAGGCCAGCAGACTATGCCGCTTTGGTACATTTTGAGCTGTCGGCACTCGAAACACAGCAAACGCAGGGAGAGACTTTCTTTGAGCTCCCCATATCTGCCTAAAGACAGATCCTGCAGGGGCGCCTGGGTGGCGCAGTCGGTTAAGCGTCCGACTTCAGCCAGGTCACGATCTTGCGCTCCGTGAGTTCGAGCCCCGCGTCGGGCTCTGGGCTGATGGCTCGGAGCCTGGAGCCTGTTTCCGATTCTGTGTCTCCCTCTCTCTGCCCCTCCCCCGTTCATGCTCTGTCTCTCTCTGTCCCAAAAAATAAATTAAAAACTTAAAAAAAAAAAAAAAAAAAGACAGATCCTGCAAACGAAACTCAGTTTTGTCCTACGTCCCCTCCCTGGGAGTTTCATCAACCAGGGAAGATGGACGCTGGTCACAGGAGACCAGAAGTCCACACCGCACCCAGACAAATTTGTCAAAAACTATCATCCTTCCGACCTATTCTTCTAAGAGCCCACTCATCTTTCTTAAAAATCATTCACTCTCACCTGAGGGGCCTGCGTCTTCCCTCTCCTTTCCCTAGTAAGATTGTATTTAATCCGGAATTCTAAAGCCACCTTTGTGAGTAACCCATTTCTCCCTCAACATCCTTCGTGTATATGTGAGGTCGGTATGTTAGTACATACATACGTATTATACAGTTAATCTGTCTTTTATTATAGGGATCTCAGCTAAGATCTCAGGAGGAGAGAGGAAAAATGATCTTTCCTCCCCTACAACTTCCAAATGTAGGAATTCAGTTAGATCACTGTTGCCAGTGTATTCTGAGGCCCAAGAATGAAGGTTGACTTTAAAAATTTTTCCTTTCCTAGTACCAGCAATTGGGGCTCTTAGTCCATAACTCAGACTAACTCCCATATTTGGTGACCCATTCATGAAGGATTTCAGAAAGTGGGTGAAACCTTAGGTTTAAGTTATTATGGGAGAGAGGGTGCCTGGGTGGCTCAGTTGGTTAAGTGTCTGACTTCAGCTGAGGTCATGATCTCGCAGGCTGTGAGTTCGAGCCCCGCATCGGGCTCTGTGCTGACAGCTCAGAGCTAGGAGCCTGCTTTGGATTCTGTGTCTCCCTCTCTCTCTGCCCCTCCCCTGCTCTCACTCTGTCTCTCTCCATCTCTCGAAAATGAATAAATGTTAAAAAAAATTTAAAAAGAAAAGTCATGTAGGAGAAATACCTGGCAGGATAAAGACCTTCTGAAAATCCCGTAAGTGTACATTTAGTAGATTCTTATTTTATGTGCAGGATGGGACGCGGCAGGGGACAATCTGGCATCATCTCTGAAGGTTATGCCCTGCACAGAGCTTCTGGGCGGAAGTCAGGCCATTGATGCCTGTCTCCTCCCATCTTTACAGCGCTGGTGTGGGACGAGAAAGTGCCACTCTTCCCCCCAAACGGACATTTGAATCTTGGCTTCTGATGGCTAGAAGAACCCAAATTAGGAGGTAAGAATGGGCAACCTATTTATATAAAACTGTACCTACTTACCAGTCAATTTTGTTCACAAAATTGAACCAAACCAATAAAAGGAAACCAACCAAGCCAAATGAAATATCTGCTCTGAACACATAAAACGTTAAGTATAGGTAGTGGTTGGCTTTTAAACTGCCATTCAATCATGTAGGTATCCTGTAGTCAGAGCAACTTTGAAAACCCCCTCTGGAATTTCACCCAATGACTTGCCAGTTCGAAGTCAATAGTCTACTTGACCAACGCCCACTGACAGTGTATCAGCATTGTTTATCTTATTTTATACATGATTCAAACTTTCCAGATGGAAATACACTTACATAAATTTAATTGTATGATTATTTAAAAATATCACCTTCAAAAATGAAGCCTTTCAAAATAATTTCACAGGCACTCTTGCTTTTACCCAGAAGAAAATATGGTGAATGTTTACTGTTTCTGTATCTACCTATGTGTTTGTATGGTTAGACTGCTGATCTATTTAATAATTTTTTCTGACTTGTTAGAACTTGGAACCTCTCCAAATGTCATCATTTTGCTTTATTTTGTTTTGTTTAAATGCTTTTAATTACAAGAACTTTAATAAGGTCTCTGAATCTGACAAGTTGGTTTTCTCATCTATATAAAAAAATGCTGTTGGTGGGGAAAATAATTTATTGCCAACACAGTCATCATCCAGAATAGAAACATTTGTTTTCCAATTCTGTATTGCACTGCCTTCTCTCAGTTGACCATAGACAAAAACTCTAGTAATGCTATGTTAGTTTTCCCAAAGCACCATGGTGAATTTATGCTAGAAACACATTCCCCTAAGAAGTAGGAAGATCAAATTCTTTTAGAAGGAAGTAGCAAATAGTAAAATACATGCGTCTTTCACTAATGTACAAAAAAGGATGCTCTGAGTGAAACTGTAAAAAATATTTGGTGTGTTAATTTACATGAAAATATTTCACGTGTAAGTAGAGAAAATAGGGAAAAGAAACGCGATAAGAAAAGGAAATCATTACTCCAGGTAAAATACAATTTTAGTCTCCATTGTCTAGACCCTTGTGAGTTAAGATTTTAAGCTTATGGACTTGTATCTTTTTGCAACATTTAGTCAGATCCATCCAAAAAATGTATGCAGCCCAGAACCTTCTTTGGATGAAGCATAGCAGTTACAGTAGAGTAATTGAATTCTGCAGGTACAAATATAACCATAACATATCATTAATGAGAAACTAGTTTTCTATAAACCATATTGACATAAGTTTACTCTATGTTGCTTGAAATGTGGTAGTTTGCTGACATTTCATGTATATAATCTCCTTACATGACTTAAAGCACTTTCCTATTTTGTAATAGAGTTAACAGCGTACTTATGCAGATTTTACCAAAAATGAGACCTATAACATGCATTACAAGCAATTTTTCTAAGTTTGGAAATAATTTCCCATTGTTATAGTTACTGGCTGTATTGCTTTGCTAGAACTGTTGTCACAATTACCACAAACTGGGGGGTGAAAAGACAGAAATGCTTTCCTTGCAGTTCTGGACTCTAATAGTCCCAGATCAAGGTGTCGGTGTTGATTTCTTTCGAGGCCCTTCTCCTAGGCTTTAAAGATGGCTATCTTCGCCCTCTGTCTTCGTCTGGTCTTCCTTCTTTGGGTGTCTGTGTCCTACCGTGTTCTAATCTCCCCTTTTTATAAGGCCATCAGTCATATTGTTTTAGGGCCCTCCCTAAATGACCTCACTGAACCATAATTACTTCTTTAAAGACTCAGTACCTTCACATTTTGAGGTACTGGGCATTAGGATTTCAACATATGGATTTTGGCGGGGGGCACAATTCAGCGCATAACACTAGCTAAAATAAAATATGCTTGAAAAACAAAGAATGACTCAATCTTTGTGAGTTTTTCGCCTAAGTTTTCTAAACACATTGCTGTGAGTTTCTGTGAGCATGGAGTTCTTGTGTGTGTGTGTGTGTGTGTGTGTGTGTGTGTCTGCGTCTGTCTCTCTTACTAGCCTAAGGTAGAATGTTTTAGCAAAGAGTGAATGCAACAAGAATTATATGTGGGCTCTTAATGATTTTGAAAGTCAGAGAGTTGAAGAGTGAGCTTAGAATATATCTTAACATTTTAATGCTAAGCTTTCACTGCAAGAGTTTGAACAGAGTAGAAGACATGAGCTCCCCCCCATCTTTCTGTTGGCACGACAGATGTACCACAACGGGGTGAGAATCCATATAAGCAAAGTTACCATTTATAACCTAAGGAAGACCCAGAAAGGACAAAGATATCATTACTATCGTTAGCAGCAGAATCAAAACCAGAATCAAAGTCCCAGGAAAACCATTTATCTTTCTCCTTATGTTCTTTGCATTGAATATTTCCAAATTCTTCATTTGTTTAATGCTTTGCGTCCACAGCTGTCAAAATCCTTTTGCAATAAACACCTATTGTTTTATTGTTACTTGGCATCCCTGGCTCTTCAGGTGATATCAGAGCTTTTTTTGGCTTGGGGAATTTCTCTTACCAGGGGCTAGGAGCGACAGTGTCAACCCAGGGGTCAATCCTATAATCCTCACCACAGAGATGGGCACATTACCCAGGATTCTTTATCAAAAGACCCTTGAGGGAATTAATATTGGATGTTAGGGGAGAGATTCCCTTTCTTCTGGAGATTACAGTCCTTTGGACTACAGGAGAGATTGAAGCACACCATGATTTACACAGCAAATAAAAGGTGAATAAGCTGGAGAGAAATATGAAAAGGAGGGAGAGATGGAGAGAGAGAGAGAGAGAGAGAGAGAGAGAGAGAGAGAGAGATGGCAAGCAGGGGGGTGATGAGACAGGAGATAAACACCTGATTATGTTCTTTGAGCCTGGATCCTGTAGGACCTAAAGGATATGCTGCATCTGTAGTTATTAGTGAACCAATGCATTCCCTCTCCCCCCCCCCCCCCACCCCCGGCCCACTTAAGGTAGAGTTTGAGTTAGTTTTTTGCCATTTGCAAAAGAAAAAGAACTATCACCCTATGGAGAAAAATTCTACTCTAGGTAAAGGAAGTCAATTTCAGCCACTTTCTGTAAGGTCTGGCACATGCCTCATGGGTGTGGTTCAGAGTTTCTTGGCTCTGAAACCCTATCCTTTAAGGAATAAAGACTTCTAAGGAGCAAGAAAGTGTGATAACTGATTACACGCAGAATGGAGCCACTGAGATGATTGCTTAGCAGAGATGCAGCAGGATCCTTCTTTAAATATATGGTTAGATGATCAAGTGGGATTCATTCCTGGGATGCAGGGCTGGTTCAACATTCGCAAATCAATCAACGTGATACATCACATTAACAAAAAAAAAGAGAAGAACCATATGATCCTGTCAATCGATGCAGAAAAGGCCTTTGACAAAATCCAGCACCCTTTCTTAATAAAAACCCTTGAGAAAGTCGGGATAGAAGGAACATACTTAAAGATCATAAAAGCCATTTATGAAAAGCCCACAGCTAACATCATCCTCAACGGGGAAAAACTGAGAGCTTTTTCCCTGAGATCAGGAACACGACAAGGATGCCCACTCTCACCGCTGCTGTTTGACATAGTGCTGGAAGTTCTAGCATCAGCAATCAGACAACAAAAGGAAATCAAAGGCATCAAAATTGGCAAAGATGAAGTCAAGCTTTCGCTTTTTGCAGATGACATGACATTATACATGGAAAACCCGATAGACTCCACCAAAAGTCTGCTAGAACTGATACAGGAATTCAGCAAAGTTGCAGGATACAAAATCAATGTACAGAAATCAGTTGCATTCTTATACACTAACAATGAAGCAACAGAAAGACAAATAAAGAAACTGATCCCATTCACAATTGCACCAAGAAGCATAAAATACCTAGGAATAAATCTAACCAAAGATGTAAAGGATCTGTATGCTGAAAACTATAGAAAGCTTATGAAGGAAATTGAAGAAGATTTAAAGAAATGGAAAGACATTCCCTGCTCATGGATTGGAAAAATAAATATTGTCAAAATGTCAATACTACCCAAAGCTATCTACACATTCAATGCAATCCCAATCAAAATTGCACCAGCATTCTTCTCGAAACTAGAACAAGCAATCCTAAAATTCATATGGAACCACAAAAGGCCCCGAATAGCCAAAGGAATTTTGAAGAAGAAGACCAAAGCAGGAGGCATCACAATCCCAGACTTTAGCCTCTACTACAAAGCTGTCATCATCAAGACAGCATGGTATTGGCACCAAAACAGACACATAGACCAATGGAATAGAATAGAAACCCCAGAACTAGACCCACAAACGTATGGCCAACTCATCTTTGACAAAGCAGGAAAGAACATCCAATGGAAAAAAGACAGCCTCTTTAACAAATGGTGCTGGGAGAACTGGACAGCAACATGCAGAAGGTTGAAACTAGACCACTTTCTCACACCATTCACAAAAATAAACTCAAAATGGATAAAGGACCTAAATGTGAGACAGGAAACCATCAAAACCTTAGAGGAGAAAGCAGGAAAAGACCTCTCTGACCTCAGCCGTAGTAATCTCTTACTCGACACATCCCCAAAGGCAAGGGAATTAAAAGCAAAAGTGAATTACTGGGACCTTATGAAGATAAAAAGCTTCTTCACAGCAAAGGAAACAACCAACAAAACTAAAAGTCAACCAACGGAATGGGAAAAGATATTCGCAAATGACATATCGGACAAAGGGCTAGTATCCAAAATCTATAAAGAGCTCACCAAACTCCACACCCAAAAAACAAATAACTCAGTGAAGAAATGGGCAGAAAACATGAATAGACACTTCTCTAAAGAAGACATCCGGATGGCCAACAGGCACATGAAAAGATGTTCAGCGTCACTCCTTATCAGGGAAATACAAATCAAAACCACACTCAGGTATCACCTCACGCCAGTCAGAGTGGCCAAAATGAACAAATCAGGAGACTATAGATGCTGGAGAGGATGTGGAGAAACGGGAACCCTCTTGCACTGTTGGTGGGAATGCAAATTGGTGCAGCCGCTCTGGAAAGCAGTGTGGAGGTTCCTCAGAAAATTAAAAATAGACCTACCCTATGACCCAGCAATAGCACTGCTAGGAATTTATCCAAGGGATACAGGAGCACTGATGCATAGGGCCACTTGTACTCCAATGTTCATAGCAGCACTCTCAACAATAGCCAAAGTATGGAAAGAGCCTAAATGTCCATCAACTGATGAATGGATAAAGAAATTGTGGTTTATATACACAATGGAATATTACGTGGCAATGAGAAAAAATGAAATATGGCCTTTTGTAGCAACGTGGATAGAACTGGAGAGTGTGATGCTAAGTGAAATAAGCCATACAGAGAAAGACAGATACCATATGGTTTCACTCTTATGTGGATCCTGAGAAACTTAACAGGAACCCATGGGGGAGGGGAAGGAAAAAAAAAAAAAGAGGTTAGAATGGGAGAGAGCCAAAGCATAAGAGACTTAAAAACTGAGAACAAACTGAGGGTTGATGGGGGGTGGGAGGGAGGAGAGGGTGGGTGATGGGTATTGAGGAGGGCACCTTTTGGGATGAGCACTGGGTGTTGTATGGAAACCAATTTGTCAATAAATTTCATAAAAAAAATAAATAGCAATGGCAAGAAGAAAAAAATAAATAAATATATGGTTAGAACACTTACCATTTGTCAATTGTCGATTTCCCTGAGGATTATTATCTAAGGTCTCTTTTCATCAGGGTTACTGATTGTGGATTAAGTCATTGTGGATAACTTAACTTTAACCAACACTCAATACTTTCTTAGGATAGAAAATAGAACAGGTGGGGCACCTAGGTAGCTCAGTCCGTTAACCATTCAACTTGATTTTGGCTGAGGTCATGATCTCATGATGGTGAGATCGAGCCCAGTGTAGGGCTTTGTGCTGAGCCTGCTTAAGATTCTCTCTCTCCCTTTTCCCGCCCCTCATCTCTTTCTTAAAGAAGAAGAAGAAGAAGAAGAAGAAGAAGAAGAAGAAGAAACAGCTCACTTACCTCTCTAACATATATTGCGATTTCAAAGCGTATTTAAGGAAATTACAGCCTTTTGGCATTTGTGCCCTCAGTTATATGTTATAGATGTATTTGGAGGGACCTACTAGAAGTCCATGTCTGGGTAGCTCAGATTCAAATCTGATATATTGTCCCCATCTTCTACTTATACCACTCCAATCAAAATTCCAGAATTAGGAGGTATTATACACCTGGAATAAAAGTTACTGTATGTTCCTACGAATCCACATTTCTTGGCTTAGTCTTATGGTATAAATCAAGTATGGCAAAGCCAAGATACCTGACTGTATGGCAGAAGATAGGGGATACACTTCAGGGCCAAGCTTTATTTTGGGTAGTTGAAAGCCTCAACATCTGTCTCATGGTCTGGAGGGAATCACATGTAGAGTACAAGACCCTATGGCCAACATTTTCCACAGTGAGGAAATCTGCTAATAGTTACGTTGTGACTAGTCAAACAGCATTTTCTTCTCTGGCTAAAAAAAACACATACAAGGTTTCATTTACGTGAAATGAGTTGGTTGGTTCTTGATATATTTTAGTTATAGATTCAAAATTCCTTCTTTCAGGATTTATTATGTTGATCACAGTGAATCTGGTTCTTTGTCCATGGCTCCTCTATGATCTGCACATTCTAACTCCAGTTGTACGGAAGTTCACTTAGAAGCTTCTTTGAGTGGCCTGAGAAATCCTAACAGGAGTGTACAAAACATAAACTGTTGAACTTAAATTCAGGTTAATGTATCTTAAAAGGGTCATTTTGTTTTGGTTATGGTAAATCATACTCAGTATTGTTTTTGTTTTTTTTTAAATAGTCATAAGATTTTTTTTGGCCATATGAATTATGTTAGTTATGGTACCCATAGCAGGAAAAAAGTGTGTGTGTGTGTGTGTGTGTGTGTGTACATACACTATTTTTGGAGAATGTAGAGTAATGTAATATATGTCAGTTCAGTACTTCAGCTGGTATATGATTATCTCAGTCCTCATCACAAGTAGTGCCCACATTTCCCAAACCGCTGAGGTATAATTACCCTGAACATGTGAGGTGACAGAAGGTGACAGAGTGTGACATTCAAGGAATGTCTAGAGATATAATCACCAGCATTCATAGGGGAAACAAAAAAGGTAAATGAAATTTCTCCCTTTGTATTTTTGAGCATTAAGGGCAACGTGTTTGTTTTCCCCTTGACTGAAGTCCCATATGCTTTGCGGGAAGCTACTCAAAGAAGAAAATAACCCAAGGTCAGGTAAAAAAAAAAAAAAGTTACGAAAATATAGAATGTCCAGAGTGCCAAAATGATGTATTTATTGACAAATAAAGTAGTCACCTCTTAAATAGAAGATTATTACTAAATAAAAGACTGTCTGGAATTGAAAGATTGAGGGCTGAGAGTCCGGCTGATTTCTTTCTTTAGGTGAAATAAGCAATATTTCTGTAGCATGTGGCTTAAAATTTTGCCTTCATAAAATCTCAAAAAATGATGCATTTTACTATAAATGCTGTACCCATTTCACAAGTTTTCTTAATGACTATTATTTTTTTTTATGTTTATTCATTTTTTTTTTGAAAGAGAGAGAGAGGCAGAGCACAAGCAGGGGTGGGGTGGAGAGAGAGGGGCACACAGAATCTGAAGCAGGCTCCAGGCTCTGAGCTGTCAGCACAGAGCCAGACGTGGGGCTCGAACTCACAAATGGTGAGATCATGACCTGAGCCGAAGCTGGATGCTCAACCGACTGAGCCACCCAGGTGCCCTAGTTTTCTTAATGATTATTAAACAACCATGAGACTCAAGTTTTCCCATTTTCAAGATAAGCTGAATTCCACACATTTGCTTAATAAAAGATCATATCATCAACAGGATAATTTTTATGCCTTCACATTGCCCCCTAAGGAAAGCACTTACCCTAAGAACTATTTTGCCTGATGACAAGTAGTTGTGCTTACTTTGATAGTGTCCAATGCATTGCTTCGCCTAATTTGAATCTATCTACTAAATGGTTTAATTAATTTTGCATTGTGCTTACTAACTAGTTTTAATTAGCAGTTAAATCAGTTCAGTTAACGAAAAAATGTAGGTATTTACATGAATGCAAATCACAATGCGTTCTCAGAGCTCAATTCAAAAACTGGTTCCATGTCATTGATGTTGGATTTCTTTAGGCTTTGCTTAAAATGAAACATTCTATAGCTATAGCTTTCCCTTTAAAAATTATAAAAGTTTATGATTTACTACCTGGTCTTCCCCTTTTGGACTACCTTGAGTTCTATAGTGAAGAAGGTTGTGTGCCCAGAAGAAAGGTGAAGACATCCTCAACAGGTGTTCTCTGAGCTTCCGTGAAGCCCTTTCTCAAATGTGAGTTCTGGGAATAGCTCTAGCAGTTCTGGCTGTAGTTGGATTTTTTTTTTTTTTGGTAAGTTTCCTAGGGCAACCACAATTTAGAAGTACAATAAATTTCTCCAAGCATGCAGTTAGATGGTAACAGAACAGAAAACAAAATCCTGATAAGGTTCTTTGGTAAATTGATGTTCAAGGGAAAAAAGAAGATGGTTCCATTTTTCATTTTTTTTTTACTTTTTTAAAATTGATTTATTTAAGTGGATTTATTTATTTTGAGAGAGAGAGAGCATGTGCAGAAGGGGCAGAGAGAGACGGAAGGAGAGAGAATTTCAAGGAGGCTCTGCACTATCTGTGTGAGGAGCCAGATACAACTTGAAGTCATGAACCTCTGAGATCATGACCTGAGCTGAAATCAAGAGTTGGATGCTAGAGGCACCTGGGTAGCTTAGTGGGTTAAGCATCTGACTTCAGCTCAGGTCATGATATCATGGTTTGTGGGTTTGAGCCCTGAATCCGGCTCTGTGCTGACAGCTCAGAGCCTGGAGCCTGCTTAGGATTCTGTGTCTCCCTCTCTCTGCCCCTCCCCCATTTGCACTCCTCTCTCTCTCCCCCTCACTCTCTCTCTCCCCCTTGTTCCCTCTCTCTCTCTCTTTCTCTCTCTCAACAATAAACACTATTTTTTTTTTTTAAGAGGAAAGAGTTAGATGCTTAACTCACTGAGCCACCCAGTGGCTTAAGAGTTAAAAAGAGGATTTAACTTTTCAATTCCTGGTTTATTTCTACAATCAGGAAATTTTTCAACCAGTCGTTTGGCTTCCATATAAGAAAATAGTGAACCACAAACAAGTGTGCTTTGAAACAAAATTGTAACCAATTATTTCAAATTTATAAAAAAAATAATTTTACACGTATTTCCAAAGGGGGGGTATATTTAAGAAGAAAAGCCTTGATTTATTTGACTTGAAGCTCAAGATATCTCTTCAAGTTTAGAAAAATCAGGACAGCAGTTTCCTCTAGCCAAATAGCACGCAAAGGAAATGGAAAGTGGATTTAGTATCACACAATGTAAAGACTGTATATTAGAAACCTGAGGGGCGCCTGGGTGGTGCAGTTGGTTAAGCGTTCGACTTCAGCCAGGTCACGATCTCGCGGTCCGTGAGTTCGAGCCCCGCGTCAGGCTCTGGGCTGATGGCTCAGAGCCTGGAGCCTGTTTCCGATTCTGTGTCTCCCTCGCTCTCTGCCCCTCCCCCGTTCATGCTCTGTCTCTCTCTGTCCCAAAAATAAATAAACGTTGAAAAGAAAAAAAAAAAAAGAAGAAGAAGAAAAAAAAAGAAGAAGAAAAAAAAAGGAATCTGAATCGTAAAATTTTTTTTCCCTCAAATGTAAACTTTAGTGTTTTCATTGTTTGGGCAATGACCTTGGTTCCTCAACAATTTTATGTGTGTACACAAACTACTTGTACTCTATTTAAGAGATTTTAAATAGCAGCACATTTCTCAGTAATCTTCAACTACGGGTCTCTCCATCTTCTTACTGTCAATATGAATGCAGGATAGTTGGGGTTGCTTCTCTGGTTTTAAGAATGCCATAGAAGGAGAAGGCAGTGCCTAAGAAAGAGTCATTTATTTGAAAAAAAAATTTTTTTCTATGCTATATATGTTAATATATTTTGCAACATAAATTGAGAAATGGAGTATTACATAGTATAATTGGGTTAGTGCTTCTTACTAAAGAACAATTTTAGAAAAACTAATAAATATTGAGAACACAATCGGGGCACTGGGGTGGCTCAGTTGGTTGAGGATCCGACTTCGGCTCAGGTCATGATCTTGCGGTTGGTGAGTCCGAGACCCGCGTGAGGCTCTGTGCTGACAGCTCAGAGCCTGGAGCCTGCTTCAGATTCTGTGTCTCCCTCTCTCTCTGCCCCACCCCTGCTTGTGTTCTGTCTCTCTCTGTCTTTCAAAAATGAATAAACGTATTTTTTTAAATAAAAAAAAAAAGAACACGATCAAGGTGGGGATTAATTTTGGTATGAAACAGGTGGGACCTGGAAACCAGGGCAGGAAAAAAAAAATACACTAATGATCCCGATGATGGATACTTATGGATCTGGTTGCAAGCCCAGGAAACCTTAAAAACATGTTTCATATACATAGCAACCAGAGAGAAAGCAAACTATTTTTTGCCAGGGAGAAAATGATACATCAACACTTGCTACAGTGTTGCTGTAGTGTAGAAAATACTGTTTGGCAATGGATTATCACGACAGCCAAGACAAAGGCTAAAGATTTATGCCACGAGATTCTGTTCAGTCTCTTTCTCTCTCTCTGTAATTTAATTGTATGGTTCGGAATCCTGGGGTCTTTCAAGGAACATTTGGATGCTTGTTTATTACAATTATTTATTTTCTTTTTCATAAAGCCTCCTAACTTCCTGAAATAGACATCTAAAAAGTTCAGCTTTTTAAATAGCATGCTATGGCTTTATCATTTTGAGGGTGTTATAAATAAGTGCCGTGTATTTTATAAACTAGCTTTCAGTGTATATAGATTATGAGCAAAAAACATTATGACTATTAGTAGTGTATCTTCAATGAAATTACTTTCATAATGTTTAAAAGCAAGAATAGTAATTTCAACGACGATAAATTATTAACAGTTTGTAATTTAACAATGACTACCAATGCAAAGCAAAAATTTTATTTTTGCTAAATATATATTTATGTATTACATATAAAATATATATTATTTTGTTAAATATATATATCTAAATATAGATTTAAAGTTTACTGAAATAGTAGCTATTACATATATTTCACAAAAAGAAGTATATTAGAAAGTGAAGCAAAAGTGCCTACTATTATCATGCTTCACTTGATAACTAACTTCCTCTTCAAAAGTAAATTATAAGGTGATTTTGTGCATATACATGTATAAATGCAAATGGATATATATATTCTTTTCCAATTAAATTTGATTAAAACTTGTCTAGGTGTGTGTATGGGAAAATATATCAAAATAGCAGTAAACTATTAATCTGAGAACATACCCTAGAAAATTTCAATATTTTGAACTTTATTAAGATATAATTTGTAGCCCAATACGTGGTCTGTCATGTGAATGTTCTGTGTACACGTGAAATTGTGTATTCTGCAGTTGTTGGGTGTTGGGTGCTAAAACTATCAATTAAATCAGGGTGGTTCAAGTTTTGTTCACGTCTTTGTTCTTACTCATCTTATCTCTAGTTACTTCATTAGTTACTGAGATGCAGTGTGAAAAACACCAACTATAATGGCGGTCTTGTTCATTTATTCCTCTGGTTTTATTAGTTTTTCCTTTCTACGTGCTTTTCAAAACTTTTGATTCTGAAATAAATATAGATTCACAAGAGAATGTACCTGGGATAATGACCTGAGCCAAAATCAAGAGTCAGACGCTCAACCAACTGAGCCACCCAGGTGCCCCTCATTTTTTACATTTTAAATTTTGATCCACTTGGAGTTTATCCTGTTCACAGAGTAAGATACGATTCCAATTTTATCTTGCTTTCCCCAAATGATCACTTACTTTCCCCCAAATCAATTATTTAAATACCCACCTGTACTTGATTCATTTGAGATGCTTCCTTTATGTTGCATTTCCTTGTGTGCATGGGTCTATTCCTGGATTTTTTGTTCAGTCCCACTGGTCTCTGCCTGCTCCTATATCATCAGCACCCCATTAGAACTGTTGGACATTCCTGGTGTTTGAAAACTGGGAAGACAACTCTATCCTCAAAACTCTTTATCTTCAGGATTTTTTCCTGCATCTCTACATTTCTTATAAAGTCTGTTTGTAGTAGGTTTTCAGTCGATTCTGTTGGCTTTTTAGATCAATGAGATCATCTGTGAATAAATGTTGTTTTATCTTCTTTTCAATTTGTATGTCACTAATTTTGTTCTCTTGTATGATGCTGTTGGCAAATACTTTGATCGCTATAAAATGATATCACTGATAATGAATATCATTGTCTAATTCCTGCCTTTAGCAAATGGCTTTTCCATTCCCAAGTATGATGCTGTCTTTTGACTGAGAAAGTTATATTTTATGATGACATGAGATTTTCCTTTCGTTTCTGGCATGAGGAGAGCAGGGCAGAGAAGGGGGAAGAAGCAAGCCAGAGTGTGATCACAGACAATAGCCTGGCAGAGGTCGACTCTGCAAGAAAGTCAGCCGTTTCTTGGAGGGGAACTCTGGCGTGTAAATTGACTCAGAGTTGTCCCAATCTGAGGTAAAAAACTGACTTTCATATTCCTAAACTTTATAAATCATTAGTTAATGACCACAGGGGTCATCCTGAAGGAGGCGAGTAGGAACTCACAGGCACCTTCAGTTCTCTGTGAAATTGTGCAAAGTGACCACAGGCACCCACAGACAGGGCTCTGAAGACCAGTATCATTCCCTGCGTGTTGAAAGCACAACTCGTGGGCAGCGGGAGACCCAGAAATGATAAAAAGACATCGGAGGGCCTATGAGCAGAACACAGATGTTGTGTCCTATACCATGTATGGAATTGTGATTGTGATTGTTATCCTCAGATCTTTTGATGTGATAAATTACATTTATAAATTCCCTAAAAATCTAACTGGAATCACATGGTTCTGTCCTTGTATCACATGGTCCTAGTGATTTTTGGTGGGGGTGAGAGGTTGGTCTTATAAAACTTTCTGTTTCTTCCAGAGAAAATTGACCTGTTTAAACTTTCTGTGTCTTTGGAAGTCAGTTTGATAAATCGTATTTTCCTTAGAAAGTGTCCCTGTCATCTATGGCTTAGATTCAATTGGCATGAACTAAGTAAAATAGATTTTCTTGAAATTAATCCTAAGGTTATTTACCCTTTATCATTTCTTATTTTATGTATTTGTGCTTTCTTCCTTCTATGTCTGATTAATTTATTGACAGATATTATTATTATTATTTATTATTATAATTAAAACCAGGTTTTATTTAATTTCAGTACGCCTGCTTTCCTGGGTTTGTTGTTTGTTTTCAAAGACATTAATTTATTTGTTCTTCTGTCTTTAGATATGTTTGCTTTTGTTTTTGTATTCCTTCTTTTTCACAACTCAGCTAAATAAATAGGAATGTAATCTTAAATATTCCCAGACTTTTCCATGGTTATTAGCTCTTAAACATTTGGCAATCAGCATGGTTATTCTATTTATACCTTCTCTCATCTTCTTGTATTTTTGCTAGCTGTATTATTTTTATATTGTCATAGCATAAAGCATTTATATTCCATTTGTTTACTCCTATCCTTATTTTAGTATTTGTCTCAGATGTAGGAAAAAAAAATATATATATATATATATATATATATATATATATATATATATAATGGTTTAGTTTACCCTGCCATGTATTTAAGTTTATCTTTAATTTCTTGCTGTGTTGGATTTTATTTTCCAATAGTTTCATCCAGTAACATGATGTAAAACATATTCCAATAGTTCTTGTGTTTAAAACCTCAGTCCATAGAATATATATTTGAAGATCTTAATTTGGTATAAAATTATTGGCTAATACATTTTTTTTTTAGCATTCTGCACATTTTGATTCAATCTTTGCTGAATCAAAGAAAAGGTTTAGACTAGAAGGTCTAGACTCAAGTGGCCAGGATGCCCCTCCCCAATCCTTGGATGTATTGCAGTTTTTGTTTTAACCTCCACATTTCATTATTTTCTTTCTCAAGTATGATTCTTCACGTAGGATGTCATTAGTAATCCCATCACCAATTTTCTAACCGTATAAGCTATAAACATCTGATCCATTCTTAGAAGGGTACGCAAGTAAATGACTCATTTGGGTTATCTTCCCCAGGAGATTTGTCCAAACTTTTCTCTGCCCTTATCTCACTGTACCCATACCTTACATATATTCTAAAAGCTTTTCCAAGTTCCCCCAACCCTTGGTACTTGCTTTTTCCTCTCTGCCATTCTCTTCTGGCAAACACGTATTCATAGCAAAAGGTTTCCTCTGAGAATCGTCCATTGAGCCACCAGCAACATCAACAAAATTAGCTATTTTTTATTAGTCATTCCTTTGTCAGAGGGGATAGCTGTTCTAACTGTGTTAGTGTTGGATACATTGTGACGAAATCATTTTCTTAACTCTAACTTGTTCCTGGGTGCTATCATAGGTCTTTGGTAGTTCTTTATTGAATGAGCATAATATTAATTTGACTTAACCTATAACATTGAGTAAAAATTGTGTCTCTCCCTGGCTCCTCATCCAGAAAGTAGGCTCTACAAAGGTTGAGAGTCAAGTATTTTTATGATTATATTTCTAAGAGACTTACATATCTCTTGCAGCACAGTACCTTTGGCTTGTTAGGTCTACTCTTTCATTGAAAGATGAAGGTCATGGTATCATTGAGAATAAATGGCATGAACAACAAACCCGTGTGAGCTGGGAACAAATTTAGAATTAGAATTAAATATCTTAAATTCCAGAAAGCATACATATGTACTGTCTGCTTTCTTCTCCAATTTTGCCCGCCAAAAGCAAGTCTAGAATAAATATAGTGAAAGTTTAAGGACTAGAAGGAAGAGAAAAGGGAAAGGAAAGATTTCAAATTGGATCTCTCAGAAAACTTCTGACCGAAGTAGTCCACGGAGCTCCTATCCCACTCACATGCTTCTCTTAGAGTTTCTACCTACCATGTGTTTTTATCAGAAAGGTGTTTGCAGTTCTCAACATTTTGCAGACAGGCCAAAAAGATTAATTACAATAATTTCTCCTGCATCTGGGATTATTGATACATAAACAGTTTCTATATCATCATATATATGCATTCCAGCTAACGACACTTGAACTGGTATATGAAGAGCCAATTTATTACATGACCACAAATAATGACGGGCACATAGAGGAGTATGAATTTGCATTTATAACAGACTGGGGATGAGAATTCTATCTTTAGTAGCTAAGAAGATGAATGAGTAAAAGTATGATAGATACAAATAGCAGGGTTCATTACACAATAAGAGGATATTATCAGACATGTGATGAAGATAAATTCTACTGCATGTCAGAGATATCATGTTATTGCCTCTAATCTATCATCGTGTTAATGTTATTTCTATGGAAACATTAAAAGAAATTAAACTACTAAAACCTGAAAACAGATTTGACAGCTACATGTGACAAAAGAAAAATATCGTGATTTTGTCGAAATACGTGCCATTCATTAGCAAGTTATGTTAATTACTGGTAGCTGGTGTTTAGATAATCTATACAATGCATATGGATAAACAAACTTTTAGAGACAAAGATGGTATCATTATTATTGTGTAACAATGATAATTAATATGTATTCATATTGATATACTAATTAACGGGAAAAATCTTAGTTTAGGATTTTCTGGTTCTAGCATGTGCAGCTCCGTTCAGCATAAAGAAACTTCTGTACTTCACAAATTTGTATAAAATTATTATCAATTTTTATGATTGATTTCTTAAACTCAGGCAGGCTTTAATACTCTGAATGGTCTCCATTAACTTACATATGTCGGTGGGGTATTTTTTTTGCCCAATTATATTGAATGTGAAAATACTTTATCTGGGTATGTAAAGCCTGTTTCTTCTGTTCCCCCCCCACCCCCTTTTCCCACAATTTCCACTAAGGGAAGAAGCTTCCTAAACCTTCTATGTGTAAGTATGTGGGTGTCTGTATATGCATGTGGTTGTGAGGTGTGGGAGGGGATATTGTTGTCCCCCAGATGCTCCCTATTTTAGCAAAGACTATTTCTGTCCCAAGAAGATCCAATTCTTTGTTTCTCCACATACGCTTTCATCATAAAAAAATAAGAAAGATGAGCAGAGAGGTTTTTCCTCCCACTCTTCTTTATTCTTCTAAAGTTATAGTAGAAAATAAAGCTAATTATTTATGTAGCTGTAATCACAAGAAAAAGGAAATAAGAATCAAATTTAACTTTCTCAATTTAATCATTAAAGTTCATTTATATATAAATAAAGTTCACTCAAAATGAACTTTGTAACGCTCAGATGAAAGATGTTGAAAACTGTAAGTGACAAGAACTAATATTATATTTTATCCCTGGAGGTAAAGTATTTTCAGTTTTCTAATATAAAGAAGAAATTATGACAAGGACTTCACAAAATGGCTAGATTTTTTAACATGAATTCAACTTGTAGCAACAGATCAAAGTCAGTCAGGTTAATTATTTGGAGACTAGATTGCTGTGGACAATCAATCAATGGAACAAAACAGCCTTTCAGAGTGATCCTTTATGGAATTTTTAATGTGAGCGATGGTATTCCCAGAAAGATTTAATTTTGTAAACTAGTCATCCAGCTGTCTTTGTAAGGTCTGTGGCAATAAACACATGTGACCAAGACTTTCCAAAATAGGAGGGAAAGAGTTGTGTGTGTTAACTATGGGTGAAGATTTGATTTGAATCTATAAATGATTTTAGATTTAGGAGTTGTCAGTCCACTTTTGCTCAGTAATATTATCTGGAGACCTTTGATGATTCATAGATAAGCTGTAATGAAAAGTATAAAGCTAGAAACAGAGTCCAAAATTTGTTTGGAAATTTTAAACGAAGCAATCTTCCCAAATGCGTATGAACGCCTGCTTTGATCGCTGGCCATTTTAAAATCTAAATTATCAAATAATTGTCTTATTCTTCCATCATGTTCCATGTAGAGAGACAGATTTTTTTTTTTTTTATCTTTGTCTTAAGGTCTCTGGCAGAGCTGAGAGTTCCTCATTAGCTCTTCTATTTTTGGGCTTTGGAACAGTTCCACTTAGAAAGAATCTGATATTATCACATTCTACATAGAAAATGCATTCAATAAATAATTGCTTACTCATTGCTTGTTAACAAGCAGTCACAGATTGAAATAATGGGCACAGGATCATAATTTAGAAGGCCAGCAGCAAGGACAATATTTTTTGAGTATACTTCTATACATTAGTCACTGAGGCTTCTTTTTTTACACATATTTTAATTTAATAATAATAATTTTTAAAAAAGACTTAGGTTCTAATTAGTCTTTGCCATTAGAAATCTGTGTGGTTGGGTATATAGTATCACTTCTCTGAGTCTGATTTTCATCTAAAAAATAGTCTGTTGTAGATCATCTTTAATTTTTTTTTAATTTTTTAAATTTAAATTTTTTATTTTTTTCTAGTTTCAGAGAAAGAGTATGAGCAGGGGAGAGGAGCAGAGAGAGAGAGAATCTTAAGGAGGCCCCACGCTCAGCACCGAGCCTGACCTCACAACGGTGAGATCGTGAGCTGAGCCGAAATCAAGAGTCAGACACTTAACTGACTGAGCCACCCAGGCACCGCCTCTATTATCTTTAAAGGCACTTTGAAATCCCAAATTTCCATTGCAAAAATTTCCCTCAATTCTTTCATGGCCAGATGGAACTACACAGACTTCCGCATTTGTCTGGTTTGAGACCCAGTTTTGGCTATCATCAGCGCTAGCGTTTTCCATAGTAAACACATAACTATGTTAGCTCTCAGAGACATGGCTCTCTACCTTAGAAAGAATAGAAGCCATATCAGTCACCAAGCGCCACCACCCTTCAGTTTATCCTGCTTTTCCAGGTCTCTTCTTCCACTCCAAGTCAGCAGTAATCAGTTGTGTTACTTAATGAGATTTTTTTGTTCACCTTATATGTATAGACTTGTTATGGAGGAAACGTATGCCTTGGATTCTTTAGAAGTTGGAATAAAATTGCATTTATTTCAAAAGTGTAATTTTTATCTTTGACAGAGTTACTGATGTTCTTTTACTGAATGCTATCATCCAGACAAAAGATCTCTTTGAAGGCTCTCTGAGGCTATGGTGCAATGATTAGGAGTAAGGACTTCAGAATTACAACAGTTTTCTGTGATTAGGAACAAATGTTTTCATGCCTCTTTTTTCTTAATTGCAAAATGAGTTAGCCATAGTACTTATCCCATTGGCTTGTTGGGCATATCAAATGCAATCTTACACAGAAAATTCTTAGTACATTAGTTATATGTAGCCAAATTATAAATAGCATTCATGAAAGTTTTCTGCTGTTGTGTTGATTATGAGATTCAATAATAATACTATTCTTACTTTCAGTAATAATCAAGATGGTTTAAAATTAATAAAAGTACTTGCCAATGAAAAGAGGGAATTTAAGTAAGAATACCTCTGGGAAAATCCCCCACGCCATACTCAATCCTATGAAAACACCATTCATATAATTTTATGTAGCTTCTTTGGTCAAGGGATTTCCTCTCTGTTGAATCCGTCTTCTCATTCACCCAATCAGTCCTCAAAAGCAAGTTTGGAGGAAATGCTCCCTTAGCATCAGCCTGCAGGCTGTACTCTTTGACAAAGATTCACAGCACACGGCCTCTGAGGGGCATTCTCTCTGGTGACCTGGACACTTTGCTGGGTCATAGCTCTACTCCCTCGTTAGGAGAGGAGATTACCCGACAGCACATTCAGGAGCAACTTCCCCCTTAGGCGTTAAGGGAAGTGTGCAATCTGATGGCACGGTGTACAAAGTAAACGGCATCCTGGAAATCAAGCCTGAGATCCACAGCAAAGAGGTACATGTTCTCAAGCCACAATGCTGGCTTATTGTCCAGGGCCTGGGCTACATCACATGAAGGAACTACCCAGCATCCCTTGTAGTGTTCCAGGAAGTTGGAAAGAAAGACACCATCCTCTCCTCTGGCCAGCAGAGCTTTAATAGGCTAGTCTTTCATTAAGTGAATTCCTAAATGTTGACCAAATTCTTTCAGACAGAGGCAGCTAATGGTTCAGGGTGCATGTGATGCGCTTGCTGTTGCATAGACACTGATTAAAAAACAAAAAAATCCTTCGGGCTGCTTTCCCAGAGCACTCACAGGCTAGAGGTGGGGGCTGGGCAGCAACTTCTCTTCAGTGGTTTCTTTCATGTTCCAAGAAGGATGGTCATGTGTTTTAGCTTAGCCGATACATTCCAATAAAATGATTTTCAAAGAGACAGGACAAATAATAGGCGTTTTACATATGGTGGCTGTGGACGTCACGTGGAGCTAATTTTCTCATCCACAATATATTTGTTATTCCCCAAACTGGCTATGTGTGATTCATTTAGGCTGTCTCTTTATTTAATTTTACCTAATAAACTAATGAGACAGTCTAGTGAAGCCTCTATGATCAATATAATTTGGGTGAGTGACTTAGCATACATTTCCTTTAGGATATTTAAGATCGATCCATACCCTTCCAGTTTTTTATTTATTGCTTGTTGGTTGGTTGGTTGGTTTTTTTTCTGTTTTTTTTTTTTTTTTTTTTTTTTTTTTTGTTGTTGTTGTTTGCTTGTTTTTGGTTTTCCCCCTGACACAAAGTTCAAAGAAAGGAAAGTATCTCTAGTCTGGATAGCATTATTGTGTTTTTTTAGTTTTTTTTTTTATGTTTCTTTATTTTTGAGAGAGAGAGACAGAGCACAAGAAGGGAGGGGCAGAAAGACAAAGGGAGACACAGAATACAAAGCAGGCTCCAGCCTCCAAGCTGTCAGCACGCAGCCTGACACGGGGCTCGAACTCAGGAAGTGTGAGATCATGACCTGAGCTGAAGTCAGATGTGTAACCGACTGGACCACCCAGGCCCCTTGTGTTTTTTAAAGCATCATTCTTGGTGACAAGATCCTAACAGAGAGAAATCAGCTTCAATTTGTTTTCTTGGGTACAAATATGGTTTTAGCAAATGATATTCTTTATTTCTCACAGTACCAATGGCAGTTGTCAAGTGTCATTCTTGTATCCTTGAAAATACTTAAAAAATGTGTGTTAGAAAGTGGAAGTCACTACCGGAGACAATTAATTCACAGCTTAAAAAACAGCTTACCCTCCGACAGCAGGAGAAAAGGAGACACCGTCCATTAGGCAGAAATTATCTTTCTACAAAAGAGCAATAGTAACTTCTTTGAGCTTTGTTTTGTTCTCCAGTGGCTGATCGCACAAAATCTCAAGGTGGCCGTTTTGACCATTCTCCTCACATCAGTGACAGTCTCCCTCAATGCAGTGTAGTTTTCAGCATCCTTGCCCTCCTATGAGGTGACTGGGCATACGTCCATGGGAATGATGTGACCACAGGTCAGATGAAGACACCAGATGGTTTTCCTGTCACGGGGACCTATGTATGAACGACAATGTAGTGCAATTACTAACTAAACCTAGTGCAACTCAGAGATGTATGACAGGGTGAGAAGGTCTCCTCAGCATTGTAGTAAATGCAGCCCAATTAGCCAGAGTCCATGTGCATGGTTTCTGCATTGCTTAAGGCCACAGAGAGTTCCAGAGAGATGGGCATCACAGTCTGGAGTCCAGTTGTCTATCTGGAAGTTTCAGGCTTACGTCTTCAGCGAATCAAATGAGTTTATGGAAACCCTGACTCGTCAGCAACTCATGATTACTGAGTTCGGGGTAAAAGATTTTCTAGAGGGAGGCATTCAGTGACTATCTACCCGGTAATATCATGTCATGAAAAGAGTGAATATGGACACTAAGAAATATTTTGACATATTTGGAATAATCTTTTTCCCCAAGAGGCATTAAACGAATGCTCATGAGACTTTGTTAAAAGGATCATGCAGGAAGGAATAACTGTTTATATGTTCAATTTCAGGTAGTGGATTTTAAATTTTGATGGCCTCTGTTCATATAGAACCTTCATATGTTCCCCATATAATATGATTTACGAAGTATTAGAACAATGTATTTTATGATCTACCTATTTTGAGAGAAGTGTTTAAATAGTGGGCTCAATAAACCATCTGAAGCCCACGAGTGTAGAGAAAATTCAGAGAAAACAAAAATAAGTAATGACTAATTTCTTTCATCCCTACCCTGCTTGTTCTAGAATTTCGTTCCACACACACTCTCTCTCTTCCAGTCTTTAAGATTGATAAGACTTGTAAGACAAGCACAGTGATAATTTTTTTAAATTTTACTTGAGAGAGAGAGAGAGAGCATGCAAGGGAGAGGGGCAGAGGGAGAGAGAAAGAATCTGAAGCAGGCTCCACACTCAGTGCAGAGCCCAACATGGAGCTCGATCCCATGACCCTGGGATCGTGACCTGAGCTAAAAATCAAACGCTCAACCACCTGAGCCACCCAGGTGCCCCAAGCACAGTGAAATTTTACGAACCTATTACTCTGTCCAAGAGACAGATTCAGGAATGCCTCTGCTGCCATCTAGCTCTGTGACTCTGGACAGGCCACACGCAAGGTCATTTCTTCACCTGCAAAATAATGTCCTTCTCTGCTCTGAATTTCTACCATTCTTCTATCAGGTTACTGTAAGTTTGGGAATCGTAACAGGTCATAGTGTTTTTCACCCTTACATATATTCTGCAGGGGTTGGTGGAGAAGAGGCTGTCTTTACACTGGGAACCAAAGAGCAATTCACCTCCCCCACCAGATGAACATGGCCCTGGATGCACATTGCTGTTAGATCACCTAGCACACCACTGTTGATACAGCTTAGTGCTCTTATGATGCTTGCCAAAAAAAAAAAAAAAAAAAAAAAAAAAAAAAAACTCCATTAACTGCACACTCACTTTGATTGATGTTATTTATTGTAGCAACTGCTTTTTATCTTAGGTTACTGGCAGTGATGAATATGAGGTGTTACTAGTTAATTTAATTTTATTTTGGAAGCGTTGCCATTTTGCCCAGTGTCTTCAGCAAGAACTCAGAGAACCATTTAACTCATGAATTCACAACTCTATGTGAAAACTAAAGCTATCTAAATAATGGATTTAAAGTATCAGCCCTGTTCATCATGAGCCAAAATCATAATATACACAGAGCATTCAGCTTGGTATTTCTAGCTCAATTTGGGGAAATCTCTTGCTAAGTCTAATAACACAAGCAAGAAAGTCCTATTTTTAATAGATATAAGCAAAGGGCTTGTTCTGCTGAAGTGAAGCATTATCAGGTATATCCTGCCACTGAAATCTAGAGAAATATCTTTAAAATATCCATGTACCATAATAGAATAAGATGATAGCTTCACAAGATTCACAAGACTTAAACTTTAGTATTGGTTCTTCCATTTACTGTCAAATAACCTGGAATAAACAAGTTAATACTCTTGGTTTGTTGATTAACAGAGTGAACACCAAATGGGAAAATTTGCATGAAAGCACTTTGAAATTTATAATCTGCTATACAAATGAAAGGCACTGTATTGTGATATAAATGATTATTCATGATGATGATAAAATTACGCTGGAATGGTTACAATTAGAAAACAAAATACTTTATTCCCAAGAGTATTTTATTTATTCTATCTTTATCCACTTGGGTCACTGAAGAGATCAACATGGCAGTTTTACACTGTGTAACCTTTGCAAGATTGCATTCATAATATCTTCCTTAAACTACTGTTGTGGGATCACAGACGGATTGCAAACCATCCTCTTTAGATTTGATCAAACCCACACCGTGGAAGAGAAGTGATTCTGTGAGAATGACCTCTAAAGGATAGATCTATAGCAAAGCCTTCCTGGCAAAGGATGGTTAATGAATTTACTCTGGTCCAAGAGGAGTCAGCTTGATAAAGGTGTCTTTGTTCATTTTGATATGACAATCCATTACCTTGTGATGGCATCGGCATAATCAATTTTTCACAATAAATTGACACAAGCCATCTGTAACACATGTTGCTTGCATTACGCTCCCTTGTATGCAATACTGAAATTGGTTAGTATTTTTTAAAATAATTTTTATTCCTTAATCTCTTGGGAGACTTCTCTCTCTGAGAAAACAGTTCTGATACAAAACAAATTTTATTTTCTGGCAAAACCGGGGGGAAAATCTAAGTTTGGTAGAATTGCAAAATTGTGAAAGATTTTGTGGTTATGCTTTGAAGTTTAATGTAGGACTTTATAATGAAATGAAACAGTTTTCGTGCCTGAAAAGCACCATTTTCTGTATGAGTAAAATTGATGTTCTTTTGTGGAGACTTACGTTTCAGGGGAAGAAAGAAATATATTTAGCACGTTTACGAAAAGACATATCCACTGGTGTGGATGCAAAAAGGAATATGTCAGAGTTGTGAAGAGATGTATGGTGCTGCTGTTTCATGATGAAGAGAATTGAAACAGAGTTATACATTGTTCAAATGGTCCCATATTATGTGGAAAATAAGTCTGAAAAGTTCTGCTTTGTTTTTCCACTAACAAGGAAACCACATTTTCAACCTGCCAAACTACTTCTGTGGAACAAATTATTCACTTCTTGGAAGCTACATGAATTCTTTCAGGCAATTTCATAATAGATGAAGTTGTAAGTGCCTTTAGAATTATCTTAGCCATACTAGACACACAACCAATACTCAAGAAACATTTTATAGACCAATGAAACTGCATTAAGCCTTTCATTGGCTTCAACAAGGTCACATTTGGCTCGAACACCTGGTTTACTTGTGGGGAAGGGCTAAGCACCAAGTCACAAAACGTGGATTGGCTTTCCGCTTCCATGACATTCTTTATGGTGTCTTCATTTAAAACCATGCAAAAAGAGCCCATTCTTCATCCTCACCTTAGAAACCACTGGAAAGTCTAATGGCTACCACATAATAGGACTATTGCAGACAATTCTGAGGTTCGAGAAACACCTTTAAATTTAGAAATGAAAAGGCATCCCCAGAATGAATGTGTCCAGCTCTTCCATTCAGGAATATGTGGACTGCCATCATCCAGAAGACTCAGCTAGACTTTGAGTAAGATGGTGTAGTGTCAAGTTTATTTTCCCTTTAGTATTTTCTTGGGAAATTGCATGACTTTTCTTTAGCTCAAAGTCATCTGCAACATTCTATGGAGATTAAACAAAATATCAAAACAGTACTGAAAATTATAACTTTCTAATTTGAATATAATTTTATGTTCTTTATATTTAATAGTATATAGATTGCATATAACATTAATATATAATGTTTTATTAATATATAATTCTTTATATTTATTTAATATATAATCCTCTATATTTAATATTCTTTATATTTAATATTCTTTGTATTTAATATTATATATTACATATAACCTTAATATATAATGTAACATATAGCAATTTTAAAATTATACTTTAATGTATAACTGTTATAATTATAAACATTTTCCAAAACTTGTAAGAATTAACAACAATGTTATAATAAGCCCCTAAATTTGTAAGAGTCAATTAAGGAAAGTAAAATAAATAAGTAAGTAAGTAAGTAAATAAATAAATAAATAAAGTTATGGAAAGTATCAATTTAGGGCAATATTTATTTTAAACTGGCTGGCTGGAATTTTTCCAACTACTTTGAATAAGGAAAACAACCTATTCTGCTCTTAATACGTTTTGATAAAAATATTAACAAATACTACAATATGAAAATAATGTGCTATTTATTCCCAGTTAATTCAGATTAATAACTCTTAAGTGTATAGGATTCATCACTTTTTTCCATTTTTCTCAAATTCTTTTTTTTTTTAATTTTCTTTTTTACCGTTTATTCAGTTTTGAGAGAGAGAGAGAGACAGAACATGAGCAGGAGAGGGGCAGAAAAAGAGGGAAACCGATCTGAAGGAGGCTCCAGACTCTGAGCTGTCAGCACAGAGCCTGACGCGGGACTTGAACTCACAAATCATGAAATCATGACCTGAGCTGAAGTCAGACACTTAACCAACTGAGCCACCCAAGTGCCCCTTTTTTCCTCAAATTCTTTAAGGCATTCTAGATAGTAATTCAGGCAATCATGGGCAATTTTAGAAATATGAATCAAATCGATTGGGCCTCAAATTTCTTTACAGACTGTAATGACCCAGATTAGCTATAGAAAACTATCAGATCACTAAAAAATCACACCTCTTTTTGTTGGTTTGCAAACCTCTCAGGAACTTTCTGACTCTGGGCCCCAAAACACAAAGGGCAGGGAGAAAGTGAAGAAAGAGGCAAGTCATTCCAGGTTGGTAGGTAGTTGGGTTTTTTTCTTGTTGTTTTGTTTTTTAAGCTTATTTATTTTGAGAGAGTGAAAAGGAGCAGGGGAGGGGAAGAGAGAGAGGGGGACTGAGCATCTGAAGCAGGCTCTGTGCTGACAGCAGAAAGCCTGATGTGGGGCTAGAACGCACGAACTGTGAAATGATGACCAGAGCCAAAGTCGACACTTCACCGACTGAGCCACCCAGGCGCCCCTATGTTTGTTTTAATACTTCTCCTATATGGTGACATGATCAAGATTTCATTTCCATCTCACACTAAATGATTTTTATTTTAATGGCTTTATCTTTTAAAAAACAGTTTTAGGTTCACAGAAAAATAAAAGGAAGGTACAGAAATTTCCCATATATCCCCCGTTCCTGCACATACACAACCTAGTGCACAATCAACATTTCCCACCAGAAGGATACTTTTGTTACCACCGATGGACCTACATTGATATGTCATTAGCACTCAGAGTTTATAGCTTACCTTGGGTTCACCGGAATGTATACATTCTGAGTTTGGACAAATATACAATGACATATATCCATCATTGCAGCAGCATATGAGGTACATATAGAGTATTTTCACTGTCCTAAAAATCCTTTGTGCTCTGCCTATTCATCCTTCCCCTTGTCCCTCAATACCAATCACCACTGATCTTTTTACTGTCACCACACTTTTTGCCTTTTCCAGAATGTCATGGAGTTGTTATCATACAGTGTGTAGCCTGTTCATGTTGACTCCTCTCATTAGTAAAATGCATTTAAGTTTCCTTTGTGCCTTTTCGTGGCTTGATAGCTTGTTTTGTTTTAGTACTACGTAATATTCCACTGTCTGGATGGACCATAGCTTATTTATCCATTCACCTCCTGAAGGACATATCAATTGCTTCCAAATTTTGGCAATAATGAATAAAGTTGCTATAAACATCTGCGTGGAGTTTTCTGTGTGGACATAGTTTTCAACTCCTGTAGGTAAATACCAAGGAGTATGACTGCTAGATTGTATGGTGAGAGTACATATAATTGTGTAAGAAATCACCAACCGTCTTCCCAAGTGGCTGTACCATTTAACATTCACTCCAGCGATGAATGGAGAGTTCTTGTCGCTCTACATCCTTGTCAGCATTTGCTGTTGCCAGTGGTTTTGGTCATTCTAATAGGTGTCTAGTGTTATCTAATTGTGGTTTTGATTTGAATTTCCTTGATGATATATGATGGGGAGCATCTTTTCATATGCTTATTGGCCTTCGGTATACATTCTTTACTGAGGTGTCTGTTCAGGTCTCTGGTCCATTTTTCAATCAGGCTGTTTGTTTTCATACCGTTGGGTTTTGAATGACAGCTTCTTAAATTCATTACTTGCCATGTTTGCAATGCATTAAAAAAATTCGTTACCAGTATGCCTTTTGGAAAACCCAAAACTCTAGGCATATCCCTGTCTGTTCATTGTCTGACATGTATGAAGGATTTACTGACTGTTTATATGTCTAAAGAGGACTGAAGCTTCCCATCGTCCCTATGTTTGATCCCCAAAGGCAAGGCAGAGTAAGAAAAAGACAGTATTGGAAAGGGGAATGTAGGGAAAACCTTGTGTCCTCACGTCTGAATTAAACCTATCTTTTACAGAAAGGCACATAATTTCTGGATTTACTACAGAACCTCACAGTGTATAAAAGGCCCCCTATAGAAAGGAGGTTATCTTGCCAAGATGCTACAAGCCTATAAAGAAACATGCCAATCTTTCTGTGCCAAAATACCTGAAATGTGCTTACCACCTACTGCATGCAGTAGAGAACCCTGACAGGCATCAGATGGAACCCACACGGGCTCAGTTATGCTCGAAGTTACTATTTCATAGTATAGTGAAAAGAGCAACCAGGTACATGTGAGTTATAATCACAATTCACTTGCTTGACGGTTGTGTATTGTCAGGTAGATTTTTTGCCCCTGAAGGGGTATCAAGCATCTTGTGAGTCTCTGGTTCCAAGGGAAGATCTATCCCAGGTAAGTGAAAAAGTGGAACAGTTTACTTTTATGAACTCCCACTGATAATCTCTCCTGGCCTTTAATTATTTACTCAGAACTTTTCTCTCCTCAGACACTTAACAAAATCAGCGCCCCTTGGGGCTCCTGGATGGCTCAGTCAGTTAAGAGTCCGACTCTTGGTTTTGGCTCAGGTCATGATCTCACGGTTTGTGAGTTCGAGCCCCACGTTGGGCTCTGTGCTGACAGCAAGGAGCCTGCCTGAGATTCTCTCTGCCCCTCTCTCTGCCCCTCCCCTGCCTGTTCTCTCTCTCTCTCTCTCTCAAAAATAAATAAATACAAATCTAAAAATATTTTTAAAACATCAAGAAAATAATATAAGTGCCCCTAGACAACTCAAATTGTTTGGACATTCTGGAAAGGACGCCATATTCTGGGTTGATCATTCGCAACTGCCAATAAATGCAGGCCCCAGAGTCAGTATTGCAAAAAAGGCTTTGGGATCCCTGTGGAAACAGCCCAATCCTTACTTAGGTGTGAAGCAACTGCTAGTTAGTTAGCACAATGGTTGTCAAACATCCTCATACAATTTCCTCCGGCCCAGGATGGTCAGCTCAACTGCCTGCCTCACTTAGCTTGTTCTGTTTTAGACACAAATGTCTCAACACATCAGCTGTGAGGTGTAATTTCTGGACTATAAATACAATGTCAGCATCACATTGTGTCATTTTAATCTTTGCTGAGGGTCTTTAGTTCCTAAGGAGTAACTTAGAATCCTTTTGAATCTCAGTATTGCATGAAGGCAGAACAATTACAAAAAAGAGAGAACACTGATTTATACATTAGAGGCTTTGAAATAAAACTTGAGCAAAATATATGATGAAAATAAACCTAGGAACTCCCTTTCTTTGCAAATGTCCATGAATCCCAGATATTTTTGGAAACTCGTTTTCAAGGACAGGAACTATTTTCGATTTTTTCTTTAATTTCTTGTCAGCTTATTCAAGCAATATATACACATTGAAAAAAGGTCCCGCTAACAGCTTCTATTTCTATTCCTCTCCCCCAGAGATAAGTACTATTATCATTTTGGCATATGTACTTCGCATATTTTAGCATATGTCACGCACAAGATTGAAAAGTTTTCGGAGCGCCTGGGTGGCTCAGTCAGTTAAGTGTCCAACTTTGGCTGGGGTCATGATCTCACTGCTTGTGAGTTTGAGCCCCGCGTTGGGCTCTGTGCTGACAGCTCGGAGCCTGGAGCCTGCTTCGGAATCTGTGTGTCTCTCTCTCTGCCTCTCCCCTGCTCATGCTCTGTCTCTCTCCATCTCTGAAAAATGAATAAACATTAAAAATTAAAAAAAAATAAATTTCATTCATTTTTTTAAAATCTAATCTCTGCACAGGACTTCGATAGAAACCTTAACTACGCACTCAGCATTTTCAAACACAAACTCAGTGCTCTTGAAGTGAAGTTGATGATGTCTCTGATTCTTTGGGATCACATAACTAAAGAAAGCAGAGAGGTGGAAGAAAAGGAGAGTCAAGGCCAGTTATTGAGTTGGAGCTATTTACATTTTTAATAACTTTGAGAGGTTAGGCAGTGTCATATTTTAACGGAATATCTAGCAACCCCTTGGCGTCTGTTTTTCCTCTCTATTTGCATAAGCAATTGACAGCTCATTAAGAGCTCATTAGGAAACAGTGGAGACCCAGTGATCAGGGTCTCAGTTGCTGAGAAAGAAGTCCTCATTTGTAAATGTCCTCAATATTTCAGGAGACTAGGAAATGGAGCTAAGGTATCTGATGGTGAAGGCAAGTAAGCTCTACCTACTTATAAAACAGAAAATGATGGTAATATTGCCATTCATTAAATCTTAGCCTATTCGCCTTACTAAGAAAAGATAAAGGTGATAGAATTCATAACTCTAATTTGATCATGAAAAACAAGCGAAAAATTTCCACATTCCCTGAGTTTTCCTTTCCTTCTTTTCTCCCCAAATTTTATGTATCATCTATCTATGTTTCCAACTATCTATCTAACCTATCCTTAAATGCTAGATGACTATATCTTAGAGAAACCAACTAATCTAATTGTTTAAGAAAGGTCTATATGTGGGGGGAAAAATTGACTATGCTTCTTTGCTGGTAAATACTCTTCAGAATATAAATTAGTTCTTTTTTACTTGCTAATACTCCCTGGACCCAAACAAAGCAGACCAAAATCGGATCTCCTCTGAATAAATGTTTGCCTGATACTTCTAAATCTCTAGATACCAAAACCCTATTGTAAAATGAAAGGCAAATGCACACTGGTGTGCTGAGGATTCTTTTGCCTTCGGATTGCATTTTGTAAAACGCATGAATAGAAAGCACTTTTAAACGCTCAGGAATCAATACAGAGGAAGCGGTGGGAACACATTTATTCCCGTTTTATTCCATTTCAGGGCTGCCAGAGTTTTGCTTGACCAGATGTTGCAGTTTCCAAGTCAGATCTGTGCGTCCCCTGGTTGTCAACTAAAGGCTGCCTTACCTATAAACATGAAGGCTTTCTATCTACTCCTACCTTTTTTGTTGGTTGGTTTGTTTGTTTTGCTTTTGTTTGTTTGTTTGTTTGTTTGTTTTTGCATATTCCCTTTTGGCAAGAGGGTTCCATTTGAGAGCAAGAGAGAGAGAGAACCTGGTATTCTTATGTGGTCCATCCACCCTCACTTTATTTTGCATTATCGCCTTTTGGCAGGAAAGAAAATTGAGAGCTGCAGTCTGTATTTAAGCCATTTGTATGTTCTTTATTGGGGTACGTTTGAATGCCCAATTGGATCTCAATGGCTCATCCTTTGTAACATAAAGTAAAAACATGGTGCTCGAGAAAAGTAACGACACACACAGCTAGGCCCTTTCATGGCAGTTGGTAAAGCATAAGCTCTGCCTCTCTGTGTGGCAGTTTCCCTTCTCTTTTCTTTTCTTTCACTGTGACAAGCAGCCATTGTCCCCTTGGTGAGATCTGCAATATTACTTTGACCCCAGCCCATCAATCTGCCTCAATTGGATAATGATCTGTAATCACTTTCTTTCAGGGGAGTCTATAAATTTGCCAAGGCCCCATTCTTTTCTGAAGGACTCCTTATGTTCACTCCCGTTTGTGCAAATGCGCCCTCTTTTACAGGGCTAAATAGCCATGCACATGGTCCATTCTGTGAAGAGGCACCGGGAGGGTTTCTGTTGATTTTCCATGCTCTAGTCTCTTAAAGGAGACTTAGTCTGACATGCCGGGACGCAGTGGGGGGTGGCCGAGCCAGGCCACATCACAGGCAGCCGCTTTTCTCATTAAGACTGACCCACCATTAGGTCACTTTGTGTCGTCCTTGTAATCAATGAGCTTAATGTTCAGTGCAAAAAAAAAAAAAAAAAAAGTCATAAGGAAAGGAGGGTGGAGGTGGAAGGGAAAAGGAACTGGTAGAAAGGACAGAGAAATCCAACACGTCTAAGTCTTACGGATGTACTTTGCTAGCAAAAGGTGAAAGGAACGCAAATGTCATTTGACGTCTCAAGTAACTGGTTCCTTCAGGTCCTGTTTGTGTTCTGCAAAGCATGACAATTCTTAGATCCTACTTCTCTCCAGTGGCTTCCACTCTTCTCATTAAGTAGGATGAAAGGCTCCGTATCAGGCTCAGTCAACATTTGCAAGGGAATCATGGAGGGAAGGCAAAGGTGGACAAAGTTCACGAGCATTTGGGCAAGTTGGGAGTGTTACGAGAATTCAGCATAAGAGCATATGGACCCAAATATATTCATGCCCTTAGCCACATGGAATAAATGAACAACAACAACGACGACGACAACAACAACAACAAAGGAAGAAAACACCTAGAACATAATCTCAACTGCTCTTATATTAAGGGGACATGAAAAGGCTTTTGGGTCATCATATTTCCAACACAAAGAGAAAGAGTGTCTCCATGCACAGTGAGGGGTACAAATATAAACACACTCTAACCAAAATAAGTATCAGTGAGCAGAGAACTAGATAAGCTGAAAAGTCAGGCCTTTAGAGAACCTACATCGGTAATGACAATAATTTGCAAGAAGATAAACTTCTTTCCAAATACCTGTGTCTGATTAGTTTGTAGTAAACCGATGGTGCCTTTTTCATTAGGTTTAGGCAAACGGTTTAGGAAAACAATAAAGGACATCACAAAACTGTCAAGGGGACGTCAGAGGGGGAAAAAAAGCAAATAGTTTTAAAAATGTTTGTGTTTTGCACCATCCTGTAGAAAAAAAATGTTTATATTGATTTTCACATTCCTGTGTTCATTTTTCTACTTATAAACATTTTAAAAATGATTTATAACCTACATATACATATATATACAGAAAATACATCAAACATGACAAATAATAATTTTAGCGAATAATTATGAAAAAAAAACACTTGTGTAACCACCATACTGCTTAAGAAATTGATGTTTGTGATTGAGATATTAGAATCAGGGGCTAAAAAGAAAATTAACTCTTTCAAATCAGTAGGATCCTCTAGTGAATCATGGATTATGTGGTCCTTTCAGGAATCGTGGATCATAGGAGGCCAGATGAAACCCTTAGAAGTCACACAGTCAATGTGACAATGTCATCAAAGAAGAGTCTAACACCAAAAGTGGTTAAGTCACTTATCTCGAGTGTCATAGCTCCTAGGGGCTGAATTCAGGCTGTGTGCCAGGTTGTGAATCACTTTTCCATTCTTAATTCCATTTCATCAAGGGTCTCTGATGGGGAATAAGTCTCTGTGTCCAAGTGTTTCCATCATATACCGAAGGAAAGCAAACTCATTCTGTATCTTAACTGACCTCATTCTACCCATGGAACCTCACACACTGAGAAAGTAATCACTTCAAATATGGAGGACAACTGTTTTGTCTGGCTCATAAAATGGCCATGCATAAAACTGTCTGGAAATTCCAAATACTGAAGTCAGAGACATATTTAAGTTTTACTGTTACTGGGGCGCCCGGGTGGCTCAGCTAGTTAAGCGTCCAATTCTGACTCAGGTCGTGATCTCATGGTTTGTGGTTTCAAGCCCTGCATTGGGCTCTGTGCTGATAGCTCAGGGACCAGAGACCGCTTTGGATTCTGTGTCTCCCTCCCTCTGCACTTCCCGGCCCCCTCTCTCTCTTAAAAATGATTAAACATTAAAAAAATTTTTTTAATAAAAAACAAGAAGTTTTACTACTACTACTAATAGATGTTGAATAGTGTGAATCCCACAGTTACAAGACATTAGTATTCAAATTATAAAATGTATCATGGGGGCACCTGGGTGGCTCAGTCAGTTGACTTTGGCTCAGGTCATGATCTCATGGTTCATGAGTTCAAGTCCACATGGACCTTGTTTCTGTCTGTGGAGAGCCCTCCTCTGATCCTCTGTCCCCCTCTCTCTGCCCCTCCCCCAGTTATGCTTTCTCAAAAATAAATAAAACATTTTTAAAAAATGCATCATGAATGTCTAATTTCAATTCAGCTTTTCTTCCACTGGAATTCTCTAGCTAAAAGTTAATTTGAGAGTTAGGAGAACTATAAAATTATGCTACATGCAATAGTATTTACATTTTGTGAGTTTTTTTCCTAAAAAAAAGTAAACTTGTTTCTTAAGGCTTTTCGTATATTGGCTGGAAACGTGTAGGGTAGTTAGTACAAGTTAAAAAGATTGTTTTTTCAATAAAGTATTGACAAAAGAACTATTGACTTATAAAATGACCAGAAATCTTGTAGTCCCCAGATACAAAATTCAAAAATTTTCTTTCCTGTCTTTTAGGTAAGTTGATTGCTATTTTTTTTTTAATTTTTTAAAAAATTTTTATTTATGTTTGAGACAGAGAGAGACAGAGAGACTGAGCTTGAGTTGGGGAGAGGGAGAGAGAAGGAGAGAGAGAGAGACACAGAATCCGAAGCAGGCTCCAGGCTCCGAGCTGTCAGCACAGAGCCCGACGTGGGGCGGGAACCCACGAACCGCGAGATCATGACCTGAGCTGGAGTCAGACACTCAACCAACTTAGCCACCCAGGAGCCCCTGAATGCTATTTTTCATCAATGCCTCCTTCGGGACAAATAATAACTACAAAATTATCTCCATTATTTTAAAAAGGAAGAAACTGAGGCTCAGAGAGGTTGTTTCTTGCCCGTGGTCACGTAGCTGTTAAGAAGCTAGATTAGAATTTGACCCTACGTGTGTCTGGCTCAAAAGCATATATATTCTCTACTGTCTGCTCTATCTCTCTTTAGTAAATTTATTTCAATACTGATTTTTTCCAAATACCACAAATAAGTATATATTCAAAATTAAAAATTATCATTCTTTTCATTCACAGCCATAGGCATCATGGGAACAAAGATAATACAACGGATACCTCACCTTGTTATTTTTTAATGTTTATTTATTTTTGAGAGAGAGAGAGACATAGAGCACGAGCAGGGGAGGGACAGAGAGAGAAGGAGACACAGAATTCGAAGCAGTCTCCAGGATCTGAACTGTCAGCAGAAAGCCGGATATGGGGCTCAAACCCACAAACTGCAAGATCTTGACCTGAGCCGAAGTCAGACGCTTAACTGACTGAGCTACCGAGGCGCCCCACAGACCCCTCATCTTAAAAGTAGCACAGAGGCTCCTCTCCATTCCACCTAACAGCTTCATCAGAGGCTTTCTAGTATTTTATACATTTAATTATTCCATATATTTGCTAATTTATAACTTAGAGAGTTTTTCATACTCTTCCATCAAGCTCTTTAAAAAAAATTTTTTTTTTAATGTTTATTATTTTTGAGAGAGAGAGAGAGAGGGACAGAGACCAAGCAGGGAAGGGGCAGAGAGAGAGGGAGGCACAGAATCAGAGGCAGGCTCCAGGCTCTGAGATGTCAGCACAGAGCCCGATGTGGAGCTCGAACTCACAGACTGTGAGATCACGACCTGAGCCATAGTCGGCCACCCAACCGAATGAGCCACCCAGGGACCCCCCATCAAGCTCTTTTTAGATATAGTTAGTAAACCGAAAAGTACATCATTCGAGGCAATGCATCTTCTTACTTTTTTTTTTTTTTTTATCTCTCTGAAAGACATATTCCAATCCCAGTCATCTTGTGGTATGTAATCTCTGTTTTTTTCCTTAAGTTTATTTATTTATTTATTTTAGTAATCTCTACACCCAAAGTGGGGCTCAAACTCATGACCCCAATATCAAGAGTCACATGTTCTTCAGGAGTGAGCCAGGAGCACCTGTTTTGCTGTTGTTTGTTTGTTTGTTTGTTTGTTTGTTGTTATAAACTCAAAACAATGGCTAGGGGCTTTTCAGTAAGACCCGCTCACCATCTAAATGCCCCGAATGCCAATCTGCTATACATGTTTAAGTTTTTCCTGGAAATTCTTGATTCTTGCCCATGTTACTCCATCTCTTCTAATGTTTCTATTTCCCTCCAAAGTTACTCTAGACAAGAGTTGGGTCTGATCCTCCCACGTACTTTGGAACAGTTTTCTTTCCTATGAAGAAGCAAAGTTGTTCCATCCCTTCCAATGTTAGCTGACAACATGGAAGTGTGAGAAGAGTCTTGCTTTGTACATTACGGTCTTACGCGTTCCTTGGGCCATTTGAACGTTCTTTGTTTCAGTGTCCACTGTCTACGGAATTCCTCAGGTTACACAGCTTTCAGAAACTACTTTTGGTTTCCCAAATTGTAACTTAATACACTGCAGGCTGGGTTTGGTTTTATATTCTTCTTTAGGGTTCCTTTCTTCCTGATACATTCAGAGAGAATACTGGCACTAACCGAAGTTAGAAATCATCTCATCCCCTGCCCCAACCTTTTTTGTTCCCATACAGAATATGCCTCCCAAATAGCGTACATAAAATCACAAAAACAAAGACCACAGCTTCTACCAACAGCCAACAGCCCAATTGGGAATTATCTTCACTTAGGGCAAAGGAGCTAACTGGAACAGAGGGAAGTTCTGCAGATGCATCCTTCCAAGATGGTCTTGAAGCGGGGCTAAAATAATCCTGTCAGCTGTCCGGGGAGGCAAAGCTTTGCCTCACCCACGTGGCATTGGTTAGACCCTTTCAGTTATGCCTTGGATTTTTGTGTGATGGTTCATTGGTTGGTTTGTTTTAAGTAACTGCGATTGCTTTGAATAACAGGCCAGGAAAAATAGAAGACCCATTAGCTGGTGCAGGAGGAAAAGGACAAAATTCTCTAGGTGAATTGAGTCACCCAACCCAGGGTTGAATTTTAGTCTCACTCTTTATCACCTATGTGAACAGCAGCAAGCTAATGTCACTCTCTGAATTTCAATCACATCAGCCCATAAACCTGTATAACACTATCAGCTTCACTGGTTATAATATGGATAAGTGAAATACGATCAATGGAAACATTTTACCCCAATATCTGGCATAGCATTGCCATGTATGAGTCTCTACTGTGATTGATGTTAGTATGTGCTTCTGAAATAGCTTTGAAAAGTGGCATGTGGGAAGATTGATACTTACATAACTGTAAGACTGGGATGTTGTTGTTCAGAAGGCAACGCTCAGCCTTTCCTTGAGACATTGCTCTGTGCTCTTTCTCACTGTGAAATCCTGGAAAATCTATTGTTGAGTCTCCACTGCTAGACTCAACGTCCAAAAATAAAACTACCCTCTGACCCAGCAATTGCACTACTAGGTATTTATCCAAACAACGCAAAAATGGTGATTTGAAGAAGCGCATGCGCTCCATTGTTTATAGCCACACTGTCAACAGTAGCCAAATTATGGGAAGAGGTTAAGTGTCCATTGACTGGTAAATGGATAAAGAAGAAGTGGTACACATATACAATGGGATATTACTCAGCCATCAAAAACAGTGAAACCTTGCCATTTGCAAGGGCGTGGATGAAGCTAGAATGCATTATGCTAAGCGAAATGTGTCAGTCAGAGAAAGACAAACACCATATGATTTCACTCGTATGTGGAATTTAAAAAACAAAATCGATGAACATAGGGGAAAAAAAAGAACAATGAAATAAGATGAAAACATAGAGGGAGGCAAACTAGAAGAGACTCTTAACAATAGGAAAGAAACTGAGGGTTGTTGGAGGGGAGATGGGCTAAATGGGCGATGGGCATTAAAGAAGTCACTTGTGATGAGCACTGGGTGTTGTAAATAAGTGATGAGCCACTCTCCTGACACCGAGAGTACACTATATGCTACTAACCTGAATTTAAATAAAATCTTGAAAGGGAAACAAAAAAGTGTGTGGGCCATATATTATACCATGGCTCCTGGTATATAATAAAGACAACAAATATTCATTGAATGAATGAATAAATCCATAGTTTTATTCTTTTCATACATAGGTGTATATGAGCTTCCTTTGCCTTGCTACATAAAAAAAAGAAAAAAAAAACTGAAGGTCTTCCTTTCACTTGTTCAAAGAAACCTATTCTTGGATCCATGATACAGAAGCAAGCCTCAGCATCCTAAATAATCTCAGCAAATTCTCTTCCACATTCATCGGTAAAACGTTGGCAAATGATGAAATACGAATATCACCGCGGGATGATATATTGGCATGGGAAGAGAAGGAATGAAGAGAGAAAGGGACCAGGTCCCACGCTAAGTTGCAATTTTCTCATATTAAAAAAGATAGGTGATATTTTCTAGGTTTTGAAGGACAAGAACTGCACAAGATATTGAGGAGGGCGCCTCGTATTGGGAGCTCTCATTTCGGCACTGCCCTTTTATAAGATGAATGTTTGCATTAAGTAGTATAATGCACATTTAACGTTGAGGCTATATCTATATTGGCCTCTCAAATATTATTAATTGTAACATATGGAGAATTTTGGAGTGGCTTGTGGGGAAGAAGTGGATATATAAGGAAATTTTCAGAGTCTGCTAGAAATTTTCACCGGCAGCTATTGCTATAGCTATAAAACTTTTTATATGGATTCTTCTGGGATTGTACCAATAGAATACATTTTTTTTCAGTATAATACATTTTTACATGAAGGCCTTTCATTCTCTTTCCTTCTTCTTTTTTTCTTTAATTCTCTCACTTTGCTGTCAAGGAAGAACTATGTGGATTCAATTGATTCAAAAAGGGCTCTTGGGGCATCTGGGTGTTTCTGTCGGTTAAGTGTCCAACTCTTCTTTTTAGCTCAGGTCATGATCTCGCCATTCTAGAGTTCGAGCCCCACATCAGGCTCTGCTGCTGACAGCGTGAAGCCTGCTTGGGATTCTCTCTTTCCCTCTGTCTCTGCTCCTCCCCTGTGCGTGTGCACACGCTTTGTCTCTCCCCACCCCCTCTCTAAAATAATAAAATAAAGTTAATAAAAAAACAGAGTTCTTGGACAATTCAGTGTTAGCTAGTGGTCCATGGTCTAGACCAATATAGATACCACCTCAACTTTAAATGGACATTATACTATTTAGTGCGAACTTTCATCTTACAAAAGGGAAGTGTTGAAATGAGAGCCCCCAACATGAGGCACCTTCCTCAACATCTCGTGCAGTTCTTCCCATTCCAGATCTTGAAAATGTCACCTCATAACCATTCTTCAAAGCATTTAGTGCCTCAAAACTTATTTGTTTCCCTTTGTTGAAGTTTCACTATTTAAATTTTTTTAATGTTTATTTACTTTTGAGACAGAGAGAGACAGAGCATGAGCAGGGAAGGGGCAGACAGAGAGGGAGACACAGAATCTGAAGCAGGCTCCAAGCTGTCAGCACAGAGCCCGACGCAGGGCTCGAACTCACGAACTGTGAGACCATGACCTGAGCCGAAGTCGGATGCTTAACCGACTGAGCCACCCAGGTGCCCCGAAGTTTCACTATTTAAATTTCTATTTTAGGGATGCCCGGGCGGCTCAGTTGAGCATCCGACTCTTAGTTTTGGGTCACGTCATGATCTCAGGGTGGTGAGATCAAGCCCTGCATCAGGTTCCATGCTAGGTGTGAAGCCTGCTTAAGATTCTCTCTCTCCCTCTCCCTCTCCCTCTGCTTCTCCCCTACAAGCATGGGAGCAGAGAAAAAATAAATAAATACATTTCTATTTTAAGTTAATTTCTACTTAAAGCATATTGACTACTTCATGTCGTGGGGGAAGATTGTAGGGGCAGTGAAGTAGGAAAAGTCAGTTTCCTTCAGTTTTTCAATCCTTTCTCTGTGACAGCAGGTGACTAGTGGTTCCTGCCAAGGAGTCTTTCCTAAGCTCTTTACTCCTTCTTCATACACCTCTAGCAGCTCATCAGGGTCATGGGCAAATGGGAAGGACTGTGTTTAAAAAGGCCTGGAAGAGATTCGTGTTCAATTTTTCTCAGCATCAACTATTTCAAGGTGGGCGACACTGTATAAGAATAAAAAAAAATAAAGACTTGGGGTGCCTGGGTGGCTCAGTCGGTTAAACGTGCGACTCCGGCTCAGGTCACGATCTCACAGTCTGTGAGTTCAAGCCCTGCGTCGGGGTCTGTGCTGACAGCTCGGAGCCTGGAGCCTGCTTTGGATTCTGTCTCCTTCTCTCTCTGACCCTCCCCACTTGTGCTCTCTCTCTCAAAAATAAATAAATGAAAAAAAATTAAAAAGAAATAAAGACTTGTTTTATCTGAGAAAAATACAGCAACAGACTCATATGAAGTTGGATATGGAGAAAGACTCAAGAGAGAGTGAAATGTCCCTCACTTAGTAAAGACCACTCAAAACCAGACAGAAATGGATTTTTCTAAAGTGGTATTACAACATGTAAATTAATATATCAAGCAAAATAAACATATCATCTGATAGTTTTGAAAGCTGGCCAAGAACTCACATTGTATAAGAAAACTAGTATTTTTCTTGGGAAAGCAGGGACAAGAGTTATTTTGAACTCTGAATAGAATGAATGTGGTTACCATGGTCTCTCGTGAATAATCAATGCAATATTGAGCTCAGAATGTCTGTATACCCTTCACCCAATGTTCACACATTACATTATTAAAACTGAGAAATTACCGTTAGATATTTCACATTTGTATCCATAATCCAATTCAGGATATCATATTCCACTTGGTTATTCCGTTTATATCTCTTTAAATGTCCCCCAATCTGCGATTGTTCCTTAGTGCTTCTGTGTCTCATGACCTTGACACTTTTGTAGAGAAGTGGTCAGATTATAAAATTTCCCCGATTCTAGGTTTGGCTGGTGGAGGTTTCCTGTGATTTGACTGATAAATTGTAGATTTTTAGGGAAGAATGCCACAGCTATGACGTGTCCTTTCCTTTGTGTCAGATTAGCTGTGTTACATTATATCATTATTCATTTTCACTGGTGATGTGAATATTGGTCACTGGGTTAAGCTGATAGCAAGTTTCTTCGTGGACAAGTTACCCCCTTGCTCTTTCTGTATTGTTTGGTTTAAGTGAGTCACTAAACCCAATCTACACTCATAGCGAGGGGCTGGGAATTAACATCCATCTCCTAGAGAAAAGAGCACCAAAGAATTTGTGGGCATGGGTTATAAACGCCATGGTATGGCATTGGAGATACTTTGAGGCTACGTGAATGTCTTAAAGGTGTTACCAAAGCTTTGTGTCCTAATTTCAGGATTTATCAGTGGGTTTCCTGTAGCAATGATTATACTGGTGTTCTCATAGCAATTTCTCCCTTTGGCATGGTGAATTGCTCCTTCTCCTCAATTTATTTATTTGCTCAATCATTTAGCATACTAATATCTACTCACGCACATTTACTGTATTTGGGGGGGGGTTATAATCCACAATTATCAATATGTATTTTGATGGTCAAATTGTTCCACCTCTCCTTCCCAATTTTTATATGATATTTTTCAATGTTACAGAGAAGTTGAAAGCATGATAAAGCAAATACATTTAAATGCTTCAGCAATTGTTTACAATTTGCAATTTTATCTCTCTTTCCATACATGCATATATATATAAACTTTTTCTGCAACATTCAAGAGCCTCAAACATTGTAACACTTCCCATCTAAGTTTGGCGTGTATCTCCTGAGAAAAGGACACTTCTTTTTTTTTTCTTTTAATTTTTTTTATATTTATTTATTTTTGAGAGAGAGAGAAAGAGCACGCACACAAGTAGGGGAGGGGCAGAGAGAGTGAGATACAGAATGTGAAGCAGGCTCCAGGCTCCGAGCTGTCAGCATGGAGCCCGACACCAGGCTCGAACCCACAAACCGTGAGTTCATGACTTGAGCTGAAGTCGGACGCTCAACTGACTGAGCCACCCAGGTGCCCTGAGAAAAGGACACTTCTTATACAACCTCAACACTATTACATCACCCAACATGTTGACATCCTAGACATTCAACGTTGAGAGAAAATTATCTATATTAAGTCTATATTCAATATCCCTAATTGATCCTAAAACATCTTTTAAAGCTTGTTTTTAAACTTCCAATATCTCACCAAGGATTACACACAGTATTTTGTTATAATTTTTAGTTTATTATAATCTAGGATGGTCCTCCATTTTTTTTTTTTGGTCATTCATTATACTATCATTAGTTTTAAGAATCTAAGCCAATTATCTTGCTTTTTAATTTTTTTTAAAGTTTACTTATATTCTGAGGGAGAGAGGGCACAAGCAGGGGAGAAGCAGAGACAGAGGGAGAGAGAATCACAAGCAGGCTCTGCACTTGCCAGCACAGAGCCCAACAAGGGGCTCAAACTCATGAGCTGTGAGGTCATGACGTGAGCCCAAATCCAGAGTCAGAAGTTTAACTGACTGAGACACCCAGGTGCCCCTGTAAGTCAGTTATCTTGTAGAGTGTCTCCCACAATTTGGACTTGTCTGTTTGGTTCTTTACAATTCGAGTCAGGTTAAGGGTTCTTTTTTTTTTTTTGAAAAAAATATGTATATAATGTTTCAAAGCACAAAATGTCATTTTGTTATTTGAATGATGACTTTACGTCTGATTACTTGGCTAAGGTCTTAGTTTGGGTTTCCTGGAATTAAAGCCTACGCAGGGATTAGGGGGCACTGGATTTATTGAAGGGGTGCTATGCAGAAAGAACCTGTAAGAAAGTGAGTGAAGCAGGAGATGGGAAGGGAAAGAAGCAAACAGTGATGTGCTCTCAGGTAAGGTCTTGCTTTGGCCTGATCCATGGTGAGTGGGAGAAGGCAAAAGAGAGTGTCCTCTAGAGTATAAATAACATCACAAAGTTTCCCTCATCGAGAACACGGGGCTGGACTTCTCTCATGGTAGGAAGTCATTGGATCAGTGCTTCCATCAGAAGGTCTAACCTAAGGGCAAGATGGCTCCCGTCAGCAGAGGGCAATTGTCTGAAGAAATACACAGAATCTGGAGGGTAAATGCAACTGAGATCTGGTGGGCATTAATAACACATTATGGGTAGCGACAAACACATTTCCCCATTGTAAAAATACCGCTTCCAAATTTGAAAATAATAATTAATCTTTATGCTAGGTTTTGAGACTACATGAATAACCTATCCTATCCTCAATAACATTTCATCCAATGGAGCAAGTATCCGCCAATTAACCTTGAGTAAACTAATGTTATATGGTGATTGAAAAATAGTGATATTTTTTTCTTCCTAATTTGATCATTCTTTTACATTCATTGGCTGGTGTTCTTTAAAGAAGAGCTTTTTCTCTCTCATCACCTTCAATCCTTCAATTTTTGGTATTGCTATAGGCACGTACAACAATATCTTGTATTTAATGTGTTATAATCTACTTACTATGCTCTTTTTGCTCCAAATGTACAAATTCAGCCAGTGGGAATCACTTCGAGCTGCTCTTGTGCCATTTTTGCCATGTCGCCATTAGTCTTTGAGCACTCTCTTGCTTTCTGGCAATAAAAATTCAGGCTCACCTAGTACTTTTCCTGAATCAGTCATCCTCCAAGGACCCCTGGTTCCTTAAGCAGAGAATGGTATTTTGAAAGCAAAAACTCAGAGTTAGATGTGCTCACCGTTGCTGGGGTATCGTTGGTTCTTTTTCACAGGTCAGAACAGGGAACTGAGACTTCTTAAAAATCTCAAATTCATACTGATACTTCCAATTCTAATCCAATATCAGTGAGTTCTCCTTACCTTCCTCAGTTCATATTTTTACTGTTTTAATTTTCCCCTTTATGGTAATAATACTGACTCCCAGCCACACCAACATATATATATATTTTAATTTTTTTAAGTTTATTTATTTTGAGACAAAGGGAGAGAGTACAAGCAGGGGAGGGGCAGACAGGAGGAGAGACAGAACCCTGAGCAGGCTCCATGCCAGCAGCGCAGAGCCCAATTCAGGGCTCGAACCCATGAACTGTGAGATCAGGACCTGAGCAGAGATCAAGAGTCCAACGCTTAACCAACTGTGCCCCCCAGCCGCCCCCACATCAACATATTTTTAATTTAGATCTACCAAAACATAGTTTTAGAATTATTACACCCATAACCACTATAGACAACACAATTCAGCCTTTCCTTGTAGTTCTTTGGGTCCTCCTAATGTATCCCACTAGCTGTGTATAGTCAGAATAATGGGTTCTTTAAAAATAGAAAAAAAAAATCGTATTGTTTGTTGCTCAAAAATGTGGCTTACTATATATACACAATTCTGATCTTCTTAACTCTATGTCGTAGAGATCAAGGCACTGAAGTTCGCAGAGGTCTTCGTTACTTGTTTTGTGCCCACAGCAACCCATTGGCTTTTTCCACCAGTTCACTATTGGTTGGCATTCCGATGGTGTCTTCCCATGCTTCATTATTACCACAGTGAATTATTTCTGGTCATATGTCGTTTCATGTTTTCAGAAGTGTATTGTCACTATATCTTTCAAATGGGATTTCTGAATTAAAGGATAAATGAATATTCATTTTCCTAAATTTCCTCTTTATATGCATTGCAGTCATAAATGAAAGTGTCTACTTCCCTCTACTCTCACCAACAGTGACAAGTGCTAGAATTCTTGCTTATTGGATAAGTGAGAAGTAACAATTTGGTTTGTATTTTTGTTATAAATATGTGCATATTTCCTATAGACTAGGTCTATGATTTTTGTCCATTTTTTTCTTAGCATTTAGAATTTTTTTTTTGTTTTCGGTTTTGTTTTAATCTCAATGTCAAAAACACCTCATATATTGGATAGATTAGCCCCTTATTGATGACAAAGTCCCAGTTTATCCTTTGTCATTGCATATGGTTTTTATTTGTTGTTGTTATACAAATCTATTTTTATTTGGTTGAATTTAATAAACTTTTATTTTTATTTTCTCAAGTTTATTTATTTTGAGAAAGAGAAAGCATGAGTGGGGGGAGGGGCAGAGAGAGGAGAGAGGGAGAATCCCAACTGGGTTCTAGACTGCAAGCACCGAGCCTAATAGGGGGCTCGAACTCATGAACCGAGAGACCATGACTTGAGCCAAAGTCAGATGCATAACCCACTGAGCCACCCAGCCGCCCCTATAATCTTTTATTTTATCGAATAAAATGGTCACTCATTGGCTAGGAAGATACTCAGCTCAAATCTCATTTAAGAAGAACTGGACAAAAAGCCTCTAGTTACTATACCTGTGATTCCAGAGTAACATCCATTCCGGGGCCACAGCTCCCTAGGCTGCTGACAGTCAATGACTGGTCATGAAAGAAATATTATAAATGGACCGACCATTCCAGCCTGATATGAAATTCAACCAACAGGCATCCTTTGCTTTAAGATTATCCACTAACCGGAGCCAAACTTGAGCAGAACTGCTCTGCCTTCTGAGATATTTTGCCTATCTTTACCTTCCCTTCCTCCTTTCCCCATTACCCTTGCACCTTGGTCTGAATTCCTTCATGCTTACTCTTCCTTCCTCTCCCCTTACCCTTCAGAGATGTTTTCCTCCAATAGATCCTTTGCACATCAGTTATCACATCTTGATTTCTGCTTGAATTTTTTAAAAATTTCCAGGTATGATGTTTTATAATTTGTGGATACAGATACTACCCCCCCCCCTTTTTTTAATGTTACATTTTTTTGAAAACTCTCATTGCATTAGAATGTGCCAATATGATGTTAAGTAGTACTAGATGTAGGGGTATTTTGCCTGTTCCTTGTATTAGAAAGGATGCCTTTAATTTTTCCCATTATGTAAGATTCTGGCTTTAAAACTGTTCTACATATATGCTATGATATTAAAGAAGTTTTCAGTTGCTGCTTGGCTGAATGCGTTAATCCAAAATTGGTACTAAATTTTGTTGATAACTGAAGAAAATTATGATTTTTCCCCATAAGTCAACTGAAATGGTGAATTACATTGATGGGTTTCCTAATACAGAATCATCTTTACATCGGTGAAATGTATTCTACTCACTTGTGTCATGTTATTTAATGTATCATTGTAACCATTTGCCATTTCATTAAGATTTTTATGTCAACCTTCATAAGTAAGATTGGTGTATAGTTTTCCTTCTTGTGTGTGATATCTTTATCAGGTTTAGATAGCAATCTTATACTAATGCATTTTCTTTTAATTATTTTTAGGATTTTAAGTAATCTCTACACCCAGTGTGGGGCTTGAACTCACAACCCTGAGATTAAGAGTCACACGCTCTCGTGATTGAGCTAGCCAGGCACCCCACTAATTTATTTTAAAATTAGGTCTTCATTCTTTTTACATGTGCTGGAGTAGCATTAGGAACATATGGTCTTTAAATATTTTATTAAGCCCAGTGGTTTTTGTGGGGTAGTTCTAAAGTTTTATTCTTTTGTATAGAAATGGTCATATTTTTGGATTCTATTTCTATGAGGGTGAATTTTTGGTTAAATTACAATTTTTCTAGGATATCACTCATTTGATCTAGTTTTCAAGTTAATTTTAGATTTATGCATACTTGGTTATGACTTTTTTTCAAAATTCTCTTTTCTATAATGTATATTTCCCCCTCATCATTTCTTCTGTGTATGTGTGCTTTTCATTGTTGTTGTTGATTTGTTTGGCTACTAATTTGGGGTTTTTCTGTTTGCTTTTTGTTTTTTTGTTTTTTGTTTTTTGTTTTCAAAAAAAGAATTAAGTGGAGCCTGGGTGATTCAGTTGGTTGAGCATCTGATTCTTTTTATTTCGGCTCAGTTCATGATCCCAGGGATGTGGGATCAAGCCTTGCATCAAGCTCAGTGCTGAGCAAGGAGCCTGCTTAAGATTCTCTCTCTCTCTCTCTCTCTCTCTCTCTCTCTCTCTCTCTGGAGCACCTGGGTGGTTCAGGTGGTTAAGCATCCGACTTCAGCTCAGGTCATGATCTTGCGGCTTGTGAGTTCAAGCCCCATGTCGGCCTCTGTGCTGACAGCTCAGAGCCTAGAGCCTGGAGCCTGCTTCGGATTCTGTCTCTCTCTCTCTCTCTGCTCCTCCCCTGTTCACTCTCTCTCTCTCTCTCTCTCTCTCAAAAATGAATAAACATCAAAAAAAGAATTTAAAAAAAGATTCTCTCTCCCTGTCTCAAATTATAAATAAATAAATAAATAAATAAATAAATAAATAAAATCAGGAAACAATCATTTTGATTTATTTATTTTTACATTTCTCTGTTTTATGTCTCATTAAATACACCTACATCTATAGTATTTCCTGCTGCTTGCTTTTGTTACAACTTTTGATCCTTTTTGTGGAATTTTTTAGTAAGGGATCTAATTTATTTATCTTTATTATTCAATTTTCAGTTATGTAAGTTTTCAAAATTAGGATTTTTCTCTCATCACTACTTTCATTATTTCCTATAAACTCTGAGATGCAGTTTCCATTAAGATTAATGTTATGACTCTTGCAATGTTCATTTGATTAATCCCTTTCTCCCTAGATTTACTTCTTAGAAACCTGCTTAAAAAGTTTAAAGATTAAAGTTAATTTTAAGTTAAAGATTTTTTTTTTATTTTTTGGTTTTGGTATGAATTTTTCAATTTAGTTACTTTGGAAAGAATTTTCTTTGAATTATTTCTACTTTGTGATATTTATTGAGATTTTTCTTTGTGACATAATATGTAGTTAGTTGCAAATGTTCCATATGCAATGGAAAAGAAGACATATTCTATATTATGGGATATGAAGTTTGATATATTTATGAGATATGCCTTTCTGATTGGGCTAGCTAAGTCTTTTATATTCCTACTTACTTACTTTTATTGGATTAATCAAAGCCAGAAAGCAGTGTGTTAAACATGCTATCATAAGTGGATTTCTCTTTGATCTTCCTTAATTTCTGCTTTAGGAGGGTGTTATTTGCATGGATTTCATAAGTTTCACATCTTTGTTGTAAATTAATGAATTTGATTATATTAAAGTAAGGATTTCAGCTCCACAAAGCACACCGTGTTTTGGGAAAGGTATTTGCCATATTTAAAATCAGCAAAGAACAAGTATTTAGATCATATAAAAGATTCCTGTAAGCCACAAGAAAAAGAAAGAGAAGCTTAATGGGAAAATGGGCAAAACACATAAACAGAGAAGAGACCCCGAAAGCAAATAAACATATGAAGATACACACAAATTCCATTACACATTAAACATTTGCATATTAAAATAGTCAGGTCCCCTTGAACCTATTAGGATGTTGACAGTTGGAAAGCAGGATAATGCCAAGTGTTAGCAGAGAGAGGGTAATGAAGCCCTCACGCCCTTGTCCCTAGCAGTGTGAGGGTGCAGTGATAATTATTTTGCATAGCGCTCGGTCAAATTAAATTAAGTATAGTGTAACTGAGTATATATGCCAGTGAGACTCTCAAACACGTTCATAAAGGGACTAGTGTGCAAGCTCATCACAGTGCTGTTTGTGGTGGTGTTGAGTGAGTGCAAAAAAGGAGGAAGCATAGTGTCCGTGGCTTAATACCCATCAAACGCATCCGAATGGTGGCATGTAGAAAGGAAAGCAGAATAGGGATGGAGAATGGGAATGAGAGCACAAATGATTCAAACAAGAGACAGGCATTACCTGTTCAAAAGATGATGGGTTGCCATGAGGGAATGGGTGTAATTAACTAAACTCTGCACTTGAGGGCACATATAGATCAATCAGGAGAAAGGCCTGCAGAAAAGTCTGGAATGAGCCTGTGCTTCCCTCCAGAACTCGACCTAATGCCCTAAGGGCTTGTATTCAATAAAGGTAGAAATGGTTAAAGAGGAGAACAATTCCATTCTTTAGGACTGGAGGTAAGAAACTGTGGTTTATTTAAGGCCAGACCTGAAATACGATAAAGTTCAGGTCTCCATTTCAGACTTAGGCTCATATCTAAGATAAATACATATCATTTTTATTTAGAAAGTAAACTATTTTCAGGAGCAACAAAAGCAAAATTTTTTTTTAAATGATTTATTAATGAGTTCTTTTTCTTTCTCGATACAGGGCATTAACTGCAACATTTCGTATTTACTCACAATGTTTGCATTTGAATGTGCTAAAGCCAGGATTTGGCTCTTTGCTCAAACATGGACATGGCAAAGAAAAATGCACAATTGTTGCTTGAGGCAATCAAGGATATGAAAAAAAAATTTTGTCATATTACCAAGAGGTTGTATTCCAGGTTTCAGGGGTTTTTTTTTAAATTTTTTTATAATGCTAATTTATTTTTGAGAGATAGAGAGACAGAGCGCAAGCAGGGGAGGGCAGAGAGAGAGGGAGACACAGAATCTGAAGCAGGTTCCAGGCTCTGAGCTGTCAGCACAGAGCCTGATGCAGGGCCCGAAACCATGAACAGTTTGGCTCATGAACTATGAGCCAAAGTCGGATACCCAATCGACTGAGCCACTCAGGCGTCCCATGGGTTTCAGATTTTAATTGTTTTTTACGTTTATGGTAAATCTCTATTATATATTTCATTAATAGACATTTTTGTGCATCAGCAATAATCACTATAGTGAGTTTTTTGTAAGAGTAAGAGTTAAGCAGAAAAGAAATTTATAAATATAAAATAAATATACATATAAATTATATTTAAAATTATATATATATACATATATATATAATATAGTTTGTTTTATATTATTTTCTTTAACTCTTTAACTCAACATTGAGAAACCAAGAAGAAAAAGCACAAAAGTTCTCAAAAAGTATTGAACCAGTAATACAAACCCAAGTTGCATCTTCCATTAGTCATACATGGCTGCATCACAGATTATCACAAATTTTGCGGCTTAGAACAAAACACATTTGTTATCTAATATTTCCCGTGGATCACAATTCTGGAAACAGCTTCTCGGGGTCCTCTAAAGTTTTCCAACAAGGTGTTGGCGAGGACTATGTTCTTACCTGGAGACTAAACTGTAGAAGGATCCACTTAACAACTCGGTCCCGATGTTGATAGAATTAATTTCTTTGCAACTTTAGGATTGAGGGCCCAGCTTGCTGGCTTTTGGCTGGAAGCCACCCTCAGCTTCATGAGGTGGGCCTCCCAATATGGTCACTTCTTCAAAGCCAGAAAGAGAGAGAATCTCAGAGCGTGTCTACGAGCAAGATAAAATCTTATGAAAAGAAACATAATCGTAAAAGTTGTGTCCACTACCTTTGCCATGTTCTCTTAGCAGAAGCAAGTCACAAGTCCTACCTTCACTCAAAAGAAGATTATTGGGGGGCCTGGGTTGCTCAGTTGGTTGAGTGTCCAACTCTTGGTTTCTGTTCAGGTCATGATCCCAGAGTTGTGGGATTGAGGCCCACATTGGGCTCCACATTGAGCATGGAACCTGCTTACGGATCTCTCTCTCTCTCTCTCTCTCTCTCTGCTCCTCTCCCCAGCTCATTCTCTCTCTCTCTCTCTCTAAAATAAATAAAATGGAAAAAAATTAAATTCAAAAATAAAAAATAAGTTATATATGCATATATAATTTAAACATTAAATATAAATAATTTAATTTTTTAATATATGAACTTATATTTATATATGAATGCTATATATATATATATATATATATATATATATTAATCCAGGATACAGGGATCACAGGGAATCACTTTAGAGTCTATCTGCCACTTAGAATTAAACATACACTACAAATCTCCAACTCACAGAAATTAATTTCCACCATCAATTAATATATGAAGCTCCATGTTTCGTAGACATGGTTTACGTTTCTGTTGACAATTTTTTTAAATGAGCTGGATTATATGATTTTAGATAGTTCTGCACATTTTAGGTCCATTAGAAAGTACTAAGGAATTTTTAAAGAACATCTCTGGATTTATGTATGACATACTTACAGAAAAACATACACAGACCTCCAGATCCAGCTTGACAGATTTTCACAAACTGAATATGAATATCTTATCCTCATCCTGATTAAGTTCTTTACTCATATTTCCACTTGAAATGTGTGTCATTTTGTTATTGGCTCGTAGAAATTATGTACATACGCTGCACGGGTAAAAATTGGCAAATGCCTGGACGGCAGGGTTGGAGAAAAGGAGACTAGAGCACTCAGCTCTACTAAAATAAATCATTATAAATTAGATAATGAAGGGCAACCTGATATCCAGAAGCAGGGGGACAAATCTCAGGTAGCAAAACTGTATTGATCATTGTGCTATCGTTCTGTCCTGCATTAAATGTAACTTTCAACTGTTCATCTCAGTGTATGTCAAATGTATCTCATATAAAGTACCTGTGTCTGAGTCTCAGCTTTGACACTTGGTTGTCTTAGGATCTTTCCTCAAATTACTGAAACTCCATACGTATGACTTATCTTTAAATACTGATCTCAAAGACTATGAATTAAGTGGGGTCATTGATGCAAATACATGGATAAGCCAGTTATAAGTCAGATACCGTCAATAAGAATAAGGCTTCACAGCCTACATATGACCAACCAAATCATCAACAAATGTAACAAGTTTGGAGAATGGCATAGGAAATATATGTAGGAATGGGTATAGGAAATATACATGAAATGTTGTAGCCATTTAAACTGTCGCACAAATCTGCAGACCTTATTGCTTTCATTTAGGGTCCAAAGTCTAATTTTTTATTAATAACTCAAGTACTTTGATTATAAGTATATTAATAAACTCAAATATATTAAAAAAAAAAAAAAAGCAATTGTCAGTAGCTGGGACCTGAAGCAAATGACCCCTTTCACCATAACCCTGATATTCTCTTCTTTTATTTATTTATGTATTTTTAAGCATTTTTAAAATTTATTTATTTTGAGGGAGAGAGAGAGAGAGAGAGCATGAGCAGGGGAGGGGCAGAGAGAGGGAGCCAAGCGGGCTCCACACTGTCAGTGCAAAGGCTGATGCAAGGCTTGAACTCATGAACCACGAGATCATGACCGGAGCAGAAGTCAGGGGTTGGACGTTTAACCAACTGAGCCACCCAGGGGCCCCTTTATTTTCTTCTAAGTGTCCTCAGCCTCACCAGATGTGGAAGGCAGTTTTCTTATTGCATTATGTTCTTGTGTCTTCCAGTATTTATTACTCCACTTGCTAATTTCCAGTGAAGTCTGCTCTCTTCCAACCACTCACTCACCTACAGAATTCCACAGGCCTCTGGTGTTCCTAGTAACTCGTACGCCAGTGTTCCTCCAAACGTGCAGATCAGACCAGCTCCAACAGTTCTTTCAGGGATAGATAAATTACAGATTCCTGGGTCCACCTCTCGGAACACTCATTAGTGGCATTTAACACCTAGCCACCACCAAGTTCTTACCTGAACCGCATTACACAACACAGTTTAAGAACCCTTGTTTAAACTACCACTTTGGTTCTCACACCCAGGATAATTTCAGCCTTTGCAAAGGAAGGGCCGAACATGTTTTCAGTCTCCAGAATGTTGGCACCTTTGAGAGTCAAGCACATGGGTGTTCTCATATGCTTCTTTTTTTTTAAGTTCTTACTTAAATTCCAGTTGGTTAACATACGGTGTAATATTACTTTCAGGTGTACAATATAACCATCCCAACTTCCATAAAACACCCCGTGTTCATCACCAGTGCCCTCCTGAATCCCCAACACCGAGTTCCCCCATCCCCCACCCAGGTCCCCTCAGGTAACCATCAGTTTGTTCTTGGTGGTTAAGCATCTATTTCTTGCTTTTCGTCTCCCCCTCTTTTTTTTTTTTTTGGTCCCTTTGCTCATTTGTTTTGCGTCTCCTCCTGCCCCCTCCCGAGTTTTTATTTGAACTCCAGCACTTTTGAGCTAACATATCTTCCTTTCTCCTGCCATGGTCATCTTCTCCACTCACAGGGACACAGATCTTTCTCCTTTTGGCTTTTTATCTAGGAAGAGTCACTTATGTTCTCTCTTCAATTCTTTACAGTTTTCTCCTGCACAATATGTTTTTGTTTTATAACTATATGCAACTTTATAAAAAACCGTTAGCTGAGTACTTGGCATGGCCTGTCAGTCCTGCTTATACGTGTCATACTGCATTTAGTCAACTGCATGCTGAACACATCAGAGTTTAAGGACATCTTCAACAATCATTCTTTCCAACAACATTTACATGTCAAACGCATGCATATTTTTCAGAGTTGGTTTTTTTTTAACATTTATTTATTTGTTTTTGAGAGACAGAGCACAAGCAGGGGAGGGGCAGAGAGAGAGGGAGACACTGAATCCAAAGCAGGCTCCAGGCTCTGAGCTGTCAGCACAGAGCTTGGATGGAACCCACAAACTGTGAGATCGTGACCTGAGCCAAAGTCAGACGCTTAACTGACTGAGCCACCCAGGAGCCCTCAGGTTTTTAAAATAGTTGAATATTAACCAAAAGTAAGCTCAAGACAAGAAGCTATGCTAGAGAGAGTGAGAAAATTCATACTGATAGAAGCAACAATGTATCAGGAAGAACTAAAAAATCTAAATCTATAGGCACTAATAACATTCAAAATACAGAGAGCGAAATTGACGGAATAAAAAGAAATAATGAAAAAAATCACAATCGTAGTGAGAGGCTTCAACATAATTCTGCCAAAAGCTGACAGTATAAACCGAGAAACAGTAGTAAGGATACAGAAGGTCATAATTAACAAACTTGATCTAAGTAACATATTTAGAATACTGAACCCAACAGAAAGAAAAAAAAGTTTACATTTTGAGATCACATGGATCTCACCCAGATTGATCACATACAGTGTGGTAATGCATGCCTCATTGCCTTTCTAATGACAAAAACTATCAGAGTATATTCTTTTGACCATAGTGGAGGTAACCAGGAAATCAATAATAGCAACAACAAAAAATTTAGAAAATACCCAGCAGTTTGGAAATAAAGCAATATACTTCTATATAACCTATGTGTTAAAGTATAAACAGCCACAAAACAAGTAAATATATTAAACTGAGGGGCTCGGGAACAATTTTAGTACCAGTATATTTACAAATTTAAAAGAAATTGGAAAAACTTCTACAGAAGGAGAAAATTTCCAAAAGAAATGCAAGAAAAAAAGGAGAACCTGAATTACTCTACATCAATTAAAGCAACTGAAACTACAATTAAGACCTTCTCACAAAACAAAACCTAAACCGAGGTAATGCAACAGTTAATTCCCCAAGTACTCAAAAGTACCATTTTTTCAAAGAGTTTTTATTATGTCCACATCACCTTGCTATGAAAGCCAAAAAGGAGATTATAGTAAAGAAAAGTCACAGACCAATGTCTCTCATTATCACAGATACAAAAATCTCAAACAAAATGTTAGAAGTTCAAAAACAAAGATACATAAAAATGACAATACATCATGAATAATAGGCCTCTTTCTTTTTCCTAGGAAGATAAGTTTGACTTAACATTTGAAAAATCACTGTAATTTGTCACATTAATAGAAAAAGGGGAAATTGCTTATGGTCATTATAATAAATGAAAAACAAATGATGAAATTCAACACTCATTCACAGTAACAATTTTTGGAAAGTAAGGATAGAAAAAAATTGATCTAATCTGATAAGTGTTTTGAAATAAAACTATGTGAAGAATAATGCTTATTAATGCAAATATTAAAATATCTTCCTTGGGCTCAGAAACATGGCAAGAATATTTGGTATTACTACCTCCATCCACATTTTCATGGAGGTCATATCTGGTATAGGAAATAAAGTAAAAAAAAATGAAAGAAACCAACTGGAAAGGAAGAAATGAAGATGATATAGTAACATGTAGAATCTACAAATGAGCTAGTGAAATTAACAGGTGAAATTAAGAAAGATCAGAAGAAAAAAGATCAACATAGAAGAGCAAATAGTATTTTTAGTCACTGGAATTAATCAATAGAAAACGAGGTCTTAGAAATGTCACTTGTGATGGCATGAAAAAGTTATCAAACGTTTCAGAACATTATTGAGAAAGGCCTACATAAGTGGAGGGCTATAACATTACAAGGGCTTAAGTATTTATGCATGTGTGGGTATCAGTTAAAATGCTCATTCTAAATTCTATGAAGCTAAAAAAAGGATCAAGAACAACTAGTAATCTCGAATAAGGAGAATGAAGCCAGTGGACAGCCAGTACCAAAAATGAAGACACGTTAAAATGTCGTAGTAATAAAAACTGCTGCATTGGTTGAAGGGTAGACAAATAGACCATGAAACAGAAGACTGAGAAACACACACACACACACACACACACACACACCCCTCGTGATTTATGTTAAAGATAACACTGCCATGTAGGGAAAGAACAGTCTTTTCAATCAATAATGCGGAGTCATTAGAGGGCATATGGACAAATGAGGAACCTTAATCCTTACATCACAGCAAACACAAATGCAATTTCCAAATAGACTTTATCCAAATGTGATGAGTAAAACAACAAAAGTCTTAGCAGAAAAGACAAAATAGTACCTTTATGATATTTGGTGTAGCAAAGATGTCTCAAGCAAGACATGGAAACTCCCAATTGTGAAGGGAAAATGTAAGACATGGGATGACTATGAAGTTAAAAGCTAATTTTTCTTTAAGACATTATTAAGAGAGTGCAAACATAAGCTATAGAGAGGAAGATTATCCTTTAAATGCTTATGCCCAATAAATAAAGCCATATCCTGACTCTATTAACAAACTCCTACATGACAACAGGAAAGAGAACACACAGCCCCGCACAACAATGGCAAAACACTTGAAGGGGCCCTTGTAATATGCACTAAGCACAATGTTATATTGCTGCACATACATGACAATGGCTACAATGACAAATCAGATCATATCAGTGTCGGCGAGGATTCACAGTAGTAGAACTCTCATGAACTGAAGAGAGTAGTATAAATTGGTGCCACCATTTTTGGAAAAAAATTGGCAGTATCTACTAAAAGTGAAGATAACCAAGAAACAGACTCTGAACTCGAGAGAACAAACTGATGGTTGCCACATGGGTGGAGGGTAGGGGGCTGGCCAAAACAAGTGATGGAGATTAAGGAGTCCACCTGCTGTGATGAGCACTGGGTGATGTATGGAAATGTTGAATCACTATACTGCACACCAGATACTAATATTACACTGCATGTTAAGTAACTGGAATGTAAATTAAAACCTTAAAAGAGAAAGAAAGAAGAAACACGAGTCTTCCTTAAAAAAAAAAAGACTATAAATGTTGTCTGATTCAGCATTTACACCCTTAGATATTTATCGCATGTATCTTCACCAACAGACATGTGTATAAAGTCACTATTTTGATTAGCTCAAAATGAAAATCACCCAAAAGTAGAACAGATAAATTGTTATATGATCATGCAGGGGATACCATCAGGCCACTGGGAGTTAATAATTGCTATACATAACAACTTGGATGAATCCCCAAAATTTAACGTTGAGCAAAATGTGCTAGAAGAAAAGTATACATTATGAAATTTTCCATTTGCATAAAGTTAAAAAAAGTAGTCAAAAGTAACTTATGATGCTAGAGCTCAAGATAATGGTTATCTCCGTGGAAAATATTGAACTTAAGAACTTTGAATTTGTTCTCTTTCCTCATCTGGCTGCTGGCTACAAAGTGTGTTTATTTTGTGATATTTCGTCCATCCAGTTATGATTTGTGTACATTTTGGTATGTTTGTTATACAGCAGTTTTATATAAAGAATGGGTAAACACTTACTTTAATGGTCCCCTAAGCGGTGATAAAAGTATAGAACTCAATAGTGGAACTAGATGTGTGTGGATGTGTATGTAGGCACACTATTATTACTGTTAGCTCCTCCCAAACTACAAAACACCAGCTTGTTTACCTCACAATGAATGCCTCCAAATGCTGCAACATTTAAAAACAAAACAAAACAAACAAACAAACAAACAAACCTATTCAGTCTGAAGTACAATCCTGGTTCTGGAATTTGTACGTGTGTGTGTGTGTGTGTTTGTGTGTGTGTATGTGTGTGTGCAAGGTTGTAGAGTCAAGGAAGTAGGAGGAAGGTTATAAGGATATTAGAATTTCCCACTATCACACATAATAGCGATTCATAATTCTAATGCATAACCAACAAGAGAATGAATTCAAGAATCTATTGTTTTCCATTCTAATAGTGGGTATATGAGTCAAAATTACCGAATTATTGAACTCTGGAATGGTTGAAGTCAGGTAGCATATTTTATGTTTATCTTTAAATATGATTCTTTGTTACTCGCTTCTCAAGAAACCATTAATATTTTTATTTTATCCTAAAGAATATGTATTTTGAAAATTCAAGTTATATTTTTAAAAAATTTTGATGTTTATTTTTGATAGAGAGAGAGAGTGAGAGAAACAGAGTGTGAGCAGGAGAGGGACAGAGAGAGAGGGAGACACAGAATTGGAAGCAGGCTCCAGGCTCCAAGCTCTCAGCCCCCCGGTATGGAGCTCGAACTCACAAACCACAACATCATGATCTGAGCTAAAAGTTGGATGCTTAACCAACTGAGCCACCCAAGTATCCCTCAAGTTATAAATTTATCATAACTGGTGACTCTAACAACATGGATGCATTTTCAAAATACTTTTCCATACCAATTGAAATGGCATTCGGTTATTAAAACTTAACTACTTATTCTTATTTATGCAAGAAAAGTACCAAGAAGAAATTAGAATACAAGAGTAGGACATCATTCCAGAAATCATACTCCTGCAAACCCAAGTTGCCTGGGAAAATAAAGAATCAGAACCTACACCGTTTACCCAAGTCGTGTCAAGTTTCAAATCACAATTTACCTTGATAGATGTTGCATCCAAGCCTCTCATAACACAAAAACCTCTCTGCAGTGCTGTCTCACTAGCAAGAGATTTTACTAACCAAATGACCTAATTTAGAAGAATACAAAGGAAGTGCTCACTTTAATATAATGACTGTGACTACTCAGAGATTCATGATAATACCTGGAACTCACTTGTCCTGCTCTACTTAGCTGCTTCTTTTCAAGGGCAAGTTCCTTGCTCCATGTTACCATTTCACATCCAGAAAAGCTCTACCCGCCTCTGGAAGCTGTCAATTTCCTACCCAGAAGCACATTATGATGTTTTCTTTTTACCACTGAATTGTTATTATGTTAGACAATGTATTTACTCCAAAGTGGCGTGGGGTAATTGATTAGGTTGTTCTGTATCAGGAAAAACACAGCTGCCAGGGTCCCTGTTGACCTGAGCTGAGACAAAGGCTTCTCTCCAGTCTCCAGGAAGGGGAGAGGCTGGCAGGGCCGCTGGGCTGGAAAGGCAAACCCTTCTTGTGGTGGGTGGTCCACTGGGAGGTAACTGGAGATCTGCAATATGTCCACTACAATCAACAAAAGGGTACAATAGCTTCTCTGTAGGGAATTGGGGAAGAGAATTTGTTTAAATAAAATTGCAAGGTTGTCAGAATGTGAAAGCCATTCTCCCATGTTCTGTGCATTGTCTGAGGGAACGGGGATTGGGAGTCATTTGCTCTTAGGCCAAAGCACTGATAAAAAGAAAAGTTGAACGGAAACAGTATAATATGAAATAAAAAACGCATATACTGTTACTGTCAGCATGTTAATGACACATAACAAACTCTTTTATGAGGTACTTCAAAGTGTAAATGTTTACGACTATCAAGTTTTGTTCTTAGGCTATACCCCTCAGCACAAAAGTTAGATGGTGAAACTGCTATTAACCATTACTATTTTATATTTCAAGGCCAGATCTGATTCGTCAGTGTAAAAATACTGCTGGTTTTCCCTGGATGGATTTTTTGTTTGGTTTTTGTTTGTTTTCACAAACAACATGGCGCTGTGGACATGGAAATTATTGGAGGCCCCTGGGCTCAGGCCTCTAAAGAAATTAAGTCGTGGCTCAACCAAATTATGTCCTGAGAAAGTAAGAATGGAAACTGGTGGCCCAGGGCAAAGCACTCCAAGTCATTAGGTTAATGGTACTTGGTACCACCCAATGATTCTTCACTTGGGCACAAAAAAGACCAGGCAGAGCCATTGACAGCATTATGGACAAGTACAGAAGTTTTGACTGCAAAACTATTTTTTTTCTACCACGGCAAAATCAATTCCTTACCCCTAAACCCCCCTCCTTTGATATTCTTTCCTTCCCTTTTCGTTCTAGGGTTTGCCAGGGGTTTACAGTTTCATGGGAGAGCAGGACCATTTACCATTATGTTAAGTCTACGATGAAAAAAAAAAAAGGAACTGAAAGGAAAGAACAAATGAGAACAGGCAAAGGAAACATCTTAATATTCCCTCTCTATCTCTAATTTCTGTTGATATACCAAGCCATGTTTTGAAAAATACATCTAAAGTAAAACAGTCTCTATTTTACTTTGAAGTAAAGGTAGTGGAAATAGGATGCTGTAAACTCACGCCAGCGTGCGGTGTCACAGGAGTATTTGTTCTGGATGCAATTACGTGATCAAGTTGCTTTCCTGTAGTCAACATGTTGATCCCCACAAGAAATAATAGAACCAGGAAAAACAAATCGCTCTGCAAACATCTGTATGTAAAAGACCTTGTGAGAGCTCAGAAAGTAGAAAAGTCTCCGTCCCTCCAGTGTTGAGTAGACACCTGTTCAGAATGATTTCCCCAAGCACAGATCCCTTTGGTTGTAAAAGAACAAAGGATGCACGGAGGTCTATAATGTCCCTTACGTATGGCTTGCATTGGCATGCTTTTTCCGGGACTGAATGTCCCCTAAGCAGAACACATCAGCTGCCCTAAACCGTGAGCAGAGTCTTCCCATTGAGCTATGGGTTTCTGCGTGACTAATCATCTTACACGTCAGTTCTCACGTTGGACTTGATCAATAATTGACTTTTGGGTTTGTTGTATAAACTTTTTTGTTGATGATAAGGGGATGCATTTTGTCTAAGAGCAAAGAAGAGACGAGCCTCCGTCAGCCCATCCTGTCATACCTGGGGTACTGGATTAGAGGTTCTCTTGGCTGAATATTTAATAAGAGCTATGTGTTAACTACTATTCATAGGAAATATTAAATAAGACTATTCATTTTTAAGTGTATTTATTTATTTTTGAAAGGGAGGAGCAGAGAGAGAGAGACAGAGAAGCCCAAGTAGGCTCTGTGCCGTCAGCCCAGAGCTCAACACTGGCCTCAGACTCACCCAACATAAGATCATGACCTGAGCTGAAATCAAGAGTCAGTCGCTTAACTGGCTGAGCCACCCAGGCGCCCCAAATAAGACTATTTGTTTAACTAAGCCACCGATGATATATGTTTTTTTTTCCTGATCATGAGAAACCACTGAGATATAAAATGAATATAGAAAAGAAAGAAAAATATGAGAATATATTTACATTTCAAATAGATTTTAGGGGTGCCTGAGTGGCTCAGTCAGGTGAACATCCGACTCTTGATTTTGGCTCAGGTTATAATCTCACTGTTCCCAAGTTCAAGCCCTGCATCGGGCTCTGTGCTGAAAGTGTGGAGGCTGCTTGGGATTATCACTCTCTCCTTCTCTTTCTGCCCCTCTTCTGCTCTCTCTCTCTCTCTCTCTCTCTCTCAAAATAAATAAATAAACTTTAAAAATAGATTTTAAAGTAGGGGCGCCTGGGTGGCTCCATCAGTTAAGCATCTGACTTTGGCGCAGGCCATGATCTCACAGCTTGTGGGTTTGAGCCCTGCGTTGGGCTCTGTGCTGACAGCTCAGAGCCTGGAGCGTGCTTAGGATTCTGTCTTCCTCTGTCTCTCTCTGCCCCTCCCCGACTCACACTCTGTCTTTGTCTCTGTCTCTGTCTCTGTCTCTCTCAAAAAATAAATAAACATTAAAATAAAAAAAAAAGATTTTAAAGCTCTAGTTATTCAAATTCCAAACGAAGTAAGGAAAGAAATAATTTAAAATTGAAGGCTAAATTCAAAAGTGGTACAAAACTCCATTTTGAGTAAGGGCATGCCAATAAGCTATTAGCAAAACGTTACTCCGAATCCCCAAAGTTGCTCAGTATAAATTGATGCTCATTACAGATTTAGTTCATTGAATAGGAAATGGCCTTTGAACGTGACTATTTTTCTAACCTCCATTTCAACTATGTTCCTTTCAAAAAGCACCTCGAGATGCAGGCTTCTGCTTGTAGTTTTGGAATGTTCCATTTCGCTCCCTTCCAGCGACCCCACGTACAGTGATTTCCCTGCAATGCGCATCATAGTTCTTATTTGCGGCAACATTTCGTGATGAATACAAATTATCTGCTTTTCCTTAGAAGAACACTTCCTGCAGAGGCCCGTGTGCCACGGGAAGATAACGTTTTCCGGGGGCAGACTTTCAAAATGCAAAGCCCCAGGCC